>NC_056725.1:1260264571-1260275852 GCF_019279795.1 Protopterus annectens | reverse complement strand
ATTTCCTATCCATTTGGAGATTGTCTGTTTGGAAATAGCTTTTCCTTCCCTTCCTGTTGCATAGGCTACAAAAAGTTGGTCAGTCTTTCTGCTATTTTTGTTCTGTCCAAGTAGTAGCGTAGCTGTCTATGTACATCCAAGGTATGCAGTATTCTTTCCCTCTGTTTTGTGGGTTGGGAAAGAAGGTAGGTAGGTGGATTGCCTGGTTTAAAGACACTCTGGATACCACCTTGGGCATAAATGTAGGATTAGTCCTCATGGACACTCTATCTTGGTGGAAGATTAGGAAGGGTTGCACTGCCATTAAGGCCTGTAGTTCTGAAACCCTCCTTGCTGAAGTAATTGCCAGTAGGAAAGCAGTTTTCCATGACAGGTGTTGTAGGTCTGCTGTTGCTGCTGGTTCAAAGGGTGATAGTGTCAACTTTTCTAGCACAAAGTTTAAATCCCAAGCTGGTAATGGTGGTTTCCTTGGAGGTTTTACATTCTTGATTCCTCTGAGGAACTGCCTGAGCAAAGGGTGCGAAAAACAGGTGGATCAAAGCTGTATTCTGCTGAAATAGCTGATGCATGTATCTTGATGGAGGAGTAGGACAGGCCTGAATGAAGAAGTTCGCCAGATACTCCAGAATGTTAGGCATATCTATGTTTGACACATCTTTTCCTCTTTCCGTACTCCAAATGACAAACCTTTTCCATTTTCCAGCATAGTTCCTTCTTGTTGAAGGTCTGCGTGCTTCAAGAATAATGTCTTTAACTCTTTGGGAAAGTTCTGGATTAGCTGCTGCTATGTAATGTTCCATGCAGTCAGTTGCAGCGTTTTAGGTTTGGATGTATGATGCTGTAGTTGTTCTGAGTTAACATCAAAGGCATCAGGGTATTGGCCACATATTGTTCGAGACATGCTCTTCAGTAGTGGGTACCAGTGTTGTCTTGGCCAGTTTGGAGCTATCAGGATTATCCTTGGGCGTTCTTCCTTGATTTTTAGTAGTACCTTGTGTATCAAAGGAAGAGGTGGGAATGCATATGCTGTTAGGCCTTTCCAGTTGAAGGAGAGTGAGTCCACTTTCCATGCTAGTGGGTGGAATGTCCTTGTGCAGAATTTTTGAGCTGGTGATTGAGAGGTGATGCGAATAGGTCTATCTGTGGCATTCCCCATTTCTTTGAGATGGTCTTGAAGATGTCCGGTGCAGCTTCCATTCGTGGGCATCCGAAGTGGTTCTGCTTAATATGTCTGCTAGGTATTGTCTTTCCCCGGTACAAATATTGCCTGTAACTGAATGTTGTAGCTGAGTGCCAGGGTCCACAGCTCCAAGGTCATTCTGCATAGGGGTATGAATGAGTGCCTCCCTGTTTGTTGATGTACCACATGACTGTGGTGTTGTCTGTCCTTATCATCAACTGGCCCTCTTTGAGAAATGGTTTGAACTTTTGGATTGCCAGTTTTACTGCCAGCATTTCTTTTAGATTGATGTGCAGGTGAAGTTGATCCTGTGTCCACAATCCTTGCACGCATTTGTCCAGCATGTGGGCCCCCATCCTAGGTCTGAAGCGTCTGTTGTGATGGTCTGGCTTGCTTGACATCTGCGAAAGGGTAGGCCTGGGTTTGACTGGCATGCCTGAGCCCACCATAGGAACTCCTGTTTTAAGCATGGAATTAGTGGGATTTCTGTTTCTAGACTGTGTCTGTGTTGGGACCATAAATTCTTTAGGTACCACTGTAGTTTCCTCATATGTAGTCTGGCAAATGGGACCAAGATTATGCATGATGCCATGAAGCCCAAGGCCTGCAGAACTTTTCTTGCTGTTAACTTGTTCAGTTTTGTTAGTGCCAAGAAGTAAAGAGGAAGTTCTTTTGTTTTTCTGTAGTCAGGAATGCCATTTGTTGTACTGTGTCCAATTCCAGCCCAAGAATGTCCTTGTTTGGGATGGTATCAGCCTTGACTTTTGTAAATTGACTGTGTATCCCAGTCCTTGTAGCAAGTAAATGACCCTTTGTAAATCTGTTGTCAGCTTGCTTTTGTTGTCCCTTGTAGCAGGCAGTCGTCCAGGTATGGGTAAATTTGAATTCCCTGTAGTCTGCAATGGGCGATTACTGATGCCAGGCATTTTGTGAATACTCTGGGCGCAGTAGATAAGCCAAAGGGCAATGCTGAGAATTGATAGTGCTCTGATCCTGCAAGAAATCTGAGGTATCTTCTGCAGATTGGTCGAATGGGGACGTGCAGGTATGCCTCCTTGAGATCTAGAGTTACCAGCCAAGACTCCTTGCCCAGCATGGGAAGAAGTTGCTGTAGGGTCAGCATTTTGAATTTTGGGACAATGATGTATGTATTTAAGGTGGACAGGTCGAGAATTGGTCTCCAACTTTTTCCTTTCTTGGAACTAGGAATAGTCTGGAGTAGAACCCTTTCCTTGTTCTGCTGTTGGCACTCTTTCCACAGCTCTCATGTTTGCTAACTCCATTATCTGGCGTAGAGCCTCTGTTTTTGATTTGGAGGTAGATTTGGCATTCCTCTTTTGACTGGTAAAGTGTGGAAGTGAAACCGGTAACCTTGATCTATGGTTTGTAAAATCCACTTGTCTTCTGTTATGTAGTGCCAGTTCTTTGAAAATAAGGTTAACTTTCCGCCTAGAGGAGCTGCTATTTGTTCCCTGGTAGGCGGTGTTAGGATTAAGTCACTGTGGTTGTGCTGATGTAGTGGCAGTGGCTGTGTCTGTGCCTCTGTTGTTACCTTGCCACTGTCGTCCTCTGTAGGCACCTCCTCTGGATTGGTTTCTGCCTCTGGAACGTCTATTCCTGCCCCTTTGAAATTTTGTGGAGTCAGGAAAGGACCAATTTTTGGCAGGCCAGTTCCTGCTAAACCTTGGGGTTGAACCTGCAAGAAATCTTTAACAGTTTGAACAGATTTTGCCTTTTTCCATTTTCTTCATAACCTGCTGGGCAGGTGTACCAAACAAACTTGTCTTGTCCATAGGAGCATCTAGCAACTTAGCTTTAACATGATCCGGTAAAGCTTGTTCCTTTAGCCATGCATGCCTTCTTATCACTGTGCCTGTCATGGCTGATCTAAATGAAGCCTCCAGTGCATCATAGCCACATTTTAAGGAATGGTTGCTAACCTGTTGTATGTTATTTACCATCTCTATTACATATTTCTTATCAAGAGATTCATCAGTGGTTAGTTTTTTAGTTAACTGATCAAGCATAAACTCTTGGTATTATATCATGTGAAACTGACAGTTTAAAGCTCTAGCTGAGAGAGTAGCTGAAGTGTAGACCTTTTTACCCCATCTGTCTAGTGACCTTGCTTCCCTTTCAGAAGGAATAGGGTTTTTAGCTGTGGTCGCGGCTACTACCCTGGGATATAGTTTCTGGGTCTGCAAGTGGGGCCTTGTAAAGGTGGTGATGAGTATCTGGCACCCTGTAAAATCTGTCTGGTTTGGCAGGGGCTGGGGGTAAAGAATCTGGAGCGGAGCAAACATCATTGAAAGCATCATCCACCACAGAGAGAACAGGAGGTATAGCTAAGGGCCTGTGCTGTGGGAGGTGCAGAAAGGTCCTAAGTCTTTTTCTGGAGTCTGAAAAATCCTGTTGCTGCCATTGGAACTGTTCTCGCATGGCATGCAAGGTTTCCCCAAAGGAGAATTCTTCTGGTGGGGAAGCAGCTGGAATGGATTCTTCAGCATCAGAATCTTCAAAATTGGAGAAGGGAGCCTCAGGCTGGTCAGTTATGTCTGATTCATCAGCAGAATCATCAGAAGACACTGGCTCAGGGGGCTCTGCCCTAGGTCTCTTCTCTGGGGGCTGAGAGGCCCTGTCTGGATGAGATTGAGATCCTCTAATTAAAGAAATTAAATCTTCTGCCAAAGAAAGCATTTGAGAACTAGAAGAGGGCCTGGATGTGGGGGTTTAACAGGCACTGTTTTAGTAGTCTTGGCTGCTTTAGCCCTGGCGAAGGCCTTAATGGACATGGCAGCTGGAGGCCTAGCAGCACCACGTGCTGGGGTAGAGACATCAAGGGGATGGTGTCTGATAAGTCAACCACCGTGGTGGGTAAAATTTCTGAGGTCGATTCAAGAGTTGTAGCAGGGGCCTCAGTTGTAAGAATAGGTTCAGCTGTACTTTGAGCAGTTTTCTCGGTTTCGGCGAAACCGAGACACTGCGTTTGCTTTACCGTGGTTTCGGCGAAACCGCGGACGCGAGTGTCGGTCTTTATCTTTGCGTTTTTGGGGGTAGTCGGAGGATCCGGCGGCATAATGTACGCAAAATCAGAACCGAAAAACTGTTCTGCAAACTCCGACCGGCGCCTAAGCGTTTCGGTTGAAAGAGGCACAGGCCGAACAGGCTGCTACGTCGTGGGCTGGGCCTAAACAAGGCAGACAGTAAGAGTGGAAATCTTTATGAGGTATTTGTTTCCCACAGGTTAAACAATTGTTAACTTTTTCTGACATCGGCTCAGGCAAGAAAGAGTCCCCAGCGGGTACTTAGCTTTAGAAGTCTTGAAGTAGTATTCGGTAGAAGTAATCTCTGGATCCGACCGACCGGCACTTGCGAACAGCTTCTGCTTCGGGCGCCACGCGGCAAGAAAGACTGAGGAAAATGGCGTCGGCTGATGCTTTTATACCCGAAGACCAACAGAGATGACGTCGGGTGGAGTGCGACATCAGCCGAAGCCGGACCCGGACTTTGGAATCCGGCCGACTGCAGGGCTGCCTGACGACAGGACAACCCACTTGTTATGACTGCAGATGCATCCATGAAGGACATCAGCTAAACCCAACATCATGACACAAAAGGAAATAAAATGTTGATCAGATTTTCTAACATCTTTAGTTTCATCTAGATAATAAATGTCTGCACAAATCTAAAGTATGTAGAAACCTTTCACTAGAATTCTGAGGTGAAAGGAAAAAAGAAGGGAAGTGAATGGATTTATTTAAGGACAAGTCATTGATCATCTGGTGCCTAAAAGAAAGGTAGGTGTGAAGACAAACTCTGTCCATGAAAACTCATAAAGGGGGGGAACTGCCATGAGAGCACTGAATTCAGAAACCCTAGTGCCAGAAGTAAGACCCACCAAATAATAACTAGGACTTCTTCAGAGTGCTCAAGTGAAGTCTTGCCACAATAAAATACAAGCTATCAACCCAATCAGAAAACATCCTGATGTGTTATTAGCATTTAAAGAGCTTGTTCATAATCACTACTTGTCAATTATGAGCTTTTTAAAGGGTCTATATTAGAACATTGAGGTTTAAAACCTTTGAATGTTCCAATATCGAACCCTACGGAGTGAAAGCTGAAAATATCAAAACAGAAACTCTAATTCTTTCCTAGGGAAAGATTTTGGTTGTCCGTTTCTGTTGCTTTGGTAATTTAAACACTGTGGTGGAAAGTTACGGGTCTGGTTCAGGTAAGTGTGCGATTGTGTGGATGTGAGGGTTAGGGCGGGTTAGGCGAGTTAGGGTTAGGGCATGGGTTAGGTATGTGTGCGATTGTGTGGACATGAGGGTTAGGGCGGATTAGGTGAGTTAGGGTTAGGGAGCGGGTGAGGTGAGTGTGCGATAGTGACAGACCTTAGGGTTAGGGTTTGAGTTAAGGTAAGTGGATAGTTATTGGTGTGTGTATAGTTTAGTGTAGGGTTAGTTGTAAGATTTTAGGTGTATGTGTGTGGATTGCTGTTTGTTTGGTGTGCTTCTGTTGTGTGTATGTGTTTTGGAACAGCGATTTTTTTCCCCAAGGAAAATAATCGCTGTTCTGACAGTTCGAGATTGTAAGCTTTCGCTTACATAGGGTCGATTAATCACCGGTCACTTCTTTAAGCAGTCAGTGATCTAATATAGACCCCATTTTAAAGATGAGTGAATTCATTTTGAATTTTATTTTACAGTGAGATGGTATGCATTTGTTGTTGCAGGTTATTTTACGTTTCACATTTTAATTGCTGCATAGATGTATAAGAATATAATACATTTGAATGTTGTGTTCATTTGAATGTTTTTAACAGTGCAGGTTGGTATTATTTATATTTTTATAATGCATTGTCTTCAAGTTCAATATATTTTAAAATGTTTTTAATTAATTATTCATGAAATGTTTTGTGATTTGTTGATAGCATGTATTTAATTCCGAAGAGACTTCACTTGAGCATTCTGAAGAAGTCCTAGTTATTATTCGGATGAAAGAGTTCAGCCCATATTTTCTACTGTTTTTATTGTTTGATGTGAAAAACATTAAAGTGTAGAAGTCTTCTTGTGGGCATTCTGAGTTTTGATTTATTCATTTTTTTTCCAAGTTGTGTTGGTTATCTGCATTTGATAGAATAGTGAACCACCTGAGAAGCAAAACTTGATAAATGAATAGCAGAAGTCTTACCTTCGGAGTCAGGCATGTCAGTCAAAACACCAGCAAGCTTAGACAGAAGAGTTAGCATATACATAGTCGTATGGGTCTGAAAGCCAAGGTATAAAGTTTTCTTATACTTATTCATAGTCCTACTGTTCTTATTAGAAGGCAGTGGAGGAAAATGGTAATTTGGAAGGTTTATGAGCAGAAAGAGAAATGCTTGCATAGTCAGAGAAGGGTTTCTTACATAAAAACTTTTGAACATTGGGCACCTTGTAAAATCTGTTAGGCTTCTTAAGTACAGGAGGCTGGGACTTAGCCTGGGAAGCAGCAGAAAATGTGCCCAGAAAGGCTTCTAACACAGGAGGGACTGCAGAAGGTCTGGGAAAATCCAGTAGTAAAAAGGCATAATACCTATTTTTGACTTAAAACATTTGGAAACTCTCCCACTGTAAATGCTCTGTCATTTTTACAATGGTGTCACAAAAAGAAAACTCCTCAATAGGGGAATGCAGAGAAAGAGTATCCTCATCTTCTGAGAGTAAAGTAAGAGGAGACTGGATCTGAAAAAAAATACGCCAGGGACTCTTCTCCAGAATCCAATTCCACATCTTCTTCAAAAGAGTCAGAATTTCTAAGTCTTTTAGAGGCAGTGGAAGAAAAAGTAACCGCACAAGGCAGAGATAACCCTAGGGGAGCTTTAAGACCATAAAGACCTTAAAAAGACCCACAGTGAAATCCTGCCTTTCTCTATGGGGATTGTTGGCCACAGGAGATGCACGTTTGGACTTCTGCTTTTTCTTAAGAGGAACCTTTGCCCTAACAAGCTTATGTGGTTCAGAGCCCTGCTTGACTTCAAAGAGGGGACCAGGAACTTCACTATAAGTATCTGGGGAATCCCCCTAGGCTTTTTCAAAATAATCAGCCATGGTTCCCCTTTCTATTCAGTAGCAGACGTATGCTCAGCCTCAGCAGACATGAGAAACAACCCCATGTCAGCCTACAACTGAATTGTGATAGAGGGAGCTAGTTGCAGAACCAGAAAGTCCTCGGGTTCTTCATCTGACCTGATGGAGACGTCCAGCAAAGGCTGGACTGAAGACTCTAAATGTATCTTTTTTGACTATTTGAGAGGTGGCTGAACGGATGGGCAGATAGATTCAGAAGCCATGGTTGCCATGGTTCCTGTAGCAAGCAACTTCAGATGTTGGTTCTCTAGGTAAACAGAAAGAGAGGACAAATGGCTCTAATGGGTCTGGGGTACAAAATCCTGACAAAAAGCATACCAAGTATGACCGAAGTCTGCACCTAAGCAGAAAAGGCACTTGTGTTTATCTTTATTGGGAATCTTCTCCCACACTCACATTTTCTTTTTCTGGATGACATGCAAAATAGTAAACTAACAGCAGAAAGAAGAAAAAATCCCCAGAGGGTAATTATCTGTCATAGGCTAAACAGCTGAAACAATGTGATGAACAACTATACAGACAATTCAAAAGGAAGAGTTTGGACTGGCAGCAAAGAATTTTGGAGAATTAGGTGTCTGTATGTCACTTACGTACCTTAATGTTCTGGACATCAGACATTTGTCTGAAGTACAGCACCTGGAAGGACCCAAGGCTTTGGAATGCAGACTGGATGTTATGTTTACCCTTTGGAGGTTACCCTTTTAGTAAGGGATACTGAAACAATGATAAGGAAGAACACCATTCCAAACTTTGAGGTCAAAGAATGCAGAAATCTTTACTGCCGTACTGTACTGAAGAACTAGGTACAGAAAGTGCAAAATTAAGGTTGAGGAGGAATGAACAGTCCTGACATTATTTTTGAAATTCTGTATCTTGTGGCAGTCCAGTTTTCATAATGGTTAAGGTCTAATGCACAAGGTACGAAGTTCAATCCTGACCTCTGTCCAATGGCTGTATGGAGTTTGCATGTTCTCCCTGTATTTCTGTGGGGTTCCTCCCACCTCCCAAAAACATATGGAGTGCTTCTATCATAAACCCACCCAAGAACAGTGTTGTGGGCAGCAGCACCGACTATAAATGGTGCCTAACATAAATGGTGTGGGAACAGTTTTAAAGACCAACCACTTTGGGCATCCACTGTGGTGCACAGTAACAAGAGAGAAGAAGATGGATCACAGGCTGCACATTGAGGCAGGGCTAGACACTCAACAGTATAAAATATAGCTATAGGCGATTCTGTAGTGTTGATTAATGTTGCTGCATGGGTATTTGTCAGTGATAAATGGGTAGAGGATTCAGTCTACTCTGACTTTCACCAGAGGTCCATGTTAGCATTGTTGGAAGTTGTGTGTTGAAAGTGTATTGGCCAGTGTGTGCCTGCCATAAAGCCAGCAGCAAAGTTACTAGCTGTCTGGAGTCCAGTTGCTCAGTTTGGGTTAACTGGGATAGGCTGCCCAACATGAGCTAAGAATTGTTACACTCAATGTAGGCTCAGTGACAGGACGCAGCTTGAACATGGATGATATTTATTTAGTTATTTGACATTTGTTTACTAGGAAAGTCCGAATGGGCCAGAAAGTGCCCATTTTCAGTGGAAGTCCTGGTAGAAAAGCTTCACAATCTTAATCTTTAAAAAATCAAGTACAGATATTTGAAATCACGAAGTATCACGTTACACTAGAAAACATCAAGTACAGATATTTCAAATCCAAAGTGTCATGTTACGCTATACAACATAAGCGTGAAAAAAAATGTTGTAATGAGAAAAACACAGACCGTATGTTTCATAGCAGAGTGTAATGAAAAACAATAACATGAGTTAGAGAAAATATGTGAGGAAAAACTCAACAGTCATATTATTTGTTACATAGATTAGTATGTGATAAATGAGACTTGAGACAATTCCAATAAGATATTTAAAGAGATATTCAAATTACATAATTAGAGACAGTGAGGGGAAATTGGGTGATGTCTTAGTATTAGAGATGGTGCTGATATTATGGTTATAGAAGGAAGTAGGGTGGAGAGAAGGAGATTATAAGAAGAGTGCCGGGTAGGGTGTCTTTGGGTAGCTTATGTGAGTAGGGAGGAAAGAGAAGGAGAAAGAGGTACAGGAAAGGTCCGCAGAGATGAAGTGGATAAGGTAAGGTAGTGGAAAAAAAAGAGTGGAGTAGGAGGCTGGAGAGGGTTGTGAAGTGTGATCTAGGTTGAAGGGGGTGAGTGAAAACTGTGAGTAAGTGCAGCCAGGATTGGCACAGGAGTAGGTCAAAGATTTGGTAAGGTATTCTTTTAGGGAGCATTTAAAGGTGGGTAGGTTAAAAACAGTTCTGGTAGTCAAGAGGTAAAGAGGTCCATTTTTTATAGGCATTTTTCAGGAAATTTGTTTGGTTTATTTATGGTAAGAAGTTGTTTGTCTTCTGATTTGAGAGTTCTTTTAGGGAAATATATGTTGATTAAAGGGGTAAGAGCTGTGCAGGCTAATGGTGGCAGACATGATGGTAAGGAGGAGGACGGACATCCTATGTATTCAGGAGACAAGATGGCAGGGCAGTGCAGATCCAAAATCTACTAGTCAGGAGGAGGACAGACTAGAAATAGTGTAGGAATTGTGAGGGACAGGCTTTAGAAAACAGCAGTGGATGTCATTAGAAGTAGTGGCAGACTCATGGCAATTAGATTCCAGTCTAAGGATAGGACAGTATTCATAATCTCAGCCTGTGCCCCTCAGCAGGATTGTGACAGTGAGGTAAAGAGTGCATTCAGGCAGCAGTTGCAGGGCCTACTAGATAAAGCAGGAAAACATGAATTAGTGTTGATAATGAATGACTTGAATAAATATATTGGGATGGACAGAACAGGATATTGGGATGGACAGAACAGGATATGAGGACTGCCCGAGTCCAAATGGATGGACCAACAGGAATAAAAAAAGGACAGGCCATTCTAGACTTCTGACCGGCAAATAGCTTGATTGCGGCCAACATATGGTTTAGCAACACAAACAATCACAAGCTCACATACAAGGGTAACCAACATCCAGCTAGGGTAAACTTCCTCCTGGTAAGGAAAGGACACTGAGGTAAGTCATCCCTAGTGAAGCAGCCTGTCCAAGCATAAACCACTGGATGCCACAATCAGCTACAAGCAATGATCAGAGAAGGCTTTAATATCAAAACAGACTAAGCTGAAGACCTGGATGTTGACTTGAAGAGAAAGCACAAGACTTCAAGGAAACACGTGGCTCTAGCTCTTCTGGAAGAAGAGGAAATAGGTGGTGTTGAAGAAGAATGACAGCACCTCAAAACAACATGTGTGAAGACTATAGAACAGATACGGGGACAAGCCAAGTATGGAAATAAGGTACACAAAGAAAGCTGGTGGTGGAATGCAGAAGTCCAGGACGCCATCAAAATAAAGGAGTGCAGAAAAAAGTGGAAGGTAGAAAAGATGAATCAGGCTGGGAAGGAATACTAGCTGGCTAACAGAGAGGCTAAGAAAGGAGTTGCAATGACAAAGAATAAGGAATAATAGGCACCCCAGCAGCTTTTGGACACTCTAACAGCTTTTGGAAAGTAACTCAGTAGATGGCACAAAAACTCTAGCAGGTTGCAAGGCAAAGGCAGAAATTTAAAGAAGACAGTCACACACCCTTCATAAGGGATGTCAGCAACAACCTGCTCAACAGTCCACAGGACATCAAAGGCAGAAAGAATGAATACTTCCAGCAGCTTCTGAATAAAGAAAACCTCACAGAAGCTATACTGCCCTAGACACAGCCTTCAATAAAAGAGGAGGAGGAGACCACCATAGAAGAAGTAATAACAGTACTATGAAAAATGCAGTCAAGGAAACAGCAGTCTCAGATGTGGTCACATCAGATATGATAAAAATGCTTGGCGAGACAGGGGAGAAATGGCTCCAGAGGGTACTCAAAGCAGTATGGAGGGAAAGGCATATCACAGATGAC
>NC_056725.1:1260199571-1260259571 GCF_019279795.1 Protopterus annectens | reverse complement strand
CTCAGAATCAAATCCTAAACTTTAAATATTGACAGGCAAGTGCCTTACACCTCTACAACGGCCATGTCTCCTTAATTTTATTTCTTTTTATTTTTATTTTTTGTAAATCACTGAGGATTGCAGTCTGACAATATCAGTCACAGAGTTGCATGGTTACATTGCTCAGTGTCAGTGGTGCTACAGGTAAGCACACTTGCTTTTGATGCACAAGGCTGTGTTTTCCCTTCTCCTATAAGGCAGATGTATTTCTGACACTACAATGTAGCATGGGGAAGTGTGCTGCAGTCCTGTGTGTGTCCTCGTTTGGATGAGATGCCTATTAACTACGAGCCTGTGTCAGTTTGCTAGCCATTCCCTATGGCATATCACCAGCACACTGTTTCTGTAATATAACATAGGCAATGTACTCTTTAAGAGCAGCAGGCAATGAATTTGTAGATGGGGTACTGAAATGAAAAGTTGTTTGCCAGCAGCAACCACTGCATTAGTAGTGGTTCTCTTTAATGTGGGAATATTCAGATGACTTTTACTTCTGGAGAGACTGGGCTGCATTTTAACTGATATTGGTGGGTTATAATGACAGCAGCTTGAGTGGCCTTTTATAACTGAAATGCTTTGCAATGGGTAGTTTTGTCACTGATTCCTATGTTTTGCCTCACTGCATACTGGAACAGTGTTCTTCTTCTACTTCTTTCGGCTTTTCCCGGTTAGGGGTCACCACAGAGGATCATCTGTCTGCTCATGACTGGCAGTGGAGGTTTATGGTTTCGAATTGCCAGCCCGGCGCCCAACCTTCCACAGAAGGCACATACACGCACACACTCATACCTAGGGCCAGTTTACAGTGTCCAATCCACCTACTGCATGTCTTTGGGATGTGGGAGGAAACCGGAGCACCCGGAGGAAACCCACGCGACCACAGGGAGGACATGCAGACTCCACACAGAAGGCACCCCAGCCGAGAATCAAACCGGAGAACCTCTTGCTGTGAGAGTGTTCAAAACTACAAATTTAAAATGTACTGTAAAAAGTGGTGTTGCATAACACAAGAAATATAATTTAATACAATCAGGAAGGTGAATCAAAGAACATATGCGTTTATGCATGGCCCTAAAAATTTCTGTAGGGGACCCATGGTATGAAAACAGCCCAAAGGTACACTTGGCTCCACCACTGGCCAGATGCATTTCCTGTGAATGTGGGTTTCAGTGCAGTTTCAAGGGTAGATGTGTTTACTGCTGCTCATGCTGTCTGTTTTAATTGTGAGACTATATTGTTTAGTTCAGTAGTTTGTGTGTATAAAATTTGAAATACAAGTTTTAAATTACATCCAAATATCAGTAACAATGTATGGTAAATGGGGAGAGAGAGAGAACCAAGTAATGAGACACTGGAATGGCTGCTGGAGTGTGGGGGGAGGTGCTGATCCATTACCTTGCTTAGGGCCCAATTTGACCAAGATCTGGGCCTCTGCTAAGGACAGAATTAATGTTAAATGCAGAAAAAGTGAAACTACATTATTACTAAATGTCACTCCAAATGATAAGAATGTGTTAGCGTCAGTAAATGTAATGGATTTCAAAACTCAAAGGATGCTAAAGAAATTTTAAAAAAAATCTTACAGAAGCACTAAACACAACCCACTGGCAACTGCAAATCATTTTAAACTGTAAAAAAGAAATCAAATGAGACATTACAGTGTACTTAACTACATGGGAGATGCGCACAGATTAGATGAGAACCATGAATTTAGATACATCTGTTAAAAGCACACGTTGAAAAGCATACAAAAGAAGGTACTCTATGAAGAAGGTTTAACACTTGTAACACAGAGCACAGAAGCAGAAAGAGAAATAGTAGATGCAGGTATTTAAGAATGATGACAAAACCTGACTGAAAGTACTACTAATTAGTTGTGGTAGATTCCAAACATACCAGATACAGTATGTGTTGGTTTGAGAAACAAATCTGTAAAAAAGTTCATAATAATGGCTATAGTGAGAAAATGTGTACAAGGAAAAGCAACAGTGTGTGTGTATAAACCGATAGTGAAGAAGGATCAGGCAAAAAGGCAGTAAACAAAGGAAATGAGCAGGACAACCTAATGTGTATACAAATGAACAAAGTCTAAAATTACCAGCAGCCAGGTTATTGGGGACTTCTATAAACTAATACAGAAAATTGCTTTTATGCATCCCACTGGAAGAACAAAAGCATCACTGGAAACAAATGCCAGTGAAAAAGTATTTCCAAGAAGCAGAACAGCCATGTTTTTAATGTATAAGGACAAAATACTAAAGTCACTTGGAACAAAATTACCAGGATTGTCTCACAGAGGAACGGATAAGGAAGACTGACAAACTACTTTGCCAGCAAAAACAGTAAGTGGCATCTAAAAGCACTTAGCAACTAGTCACAAAAGACTATTTAGTTATTATTTATTTATTATTTAACTGGGTGAGTGGACTAGTCCTTACATATGTTTCCACTAAGGCCCAATCTACAAGAACAAGGATAACTGCAATATATATTAGTGACCTAGCTTGTTTACAGAGGAAAGGAGAACTGGAGTATCCAGAAAAAGGCCAGGCACTTAAAAGGTGAACATGCCAACTCCACAAAAACAGTGAGCAGAGAGGCAAGAATTGGTCCCCAGACCAAGCAACTGTGAAGCAAATATCTTAGCCACTGAGCAACTAAGCTGCCCAAAAGTTGCTAAACTATTCACAAATGTCAAGCAAGGTTCCAGCACGGCAAAGAAAACACTTAAAGGTATGAAAATAAGGAGTAAGCTAGAACCAAACGGTATCCCAAAATTTCATACCATAACATTGTCTTATGCCCTCAGATCTGAGGCTGAGATGTAGTTCAATCTGTCCACCCACAACCCTTTTTCTCCCAGTTTTGCACTTGGGGTTGGGGTATAGTTACAAACACTGGAAAATTATGTAGTACTGTCAAAAGCAAAATTGGGGTGACTGGCCTATATCCATACCTCTCAACCTGTTACCGTAAGAAACCTGGACAAAACCTAAAATAATATGGGGTGGGGGCAAAGGACGAAAAATAGATGCAGATTTTAAATACTGCTCCTACAAGCTTAGAAAATTGTGAGAATTACAGGATTTGTGTTAACATGCATTTTTCTGAAAGATAAGAAGTCTGAAACTGAAATGTATGTCATTATTTAATGACTTCAGTCTTCGGTGATTTGATAGAAAACTACAAATTTTATGAGGGACAGGCTAAAAATATGAAGCGAAAATCTGGACAGCTAAGAGGTATACCTATATCAAAAGTGCCAGGACTGGAAGTAAAACTGGAGATGTTCACAAATATTACAGAACTGTGCAGTATCTACTGCTCTAAGCTGAATATACTTTTGCATCTATAAGATGGGGGAGAGCTTCACTAGAACTGACCTATTACAACTCTGAATACAAATGCACACAAAAGATGCCACCAAGAAGTTCCTAACAGTTAAAATATATAAAGAATGTTTTCAGTATGCAATACACAGAGGTCCAGGTTCAGATCTAATTGCCCACCAGAAAGAAATGTTTTGTAAAAAAGTGAATGTTATTCAACATTTAAGTAGTCAGAACTACTGATTGTTGTTTAAGACATGATTGCTACATCACAAATTGGTAACTGTTTTCCTACATGGCACATTTGAATTGAAACATTATTTCACTTTTAATTCTCTAACCTTCAGAACCACAAAACCATGACAAATGTAATATTGTTTTCTAAAAGTACTATCTGGGTGACTGCTTCAGACAGCAAAAAGAAAGAAAGGGCTCCTAGTATACCTTTACTAATCCATTCACACTTAGTATTACAGATTCATATGATCATAGCAGGTTACTAGGCTAATGGCCATAAGACCATTACAAGCCTAGCCAAGTTAACCCTTGTTCCCAAGAGTGTCTATTATGGGTAGACACTAAATCCACCTATTATCCATATCTAAGAGAGAGACAGTTGGAACCGCCGGGGCAAATTTACGGTTTCCCGTCCAATCGTCCAAATTACACTTAAATAGGGTCAACAAAGGGCTCTGCTTAACAAGGATTGGAAGTCTGTTCCAGAGATGAGGTAAACTCTGCAAGATAAATCTGTCCCTCCAGCAAGGTCTATTGATGTCACACACCAGGTTAAGGTCTCTTGACATGTGACACATGTACCATTTGACTTGCAAATGTGTAGCATTTCCATTCAGGCAGGGTTGGATATTGCCTTATATGCAAGGCACAGGTCGCCTCTGAGCAGTCTGTATGACACAGAGTAAAGAGACAGAGAATTCGGTCTGTCCACATATGACATGCAGGAGAACTTGAATTTTCTTTGTAGGAAACCTTTGCGGTTTCTTCAATTGCTGCAGGTGCTTAGAGAGGTACATACCAAAGGAAGCATCACTCATTCCTCTAATACAGAAGACAAGCAAGCGGGGTAGTTCTTTAGATGTTTTCATACACAGAAATACATTGGGATGGATAGCTGCATCATAAAATATAAATGAACTGATTAACAGACAGACCTTACATACATACATGCTTACATCTCAACAGCTTACCACAAAATGGTAATCAGGCTCACATGTCATCAGCATTTATACAGTTGTGCAAGCCCTTGGATAGTTTCTTAAAGAGATACACACACACTGATCTACATCCTCCCTCTTAAAGAGATTGCCGTTAAATTAAAATGACACTGCAGTTAGACATGCATTAATATAGACATTAGAAAAACATAATGATCATGTCCAGGTTGCTGTGTATCTATAACAAGGTCTGGAGATGCGACCAGATCTGGTAACGTAACAATCAGGACTGGGTTTAGCAACAGGGACGGTCTTCAGTGAACGACTCGTAACAGAAACTTCAGGATTCATCACAGGAATGGGAATATTCTCTGGAACTTCTTCTGGAGCTGGAACACTGGACAACTCACTCAGAGATAGACAGTTTTTCTCACAGGCTATGTGCTGTGGTATAGGCTTGGACAACAGTATCAAATGTTTCCGATTCTGCCTAAACTTTACTCTGTGATTCCAAAATGTACGATCTCTGCTCTGGGCAAATATTCTTCACAACTCCAATCTGATCATAACCAGATCTTTACTACTACATCCTCTCATAATACACTGAGTAGTTTCCTGGTCATATCATAGTGGGGACTTCTGGATTAAATGCTTCCTCAACAGATGGGTTTTCACTGACCTGTTTTTTTTTTTGACACACGGAACCAACAATTGACTACTGATTGGTAATGTGGTTCTGGTTTGTCTTGACAGAAGTCTCTTGAGCAGGTGGACCAAAATGTTTATCACAAAGAATGCTTCTATGATTTAAAAGATTCAGGAAAACATCACTATTGTCTTGTTTCAACTTCTCTAGTAACTGTTTTGCACTTTGAACTGCATGTCCTGCCAAACCATTTGACTACATATACTCTGTGCTACTTGTGACACAAGTAAAGTCCCACTCTTCGGCAAATCTTTTGACCTGTTGGCTTGTAAATTGTGTGCCATTGTCAGAAATAACTGTGCAGACTCGACCATGGTAGTTCAGGAATCTGGTTTAGCTGAAGTGGTTCTCTCTGTTGATGCAACTTAGTACTACTGCATACTGAACAAGATGAGAGCACTCTCTCAATGTCTTGTAAGAGAGAAGGCCAAAATACTAGTCCTCTTGCCCTTTTTTTAGTACAGTCTGCTCCTGGGTGACCACGACGTAAGACAGTAATGTACTCTTGTTGCAAATATTTTGGAACAATAACTTTCTGACCTTTCAAAGCAATACCATTGTCTGACAAAAATATCATCTCTGTATGGAAAATAAGGTTGCACTTCTTGAGGTAAACTAGATTGTTTTGATGGCCATTCTTCTTTAACAAAGTGGTTGAGCTACTGTAAAACTGCATCTGTGGCTGTATGATGTCTAAGCTCATCAAGACTTGTGGAAGAAAAATTTCTCACTGTCATGACTTCAAAATCAAGTTGCTCATTCTCGTGCTGTTCAGTGGTACTTCTGGGTGATCTGGATAATGTATCAGCAAGATAAAGATGTTTGCCTTCTTTGTAGACAAGACTGAAATGATGCTTTTTCAATCTCAGCATCATGCATTGCAATCTGGCTGGAGCTGTATGCATAGGCTTTCTCAAAATAGTGACTAGAGGTTGGTGGTCTATTTCGACCTGGATAGGTCTATCTTAAACATAATCATGAAACTTTGAACATGCAAACACAATTGCCAAAAGTTCTTTCTCTATCTGAACATACTGCATTTCAGATTGGGTAAGGTTTCTGGATGCATAAGCAACAGGTTGACCCTCTTGTAAATGACTGCATCTAGACCAAATTTTGAAGCATCACATGAAAAAGTAATTGGCTTGTGGACATTACAGTATCTAAGAGTAGGTGGACTGGCAATTCTCTGTTTCAGGATATCAAATGATCTCTGTTGTTCTAACCCTGAATAAGATACATCTTTATGTGTTAGTTCTCTGAGTAGTGCTGATATTTGACTCAATTCTGGAATGAACTTGTCAGGTAGTTAACCGTGACAAGAAAACATTGCAGGGGTTGAATATTGTCTGGAGCTGGCATCTCAAGAATGGCTGTTTGTTAGACGGTCTGGTCATAAGACTGAACTGGTAAATAAATGACCAGCACAAGTGATTTCTCGTAGCCTGAATTTGCATTTCTGTGGATTCAGCATAAGATTCACTTGACGTGCCCTTTCCAGAACTTTTCTGAGGTTTCTGTTATGATCAGCTTCACCACTACCTCCTACTAGTATGTCTACAGTAATACCACAAGGATACCCAGAATAAAAATTGCTCCATTGCACGCTGAAAGTCTTCACTTGCAGATTTTATCCCAAATGGCATTCTCAGAAATCTGTACCTTTCAAACAGAGTACTGAAAGTGGTTAGTAATGAGGATTTCTTGTCAAGCAAAATTTGCCAGAATGAACTCTCTGCATCTAAGACAGAAAAAAACAGTGGCATTTGGCATAAGAGAAGCGACTTCTTCGACTGTGCCATTGGATGATGAGGTCTTTTTAGTGCCTTGTTCTAATCTTGTGGATCAATACATATTCTGATGTCATCTGAGTTTTTCTTAAGCTACCACCATGGGAGATACCCATTCAGTTGGTTCATTGACTGGACAAATCACACCTTGTTGCACCATTTTGTCTAGTTCGGCTTTGACTTTGGTCTGCATAGCTACTGGACTTTTCGAGCTGGCCTGACAACTGGGCTAACATCTGGGTCTAACTTCATGGAGTACACAACTGGAAGCATGCACAGTTTGTGTTCAAAAAGATCATCATAGGTGGAAAAATAAACTGGGCAAAATTAGAGTAGTGGTCTTTTAAACTAACCTGATGGGCTTCCTTGTTAAATGAAAGCAGTCCCAATTTCAAACTGTCTCGGAGCACCAATAATGACTGGATGTGCCTCTTGACCACATAAAATAATAAGTTGTAGCTTCTCCCAGCAGAGTAACATGAAAGCATTACTGAGCCTTCGTTTTGAATCTCTTAACCACCATAAGCAGCAAGTTTTGCACACTTTGCCAAATTAAGCCTTTCACCAGCACAAACTCTAGCAAATGTTTCTGCAGACATAACATTGCACTTTGAACTGTATGGGTTTGCCATTTATCCGAACAGTACAAAATACTTCATTCTTTGCTCATAAATCTACTGCATTGACTGTTTCACTAAGCACTGACACACCTCCAACATAAAAAGTATGTGACCTCATGTCACAGCATTTTAATTGATCAATTTGTTTCTTGAAATGTTGCCTCCTAGTAAAAGAATGATTTACAAAACCTTTTGAAAGGATTCCATTTATTACATTTGTGGCATTGTTGAATAAAAGTTAAGCATTTTTCCCTTTTAGATTCATGATCACCACAATTACGACAGTTGGCAGTAAAACTGGGTTGGGGCCCATGCTTTGAGTTTGCTGACTCACTCTTATGCGCCACTGAGACTCTGCGAACTCTGAAACTTGCTAGAAAGCTCTGGGGTTTACCAGTGATTTCTGCAGGGGCTAGAGTTGCTACCATGTGGTTGGGCCCGTTTCTTTTAACCACTTGCTGCATGCTATCAACGTGAGCCTTAGAAGTTACTGGAAACATTTGTAAGTATATTTGTGTGCTTTTATGTGACCTCATATATCTGACAAATCTCAGTGGCCCTATTCAAAGTTAAAACACTGTCATGAAGCAAAATCTTTCTTACAGTATCATCTTTAACACCACACATAAGTCTGTCTTTAATCAATTGATCCCTGAAATCACCAAATCTGTACATTTTCGCTTTGTTTCTTAAATCAGTTATATATGCTGCAAAAGTTTCACCAGGCTCTTGATCCCTTGTGTAAAATAAGTGCCTTCCCATTGTAATGTTTGTCTGGGGGGTTACACATTTCTGCAAATTTACTTTCTAAGCCCTTAGGGTCCTCCCTTGACTCAGCCGGTACAACAGTATGACTGTTTTCACCCCTATCCTGCAAAGATAGCATATGCATACACAAATGAATGTTCCCTTTCAATGGCTTCTGACCCAGATACATTAAGCAGAATAAATGTCTTTGTACGGTCATCTTAATCAGAAAATGCAGCCTGTATGAAAATATCATACTCTTGCTCAAACACTCTCGAGTTCTCTGCAATATTATTATCAAACACAAGTGCACTGGGTTTTCAAAATCCGTCTGCCATGCCAACAAAATATGCACATACACACTGAAAATATGGCCCTTGTAATTATATACAAACCAGTTTTCTCTCTGCAGCTTGTGGTAACATTCAAATGCACAATAAACTCTTCAAAATACTGCACTTTGTAAAATATGTTTTGAAATGGCTGTGTTTTGCAAAATAACAGCACTGTAATACTGCACAAACATGCAAACACTTCATACACTTCTGATAACTCGGATGGTCTTAATTAATAAGAAAAATATGTGCTTTGTGAAAAAAATTTGGTTGTTTCCTTTTATTTTATTCATTTTGTTTTATGCAAATTGGACTTTATTTCAAACATTTTCCGTAGTAATTTGAATATTTCTATCAATATCGGGCATTTCAATTTATTTAAATATTGTTTAGAGCATTCTGCATGCTTCATTTCATATTTTGCAAATAAAAATTATTTGAAGTTCTTAACATCTGAAATTCATTTCTGATCTGTTTTGCGAATTATACGTGCAGTAAGGATGATCAGCTCCGTATACTCCTCCAACACTAACTAGGTGCCTCTCGGATTCAAACTGGAGAAACTGGAGCTCTTTCTGACAACAAGTCGTTTTAGCCATGCCTCTTCTGACACCATGTCACCCGTCCCTCTAATACAGATGACAAGCAGGCAGGGTAGTTTGTTTAGACGCTTTATTACATAGAAACAAATCAGGATGGATAGCAGCATCATAAAATATAAACAAACTGATTAAAAGACAGACCTTACATTCAAAATGGCAGTTCGGCTTATACGTGCTCAGTATTTATACACTTGTGCAAGTACTTGGATAGCTTCTTAAAGAGATACACACACACACACACACACACACACACACACACACACACACACACACACTGATCTACAGGAAGCATTATACTCTGTTACTGGTCTGATGAGGGAAGTGTACAGAGGGGTTATAACCTCCTTTTTTTCTGGAGGCAATGCCCTTACTTATGAAGGGAGCAACATAGAATGCCATCCTTACTACTGTGAAGGCAGTGATCAAGTTTAAGGTTGCTATCAACCTGCATGCCCAGGTCTCTCATCAGTGATTGCATCCTTAAGGCACTGCTACTTATGGAGTAGCTTGCAGGAACATCGCCCTTGCCAATGGGGATGATAGCGCATTTAAGTCTATAACATTGGCACCAATCATTAGTCTGTGTAACTCCTTCTTGCAGGATACTGACATTATTAGGGGACTGAATGACCATTCCTAGTTTGCAGTCATCTGCAAACTTTGTCAGCCACAGACCTTTAGTTCTTGCTTGTACTTCAGAGAAGTACATTCTGAAGAGTAGGAGACCCAGAACAGACACCTGTGGTGCACCACTGGTTACTGGTCTGCTGGAGGAGGTAGAGCCTCCTATTTTGATTGTACGAGTACTACTGGTGAGCCAGTTTGCAACCCACCTGACAACATATGGGTTGATACCTAGCTGGGTGAGTTTATCAATAATGCCAGAGTGGTGTATGGTGTTAAAGGCCTTGGCTAAGTACATGTAGGCCATATGCACAGTTTTACCTTCATCAAGGGCTTTGGTGACTGTCTCGAAGAAGTCCACCAAGTTTAACAGCCACGATCTCCCTTTGACGAAGCTAAACTGCATAGGGTCAAGTGTTTATAGATTGCCTATATCTTTGTTGATAAGATCCCATGATGATACACTCCATGGCCTTGCAGATAAGGCTGGTTAGGCTTGTGTGTCTATAGTTCCCAGGGTCCGTAGATGCACCCCCTTTATGCAAAGGGATGACTACAGTTGTTCTTCATTCAGCAGGGACGAAATCTGTGCAAAGGCTGTCATTGAAAAAGGTCCCACAGAGGCTGTGTTTTTAGCCTTGGAGAGGGTGTTTAAGACTTGCTCCTTGGCGATATTAGGTAGGGGACAGGTGGTAGGGATGTTTTATGTTATATGTGGTAGGGAGAGGGGACTGAAGTTTGCAGTGAACCTGTCAGCCAGGAGGTTGGCTGTATCCACTGGTTCTGTATATGTAGTACCATTAACTACAAGTTCTGCAAATCTGCTTTTGGATGTAGCTAAAGAATACCTTACAGCTTTCCTTAGCTGGGGATGCTAATTTGGATTCATAAGTAGCTTTAGAGAACTTTACAAGATGTCTTATTTGCCTATTTAAGTTGAGGAGGGAATGCTTCCAGGTTTGAGACCATAACTTCCTACTCTTAGACAGCAATTTCTTCCTCTTATTGTATAGCCTGTCAATGGCTGATGTCCACCAGGCAGGTTTGTTCTTCCTTTGGTCCTATCAAGTACAGCAGAGCTAATACAATTGTACAGATGCTCGTATAAAGCATTAGTGTACATCCCAACATAGGTAACCTCTCCATAAGTGGGAGGAGGGGTTATGAAGCTCTTTATGCCATCATGTAAGGGGTCATAAGTGGCCTTGGTGAAGTTTTCAGTCTAGTTGCTGTTGGGGGAGGGGGGGTCTGGTGTTACTGCTATCTCCAATGAGACTAATTTGTAGTCAGACCTCACCAAGGAGGGCAGCACACCTGGGGTGGTACAATGATCCTCCGTGTTGGTGAGCACCAGATCCAGAATGCTTGAGCCCCTTGAGTGGGTGTCAACCAGCTGATCCAGGGCATTGGAATTAATGAAGTAAAGGAACCTTTGTGTGAGTGTGTCAGTACATGTATAATTAACCCAGTCAATGAACGCGTAATTAAAGCCACCCAAAATCAGGGTGTTTGGTTGTATCTTGATCGAATCCAAGTAAATCCAGGTAGCCTGAGTGGTTTTCCTGGTAGCCTGAGTGGTTTTCCTGGTTCATGGAGGGAGTCCTGTAGCTGGCAGTGATTTGAAGACGGGTCTTGCCAACAGTTAATTGCACCTGGAGTAATTCATGGGAGTCTATCTGTTTAACCAGTCTTGAGGTGTATTTGACTTTTATGAATATTGATATACTACTTCCTTTAGTTCTCATCCACGGTGGTGGTGCTGCGGTAGCGTTGTCGCCTCACAGCAAGACGTTGTCCCGTTCAATTCTCAGCTAGAGAGTCTACTGTGGAGAAATGCGTGAATGGGCGTACCTTCGTTGAAGGTTGTGCGTTAGGGCCGGCAACTCAGCACGTAAAAATTAAATGCCAATCATTAGCGGACCGGAGTTCCGCTGTGGCGACCCCTAACTGGGAAAAGCTTAAAGACACAACAACCTCCTTTAGTTCTCACACCTTCAGTTTGAGGTCTGAATGTGTGGAAGGAATTGTAACCTGATAAGAATGGGTACTTTCTTCAGCCTTAAACCATGTCTCTGTGACTGTGCAGATGTTGGCATCTTCCAGAGTAAGGACTGCTTCCAGTGACTGAAGTTTCAGATTTAGACTCCTAGCGTTGAGCAACACAACCTTGCGTTTGTTTTCAGATGGTCTTATTACACTGGGAGTTTTGTCCTTGTGACACTGCCTAAAAAAGGCATAATGGGGATGGCAAGAGCCTTAGCCAGTAACTGAAATCCCAGAGTTGAAAGATGAAGACCATCTCTGACAGAGCATTGAGGTCCATCGATCAAGTACTGGATTCCCTTAGAATGGCACCAGAAACTACACCACTTATTTAAGTCAATCACTTTTTGTTTGTAATGTGGCATCATCCTAGGTGAAGGTAAAATGCTGCTTAAGGCTAGGGACACACCTGCCTGGGACACATAATCAGAGAGCTCAATCATGTCTCTTTTCATATAGTCCAGCGAGGTACGTCTCAAGCCGTTCATACCAACATGGACTATGACTGAGTCGTACCAGTACCTGCTGTTGAGAGCGCGTGTGTGATGTGGCAGACTGTGCTCTTTTCTTTATCCAACTTGGTCAGTGGGGCATGTGTGTCTCTCACAATGGAGTTGCCTATAACTTAAGATGTTTGGTTTTGTGTTTTGCCTTAAGGGTTTGTCTGGTGAGCCATTGGTGAGTGAGCTATTATGTGTACTGTGTTTTGCTGAGGATGTATTATGTGAAGCGTGCTTGTATTTGGGAGGTCCCTGATGTTTAAGTAGGTTTCTGATGAGGACCTACGCAAATATAGGTATGAGTGTTGTTGGTCAGGGTGGTGAAGGAGGTGGTGTGTGCGTGCTGATAACCTGCTCAGTGTCAGTTGTACTGATTGGTGTGCAGCAGACCATGGATTCTAGGTTATTAATATAGAGGCATCTCTCACATATTGAATTTGTCTGAACTAGCATACGAAGGTTGCCACTGTACATGAGGCAATTGCTACAATGCCTCAGGATACCCATGTTGACCAAGCTGGCTGAAGAAGCTGTGGGAAATTGTCCCTCCATAGTGTAAGGTAAATCAATGTGGTCAGAAAAGGAAGATGACTGGAAGGACAACGTAAGGTAGAGGGACAGGAGAAGAGGTCTAAATAAGGAGGGGCTAGTGAGTGGGACTTGTGATGGTACCTCAGAGGCTGTTCTTAGTGTTCCACCTGACAGTGGACCAGGACCGTGAGAAACCTCTGAAGGAACACTAACAGTGGGCTAAAGGAAATTTAACAAGCAAGAAGTTTGCATCTATAACCGCCAATGGTACACAACCCTACAAGGTGGTGCACCACATGCAAACAAGAGCAAAGCAGCTAATGTAAGGAAACCAATTGAAAACCTCAAACTAAGCCCTGAGCCAATAAAAAAGCTCAAACTAAGCCATGAATCAGTAGTAAACCTTTAATTAGATAATCCTACTGTACCTGCCACGAAGGTACAGGGGGGGGGGAGGTTCTCCAAGAAAATATGTCCTGATTTTTAGTGCTCAAGCCCAAACAGAACTGGATTCAGATGGTCTGAATCCAATCTATACTATGGCCAACAAAAGTGCAACGGAACACAGTATAAAAAAACAGAAATACTTTTTTCCTTAAATTAAATAAGCAACAGTGTAAAAAAACAGAACAGCAGAACAGATATTTTACTTAAATTAGATAAAAGCAGCAGTTGGTACAAAATACAGTCAAAGTGCACAAATGCAGTAGCAAAAAATAAACTTAACATACAACAAAACAGCTAATGCAAGGAAACCAATGAAAAAGCTCAAACTGAGCCCCGATCCAATGAAAAAGCAGAGTAAAGGCATTCTTATATTTCTAAGCATCTTCTAAAAAAACTAGTAAAAGAACATAAGCCAGACAAATCCAAAATATCTTGTGAACAGTACAATACTACTAAACAGTTACAAACAGCAATGTGTTCAGCAAAACATCTTCTGTACAATAACAGACGTCAGTGCATTCACAGTTTTCAATACTGTAATATATTATAATGCAGAAAAATCCAGAATTATATTTTCTCTCAATTTTCACATACAATTTCCAAGGCACAAACAGTTGCATGATCTAAACACAATGTCAGGGGCACTTTTTTGATAGGCTTGGGCTTTTAAACAATGACAAGAATGACAAAAATTACTTTCTGAGCATTTTTCTAACCTTTAAAGAAATATGAAAAAGTATGCCTGTCCATATAATTAACAGTACAAAACAGCACACAATCTCTCTCAGTTTCACTAAACTTTGTTATGCATATTAATGACAGCTTTCTCCAACATCCTCAAAGGTATCACCTAATGCTATGCTATGGTTATATGTAGTATACTACATATCTTTATAATTACTGGCAAATAAATAGTAACTTCTCTGGCATAGTGCATTATATATTAACAGTGACAGTGTGCATTTCCCACTGTGACATTTCACACTATGCTTGCTCAATAACATGCAACTCACTCACTTATGAAAATATGTATAACAAGTCACAAATACTCGTTAATATTTCTACTGCAGTGTATCCTGGATTAACAATATTAGTGTCATTTTGTTTTTGCACCATTTAGTTTCATATGCTGTGTATTATTAATTTGTAATTAATGAATCCTGCACACCAAAATGTCAAAAAGAAGCATTTCCAAAGGTGCTACATGTATGAATGTGTTAACTACTACTGATCAAGAAAAAAAATATATTTTCATCTATTTTGTGTGACCAAGCATTATTAAACTGAAAAAATGTTCAGTGACACCTACAGTAATTTTAGTCTGCATAGCTATTCTAACTTACCTGTATAAAGTATTTGCAAACTGTCAAAAGTTGTTGAATATTATTAAAATATTTTAGGATAATAAATGAGGTGTTTTATAAATTTATGTGCAGTCATAATAAGTTCATCAGTTCATAGGTTGTTACTAGGCGTGCAGTTCAGGAGACCACTGAAAAGCCTAACCCAATTTTCCAATTGCCACAGAAAATTGTCTGATTAAGTGACTTGTTTAAAATCACGCAGCAGGTAAAAGGAGGCAGTCAGAAGCAACCACTGGGATACAGGAAGAAGCTCATAGTCTTAATGCTCTACACTAATACACTGTTAATAACTTGTCTCATCGTACTTCCTTCAGCTGACAAATTAAACTGAGGTCCTACCAGCCTGAACTGGTAGTAGCTCAGGTGGATACAAAAGATCCCACGGTATTTATTAAGTAAGAGTAGAGGAAGTTCCTTGGTGCCCTAGTCAATTTTCCCAGAGGCAGATTTAGAGGGGTAACCAAAAGAACACAGCAAAAGCAGCAGCAACCAATCGAAATAATGAAAAACTGTTTAATCTACGTTAAGCGCTTTCTTCCCTCTGGAATACAAGGGACTTCATCGGAACAAGAATACACAAATCAACCTAGCCCTTTAAACTCATTTAATCCACATACTAATTGAATAATGAGTAATAATTAGTGTAATTAACACAACCAGTTATATACTTAAAATCTGCAACTTTGTTGCTGAATAAAACAAAAACTCATAATTTAATATCAATTATAAACGTAAAACACCACCACACACTAGCTTAAAAATGGAAAACTTCATCAGTGTGGTGAATGAAGGAATAACATTATCCCAAAATATTTTTTAATTTTAAAATACATGAAATACTAATCGCTTCATTTATACCAGGATATTCAGTTGCATTGCACCGCAGCTGCCATTTTAATTCACACACATCAAGGTATAAATCCATACATTTCACTTGTGGGTCTTTTTCAATGTTTTGCACTATAAAAAATTTAAATTGATGGTCTTTGTGATCCTTAATGTGCCTGGCAAGAGCGTTAGTAGACCTTTAATGCCTAATGTCCAACAAATGTTCCCCTATTCTATTTTTGAATAATCTACAAGTTTTCCCTATATAAAATATGGGGCATTGTTGACATTTAGCCATATAGACTACATTAGACATACAACAATTGTAATGCCCATATATTCTAATAGGTTTCCCGTTCAGTAAAAACGAGTCCCCTGTTTCTAATATATGTGGACAAAAGGTGCATCTATTACATTTGAAATTTCCCATTCTTCTGTTAATGCCTATCACATTGTATTTTTGTCAGTTCTCTAAAATATTTTTAAAAGATCTGTCCTTTTCAAATATAAATTTGGGTTGTTTACCTACTTTCAACCCCACATTATGATCAAATTGTAGGATATCCCAATTGCTTCTAATAATGTTATCAATTTCTGTAGCATCTAAATTGAAGGTAGTAATAAAGGCCACACTGATATCCTCTTAGTAACAATGTTCTCATTGGATAAACCATTTGTACTTCCTAAAATAGGTTTGTAAATACCCATGGCTCGATTGTTTATAACCTCTTCCTTAACTTTGGTCAAAAATTCCTGTGGGTACCCCCTTGTTGTAAACATATGCAAAATAAAGTCAATTTCTTCTGAAAATTTTGCATCAGAATTCACCATTCTTGCATATTGTAATTGTACCAATTGACCTTTAACTATTGACTTTTTTTGAAAATTCGGGTGTCCCCTATTGTATTGCAAATATGAGTTGGAAAAAGTTGATTTTCTAAATATTCCTGATTCCAGTCCAATATTTGCTGTATCAAAAATCAAATCCACATCCAAATATGATATCCTAGTTCTACTGTGTGTGTCTGTGCATGTGTGTAAATTGTAAAAAGTCCACCGTGTGGTTTATATAATCGTAAAACTGATATAATTCCTCTTCTGTACCTTTCCAAACTATGACTAGGTCATCCAGAAACCTTGTATAATACGCAATTTTAGAATGAAAGATTCCTTCCATAATGTATACTTGTTCCCAATGTGACATTACATAATTGGCAAACACAGGGGCGCAGGCCACACCCATTGCCACCCCTGTGTTTTGTCTGTAGTATTGTCCCTCAAAATAGATGAGGTTATTTTGTAATCCTGTTTCCATGAGGGTTATGCACACATTTATCTCATCTAGATCATAAATTGCTACCTTGTATAATTGGGTTTCTAACCAAACCAAACCCATGTGGTATCAGTGTAAACAAACTACACACATCAATAATAGCAAGTATCATGTCTCTTTCCATTTTGACTCTCCCCACCATTTCCAAAAATTGCCAGGAATCTTTAACAATATAAGAAAAGGCTTTTAAACCAGTCTGTAATTTGACATCTAAAAATGTGCTAATAAAAGTTGTTTTTGACCTTCTTCCATTTACAATTAGCCTAAACTTAGGATCCTTAAGCCTTTATGGACTTTAGATATACCAAATATATTGGGTACTATGGGGTGTTTGTTGACCATATAGTTGATGTGTGTAGTTTGTTTACAGTGATACCACATGATGTGGGTTTAGTTTGGTTAGAAACCCAATTATACAGGGTAGCAATTTATGATCAAGATCAGATAAATGTGTACATAACCCTCATGGAAACATTATTACAAAATAACCATCTATTTTGAGGGACAATACTACAGACAAAACACAGGGGTGGCAATGGGTTCAGCCTGCGCCCCTGTGTTTACCAATTATGTAATGTCACATTGGGAACAAGTATACATTATGGAAGGAATCTTCCATTCTAAAACTGCGTATTATACAAGGTTTCTGGACGACCTCTTCATAGTTTGGAAAGGCACAGAAGAGGAATTATATCAGTTTTATGATTATATAAACCACACAGTGGACTTTTTACAATTTACACATACACACACATTAGAACTAGAATATCACATTTGGATGTGGATTTGATTTTTGATACTGCAAATATTGGATTGGAATCAGAAATATTTAGAAAATCAACTTTTTCCAACTCATATTTGCAATACAATGGTGGACACCCGAATTTTCAAAAAATGTCAGTAGTTAAAGGTCAGTTGCTACATGCTGCAAGAATGGTGAGCTCTGATGCAAAATTTTCAGAAGAAATTGACTATTTTGCATATGTTTATAACAAGGGAGTGCCCACAGGAATTATTGACCAAAATTAAGGAAGAGGTTTATAAACAAACGGGCCATGGGTATTTACAACCTATTTTAGGAAGTACAAATGGTTAATCCAATGGGAACATTGTTACTAAGAGAATGGACATCAGTGTGGGCTTTAATACTACCTTCAATTTAGATGCTACAGAAATTGGTAACATTATTAGAAGCAATTGGGATATCCTACAATTTGATCATAATGTGGGGTTGAAAGTAGGTAAACAACCCAAAATTATATTTAAAAAGGATGGACTTTTCAAAAATATTTTAGAGAACTCACAAAAATACAATGTGATAGGCGTTAACAGGAGAATAGGATATTTCAAATGCAACAGATGCACCTTTTGTCCACATATATTAGAAACAAGAGACACGTTTTTACTGAACAGGAGACCTATTAGAATATATGGGCATTACAATTGTTGTACATCTAATGTAGTCTATATGGCTAAATGTCAACAATGCCCCATATTTTATATAGGGAAAACTTGAAGATTATTAAAAAATAGAATAGGGGAACATTTGTTGGACATTGCGCATGAAAGGTCTACTAATGCTCTTGCCAGGCACATTAAGGATCACAAAGACCACCAATTTAAAATGTTGATAGTGCAAAACATTGAAAAAGACCCACAAGGGAAATGCATGGATTTATACCTTGATGTGTGTGAATTAAAATGGCACTTGTGGTGCAATGCAACTGAATATCCTGGTATAAATGAAGCGATTTCATGTATTTTAAAATTAAAAAATATTTTGGGATAATCTTATTCCTTCATTCACCACACTGATGAAGTTTTCCATTTTTAAGCTAGTGTGTAGTGGTGTTTTATGTTTATAATTGATATTAAATTATGAGTTACTGTTTTATTCAACAACAAAGTTGCAGATTTTAAGTATATAACTGGTTGTGTTAATTACACTAATTATTACTCATTATACAACAACCCCCCATTAATATTCCAAAATGTGCACGCTGATTGGTCAGTGTGCACGTTGTAAGTCAGAGTTACAGTAATGGAAAAAGGTCCAGTCGCCCAGACTTTTTCCATTAGTATAACTCTTTTTTTTACAGCAACAGAGAACGAAAGATCTCTGTTGCTTTTTACACATTGTCTCGCTATGTTAAACGAGTTTAACATAGTGAGACAGCTTTAAAAAAAGTAACGGAGATCTTCCTATCTCCGTTGCTTTTTATAAAGGTGTCTCGCTATGTTAAATGGGTTTAACATAGCGAGACAGCTTTTAAAAAAGCAACGGAGATTCTCTGTTGCTTTTTTTAAAGCTGTTTCATTATGTTAAACTCCTTTAACATAGCGAGACACTTTTAAAAAGCATTGGAGATCTTGCTTACTCCGTTGCTTTTTTCAAAACTGTCTTGCTATGTTAAATGGGTTTAACATAGCGAGACAGTTTTAAAAAAAGTAATGGAGATTCTCTGTTGCTTTTTTTAAAGCTGTCTCGCTATGTTAAACTCCTTTAACATAAGGAGACAGTTTGTAAAAAGCAACGGAGATCTTGCTTTCTCCATTGCTTTTGCCCACAGCTCTGATGTACTGCCTAAGCATACGCATGCACAGTACATCAGAACTGCCGCAGAATACCAGACAGCTGCGGAAGGGCAGCAAGGAGGCATTATACAATGACATTATTTAAGAAAAGTAATTTTTTTTTTTATTAAATAATGTCATTGTATAATAGCAATAACCCACTTTTGTGTGTGGGTAATGTTGGATTTACCCACAGTTGTCTTTGTTTGCTACTCTGGCTTCACCCCCGTGACCAAACCACACCAACCGTAGGTAAATCCAGCATTACCCACACCCAGGTGTGGGTTATTGCTATATTATTCAATTAGTATGTGGATTAAATGAGTATAAATTGTTCTCATTAAGTCCCTTGTATTCCAGAGGGAAGAAAGAGCTTAACGTGGATTGAACAGTTTTTTATTATTTCGATTGGTTGCTGCTTCTTTTGCTGTGTTCTTTTGGTTATACAGTTCGTAAACGTATTGTTTTTTGGAGGTTTAGAGGGGTTGCTATTGCTTCTCAACATAAGCACTGATGGGAAAGCTATCAGCCAACAAATCATAAAGTAGTTTTGAATCAGGGTTTTTCATATGACAGCTTCATCTGTAAACTGCACTTGCATTGCACTTTTGTCATTGATGACCTTTTTCATTGTGAAAGCAGTCCATCTGGAGGGAATGAAATGTTGCCATTAGGGCAACCAGCAGATAATCAATTGATGATTTTGTAGTTTGCAGCTCAGTAGAAGAAATTCTGAAAAGCAGTCTGAACGTCTCATTTGTAAGAATATAACACGACAATCTCCTAGATTTATTTTTGTTTCAACTGGTAAAATATATAACAATTTGTTTTGACTCCCATAATACTATGTATACACCAAATAAAAAGATCCCAAACAAAACTAAAAAGTACAGATTACATAAATAGTATGTTAATGCTGTTACTTTCATGTATTACAGACATCTCTGAAGGAAATAAATGCACGTTTACATATAAAATGATGGGTTATTTGTGCATCTCTGAATCATTTCTCTCTCTCTTCTACTTTAAAATGTACACTTTACAGAGTACAAAACAAGTGACTCGACATAAGATGTAATGTAGTAGAAGCAACAGATGATAAGTTAATTACTTCTGGACTGCAAGAACAGTAGAACTGTTTACATAAATAAAATCGGTAACTATGAACCAGGGGTACATTATCTATCTGCAACTGGTGATGGCGGTGGTGGAGAGAGTAAGAAGAGAAACCCTGTCACTCATGTACTGTTGACTACAGGAAGGAATCATTCTCTTGGCCCTTAGGAGGGAACATGGAAACAAACCATAGCAGCCAGTGTGTGGTATATGGTTGATGTCCCTGCTATACAGTTAATTTTAATTAGAACTGCACAACTCTTTGCATAAGCATGGTACAAAGTACAATATACAACTTTATTTTCATATCACATTTTAGTGCAGTTTAACATATTATGATGGAATAGAGCCTTCCAGAAGCCAGAAAATAAAGATCTAACCACCACCCCCACAGAAGCTAGGAATCAAAAGCTCAGGCAACTATGTGGAGTTTTCTGTTTACACTAGAGGCTGAGACACTGAAGAACTGGTCTTAGGAAGCTGAAGAAATCACTGTAGTGCATCTAATCACTAGGAGCCCAAATGGAAAAGGGATTTGTAATTTTTTGTCCCTTTTCTGTAGTCATTTTGTCTTTCGAGCAGCTAAGCACAGAAATCATGCTTCAGTAAAAGTTACATTACACATCTTAGGACCACTAAAATGGCCACACAGCTAAAAGTTCAGACACCGTTCCTAAAACACACTTACTTCTTCACACAAGCAGACTGAAGGGATCGCCAACAAAAAAATAACTATGTTGGTAAATAAGAGGCATATATATTGGTAAATGACAGGCATATATATCACTCCAAACAGTGCAAAAACTGTTCTGGGCATTAAAATTAAATGTAACAATCTGTTTCAGAAATGCAAAAACAGAACCAGAAGGTTAACCGAAGAAAGAAGACTTTATGAAATGACTGGTCAAAGTAAATGTTAACCCTTTAAATGCTGAGCATTTTCAGGTATGTCCCCAGATTACAGGCTGACTTTGGCTAGTTTATAACTGTATATAATACCCTAGCTCTTCAAAATGATTAAACAATTATTCATGAAATTTGCACTGTATGTTTCAGGCATAATTACCTATGAATACTCTCTAGACTGGGCATCCACCCTCAAAGACAAAACAGCAGCTGTAACTTGAATTTTAAGAAGAAAATCACATTTAATGCCATTTGTATGCCTCAACATACACAAAGAAAAACAGTATCACGTTTATGCTCATTTTTAGTCTGAAATCACAATTACATACTTAATGTTTTTTAAAAGCTTTTGCTTATTTTACTCTGAAGAAAACTGAAAACTATGCATTTACTTTCAGATCACACTTTTCTAAATGTTGCAGCCTATTAATTTACAAGGGTTATTCTGGCCTGAACTTCAAATAACTTCAAATTACATTATTTCTCTATGGCCTTAAGATATTGTTATTGAATTTTTAGGACAAGACCCCTCAATATTCTCATTTTCAATTTCTTTTGCAAATCACAATAGCTTTTAGGTACACGCGACAAAAGGATCTCAAATATGTACATGACTGTCAGAAAATGTAAATGTATTCTGTTATAATTTCCAAAATATCACTTTCCCCAAGTATTATTTTCATTCTAATTTTGTAACAATAAAACAATAATTATCAACTGACTTTATCATCTAGAAAAAAATGCAAAACATACTTTTTTGTGAAGCAAATGGATATACAGGACTGTTGGTGTTACCCAAAAATAAAGACACATCTTTCTGCAAACATAAAAAATTTACATCAAATTTCTCAGAAAGTATAGCGACCTTCAGCTACAAAATGCACTTATCTGGAGGTTCCAGCTGTAAGGACAACTATGTGACTTTTATCCCTGTGTAATGCAGTTTACTGCAAATGAGTCTAACCTGGGGGGAATAGATCCACTGATAAATTATGTATTCAGGACAAATAAATAGGATTTTTACTTTTAATGTAATGACAACTTGGCAAAGAAGTATTTTGGTCTATTACTGCTCTCACGTACTGAATAGGAGTTCAGCCTAGCACCCGAAATAAAAACAGAGTTCAATACAAAATAGACTGTGCTAGTGAAGGCATACAGACTAAAGTCAATAGTGCCAGTCTTTGAAAGGCTGTATCTTCATCCCCTTTTGAGATTTCTGTATGAAACATTCAAATTACAATGGGATGTTCAGTTAGAAATCACATTTTATATTGCAACTCTAACATCTGAATTTCTTGTGTGGCACACCTATGAAATTTTACCTTATAGCTTTAAATGCTTGATGACAACTCAGTAGAGAAGTATTCCAGACACTACTGCGTTTTTCATACTGAGGAAAAAGTTCAAAATAAAATTGCCAATGGAAACCGGGTATAACACAAAACAACAGACTGTGGTAGTGGACATCTCTAACTATATACCATACTGAAGTAGCATCTTGTTAAAGGCCATATCTTAGTCTCCATTTAAGATTTTTGATATAAAACATCTGGGAAGTATCAAATGGATAATCAACTGCAAAATAAATAAATAAATACATGATTCATATTCTACTCTTAGGAATTTCAGTGCAGCCCGATGTTGAATCTGATCCCACCACTTTAGCTGCTCAAACATATATTGTGTTAAAAATATAGCACTTGAGAAATTAAGCAATACATATTTTTCATTACAAAATATACATAATTGTTCATTCTGATAAATGACAACTTGGCAAAGAAGTATCATAGACCATTATTGCACTCAGTGTACTGAGCAGATGATCAAAACACTTGCACCGAAAGTGGATTTTAATGCAAAATGTCTGAAAGGCAACAAAGGCATGTGAACTAAAGCCACAGGTGCCCGATTTGAAATGCTACATCTGTTTCCCACTGAGATTTCATTATTAATGTTTCAGGTAATAATAAAACAAGGTGCTCCCTTACAATTCACACACAAGGCTGCAATTTTACCATCAGGGCTACAGCCTTAAGTTTGAAACCATCACTTCAGCTGTCTGGAAACAGACATGGTATGCCACAACTGAAAATCAGATTTTTTTACTATGATTTCAATACTGAGCAGAAGTTTATAGCAACACTCTCAATGGAAATGGAGTATAATGCAAAATGTAAGAACACAGCAGTGGATACCCCTAAACATACTTATGTAGTACTTATATGTCAAAGATCATATCTCAAATTCTCCTTTAAACTTCATTATGAAACTTTCATAGACTAACAACAGGCTAATTGGCTACAAAAGTCCATAAGACTCCTAGTATACCTTTAAAAATTTCAGAGCAGTCCCACACTGAATTTGGCTCCCATCATATTACTTGCTTAAACATTTATCATGTTAGGTATGACATGCTGAAACTTCAAAAATTAAATATTTTTTCTGGTAAAATGTAGTGAATTTCTACTACAGCTGCAATGGCATCACAGCAAGGAATCATTCTAGGCCATTGCTATACTCAACATAATGAGCAGAAGTTAAGCATGGCACTCACAATAAGAAAGTACAGTTGCGTAAGACCTCACCATAACAGTAGATGTCCTTCTTGCTGTTGCAGTATTCTTTACAAATGGAATATCTTACAGAGGATAGTCGAAAGTCTGGCCAGCATTCCAAATCTTTAGCTCCCTTCAGGTGTCCCATTTCTAAATTGTAGGGTACATACAGTGGATATAAAAAGATTACACACCCCTGTTAAAATACCAGGTTTTTGTGATATAAAAAATGAGATCACAATAAATAATTTCAAAACTTTTCCCACCTTGTGACCTATACAATTTAATTGAAAAACAAACAAATCTGTTAGGGGAAAAATAAGTTCCATAAGTGTGCACACCCTTAAACAAATACTTTGCTGAAGCACCTTTTGATTTAATTACAGCATTCAGTCTTCTTGGGTACACACCTGCCATCAATTAAAGAGACGCTGATTAACCCCAAATAAAGTTCAGCTGTCCTAGTAGGATTTTCCTGACAATTGCCTGCTACAGCAAAAGCCATGGTTTGCAGAGAGCTTACAAAGCATCAAAGGGATCTCATTGTTGAAAGGCATCAGTCAAGAGAAGGCTACAAAAAAAAAAAAAATTCCACAGCATTGGATACACCATGGAACACTGTGAAGACAGTCATAAAAAAATGGAGAAAATATGGGACAACCTTGACATTGCAAAAAACTGGACGTCTCTCCAAAATTGATGAAAAGACAAGACGAAAACTGATCAGAGAGACTGCCAAGAGACTTACAGCAGCACTGAAGGAGGTGCAGGAATTTCTGGCGAGTACTGGTTGTGTATGAAGACACAAATTCACCGTCAGGAAAAACAGACTTTAATGCAGCAAAGCTTTTGTTTAAACAACCTTCCTCAATGCTAAAACAGTACATATCACATTACAATACATTTAAATAGGAGCTAGAAGGTAACATGTGACCACAGCCAACAAATCACACTATACCATCAATTAAAACTTTTCTAAAACATCTTTAAAGGTATACATTACAAATTTTGCTGTTGCATTTTAACAAGCACAAGTTTAATACTGACTACATTGTTTAAACCAGGTTCTAAATCTGCATGGAACCTGACAATCCACTCATTCTTTATTCTCTAAAAGATTACTAAGATCACCACCTCTGGGTCCCTTTTGTACACTATTACGTGGTGGTGCTGCGGTAGCGTTGTCGCCTCATAGCAAGACGCTGTCCCGTTCGATTCTCAGCTAGAGCGTCCTCTGTGTGGAGGCATACGTGAATGGGGTGTGCCTTCGTTGAAGGTTGTGCATCAGGGCTGGTAACTCGGTACGTAAAAATCCACTACCAATCATTAGCGGACCGGAGTTCCGCTGTGGCGACCCCTAACCGGGAAAAGCCGAAAGACACAAACTTTGAATTTAAAAATATGATCCACACCATTATGCAAGATGTGTTTAAACAGTGCATTATTCTCATTATTTTTTCTTATCTCTGACTTATGCTCTGTTATACGCTCTTTTAATTTCCTTGTGGTCTTTCCTATGTAAAACGAATCACATTTTTCACAGGTAGCAAGATAGACCACATAAACACTATTACAGGTAGCAACACAGTTATATTTAAACTGCTTATTGGACAGTGGGTGGACAAATTTGTCACTGTTGTGCTTAATAATGTCTTCACAGCAAAAAAAGCACGTACACCCATATGTACCAGGTTTATTGCCCAGTCTTGCTTTTGTTATATCCTTAAAATCTTTACAGCATAACCTGCTCTTTAAACTATTAAGATTCCTATATAAAAAAAGGGTCTAGCCTCTAATATAGTATGTAGTTCAAGTGCTGCCGCCAATACTTATGTATAATGTTCTTTATTTGTTCTGTTTTTAAACTATAGGTAGTTACATATCTAATTTTACTATTATTTTCATTTGCATCAGCTGTGGCTACTTTCCCTTCTTTAAAAATCGTCCACAATTCCAAAAGGTACGTTTTGCACAAAAACAATAATTCGCATCACCAAAAGAGCACCATCCCCACGGTGAAGCATGGTGGTAGCAGTATCATGCTTTGGGGTTTCTTTTCTTCAGCTGGAACTGGGGCTTTAGTCAATGTGAAGGGAATTATTAACAGTTCCAAATACCAGCAACTTTTGCCCCAGAACCTTCAGGCATCTGCTAGAAAGCTGAAGATGAAGAGGAATTTCATCTTTCAACATGACAATGACCCCAAGCATACATCCAAATCAACAAAAGAATGGCTTCACCAGAAGAAAATTAAATATTTGGAATGGCCCAGACCTAAATCCAATAGAAAATCTGTGGGGTGACCTGAAGAGGGCTGTGCGCAAGAGATGCCCTCGCAATCTGACAGATTTGGAGCACTTTTGAAAGGAAGAGTGGGCAAATACTGCCAAGTCAAGATGTGCCATGCTGATACACTCCACCCAAGGAAACTGAATGCTGTAATTGAATCAAAAGGTGCTTCAACAAAGTATTAGTTTAAGGGTGCACACACTTATGCAACCAGCATATTGTATGTTTTTTAATTTTTTATATTTTTCTACTAACAGATTTGTTTTTCAATTGAATTGTAGAGGTTATAGGTCACATTAAAGGTGGGAAAAGTTTTGAAATGATTTATTGTGGTCTCATTTTTTTATATTACAAAAACCTGGCATTTTAACAGGGGTGTGCAAACTTTTTATATCCACTGAAAGTGATGTACAAGTGCCTAATCCTCAGAACTGAACTGCACCACAAGAGCCAGAGCAACTCGAAAAAAAGTGATTCAAGCAATTCCAAGAAAGGAAGAAGGACGACTCTCAGCCAGAAGAGAAGCCAGAAAACAGGAAGGAAGGGGAACAAAATAATTTAACATTGAAAAGCAGGGCATCTACTGTTACAACAAGATCTTAAACAACTGCACTATGTCCTTCCTTATCACTGTTGCAGTATTCTTTACAAATGGGAGAATGCAAATGCTACTGAGTGTATGGGAAAAGTAAGCCCTCCAAACAAGCCATGTAGGATGGCCCTGGCAAAATTAGTCCTGGTCGTAGAAATCAACACCAATTTATAATGTTAGTAAAAGTATGTACAGAAGATAAAACAGCAATTTACAAAAGGATGCAGTATCCAGACCCTTGAAAAAAATAACAGAAGAGGCCACAGCCTCAGCAGAATGAGCCAAAACAGAAGATATGACGTCGGTCATGCGCATTTGTACCCTGACGTCCTGATGTCAGTCAAATGCGCCTTGACCGACGTCAGCCTTATACTTTGATATTCGGGCCGACCGAGGACAGCGGACTACCCAAGTGTAAGGACTGCAGCAATGTGAGATGAAGAACATCAGAAGAACAAAGCTGCTTACCTTGAAAAAAATAGCAAAGGAAATGGACAGAAATCCAGGAGGAGACCGTTTGCTTAGAAAAAGCCAATCCTAATTTCTTGGAATGGAAAAAAGTTGCCCGGATTTCCTTATACCTTTTGTCTTGTCAAGATAATATCTGAGCTGTCTATGTGGATACAAAATAAGAAGAATTCTCTACCATTCTGTCTGGAAGGAGAAAAAATAACGGTGATGAATATTGAGATTCAGAGACAAACCATAAACAACCTTAGGCATAAAAAGAAGGACTGGTACGGAGACAAACTCAATAATTGTGAAAAAAAAACAAGGGGAAACTGCCACGAGTACCTGAAGTTCAGAAACCCTTCTGGCACAAGTAAGGGCTACGAGCAACGTAGTTTTCAAGTACAATACTGTAAAGATGAGACTGCTGGCTCAAAAGGAGGCAGAGTCAATTTTTCAAGAACAAAATTAAGATCCCAAGAAGGAGGAATAGGTTTTTTTGGAAAACTAATATAAAGGACACCTTACAAAAAATGTTTAACTTCAAATCTAGAAGCAAGTAGCAGAATCAGGGGCAGACAAGGAGAAGTGGACCACAAAATTAAATTTAACAGATAAGCATGCCAGACCAGGATTGAGAAGCTTACACAAATAAGAAAGTACTATAGAAATACCCACTGAAAGAGGGTCAAGGTCAAGAGCATAACACCAAACAGAACATATCTTCTATTTAGCTATAGGATTTTCTAGTACTAGGTTTTCTGACCTCCTGCAAAACCCAAAGCACATTCTCAAAGAATATGTTTAAAAGGAATCAAAACTGTATAGTTCAAACAGTCAACTGTATGGTGAATAAATGAGGATGAATGAGAGATCCCTTGTCCTGTGAGAGAAGATTCATCCTATGAGGTAACTTGTGGTGATTGCCCCTGGCCAGATGAAATAGAAGCTGGATGCAGTGCTATCTAGGTCAAAAGGTAGTCACCAATAGATTTTGGGCTACTCCTACATGACTTTCTGCAGGACTTTTGGAAAAAGAGGAGGGGGATAGGAATATAAAAATATCCCATTCCAAGAAAAAAGATGTGGTTTCTACTTTTCAAGCCAGAGGACTTGGCACTCTGGAACAGAACTGGCAGATTTGTCTGTTCAGAGAGGAAGCAATAAGATCTACTTGACGAATGCCACATTTATGTACAATGTCCAGGAAATTCTCCCTGTAAAGTATCCATTCATCAGGATCTGTCCTAGATCTGCTCAGACTGTCTCCCACTAGATGTGTTCTGAGGAAATGTAAGCTGCCTGCAGAGTAAATTGACTGCTGACTGCAAAATCCCAAGCCTGAAGAGCTACCCTGCAAAGAAGGTAAGATTTTGTGCCCCGTTTATGTACCACATAACAATGGTGTTGTCTGTAAAAATTCTCAAAGGACATGGAACCCAATGAGGGTGTAAGGCATGATGAGCCAGAATTAGAGCTCCTCTCTCTTTTATGTTGACAAGTTACTTGTTGCTGGGAAAACCAAACTCTCTGGACCTTGATGTTGTTGGATAAGGCTCCGCAACCATGATCAGAAGCACCCATGCACAGGTCCTGAGAGGGAAGTGGGACTTAAAAAGGCAGGCCATGATTCAGAGAAATTTGCTGAATCCATTACTGAAAGCTGCATTTGAGGCAAGGCAAGAAAGGGATGAGAAGATCCAGAGATTGACAGTACCGAAGCCAAATACTTTTGAGACAGCACTGAAACTTCCTCATGTGCTGCTTGGTGAAAGGAAGCAAAGGAATGGTGGATGCTACAAACCCCAGACCACAAAGAAACTCTCTTGCAGAGGAAATCGAGACTGAAAGTAGGCAGTCAAGAAAAGTTTGAATCCTGCAACCCAGAAAAAACTTGGTCTTGAGAAGGAGTAATAACAGACTTTCTTTTTAAACAAGAAACATCTTTACTAAATTATCATGTATGACATAGTCAGTCTTACATTTATATAATATCCAAAGATCTGGAGTGCTTTTGCAAGGAAGAGTGGGCAAATATTACCAAATGAAGATGTGCCATGCTGATAGACTCCTACCAAAGAAGACTGAATGTTGTAATTAAATCAAAAGCTGCTTCAACAAAGTATTAGTTTAAGGGTGTGCACACTTATGCAACCAGCTTATTGTACGTTTTATTTTTTATATTTTTCCCCTAACAGATTTGTTTGTTTTTCAATTGAATTGTACAGGTTATAGGTGACATAAAAGGTAGGAAAAGTATGGGAATTATTTATTGTGGTCCCATTTTTTTATATCACAAAAACCTGGCATTTTAACAGGGGTGTGTAGACTTTTTATAACCACTGGGCACGCTTTTCAATCACAGCCTAAGCACTGGCTTTGTCCCAGTAGAATGGAAAACAACTACCATCATCCCTTTGCACAACAGGGTTCATCCACGGACTCTGGGAACTATGGACCCATTAGCCTGACCAGCCTTACCTGCAATGCAGAGCCATGAAACAAATCATCATGGACTTTATTAACAAAGATATAGGAAGTCACCAAATGCTTAACCCCACCCAGTTTGGCTTTGTCAAGGGGAGATCATACCTGTTAAACTTGGTGGACTTCTTCAAGACAGTAACCAAAGCCTTAGACAAGGGCAAATCTACGTATATGGCCCACCTAGATTTAGCCAAGGCCTTAGACACAATCTCCCACTCAAGCATCATTGATAAACTCGCCCAGCTGGATATCAACCCATATACTGTCAGGTGGGTTCAAACTGGCTCACTGATAGAACTTACACGGTCAAAATAGGGTACTCCACCTCCTCCAGCAGAGAAGTAGCCAGTGGTATTCCACAGGGATCGGTTCTAGGACCCCTACTTTTCGGAATCTGCTTCTCCAAAGTACAGGATAAAACTAAAAAAAAAGTTTGCTGATGACTGCAAACTGGGAGCGATCAGTGAAACCCCTAGTGATGTCAATATCCTGTAAGAAGGTCTTACGCAGACTAATGACTGGTGCCAAAGTTATGGTCTTAAACTTAACGCAGAAAAATGCATCAACATTCCCTTTGGCAAGGGTGATATGCCTGCAAAAAACACATTAACAGCTATACCCCTAAGCACACAGGTCAATAACAATCTTAACTTTGATCACCATGTCTCCACAGTGGTAAGAAAGTCATTTTATATTGCTCATCTCATAAGTAAGGGCATTGCAGAGAGGACCCCACCCACTTTTACTTTCACCACCGATCCCTAATATATCCTCCTAATCAACCTAATAATGTTGTTAGGAATGCAAATGCTTCCGTTGCGCTGCTGATAAAGTTTTAGCTTACTCTGTCAAATGCTTTCTCTGCATCAAGAGCCAACAACAACAGTGGTATTTTCTTGCTTTCTCCATCCCTCTGGATCATCAGTGTTCTGTTAGTGTTGTCAAATGTTTGCTTCCCCTCCAAAACCACATTGACCCACATCAATCAATTTTGGCATCACCTGTGTAATTTTTTTAGCCATTATAGATAGGAACACTTTATAATCATGGTTTAGTATTGAAATGGACCTGTATCTGATAGGTCTTTACCCTCTTCAGGTATTACAGCCACCACTGCTTTCTTCCAGCATGTTGGCACTTCTCAACCTCTTAAAATACTGTTAAACAAAACCTTCCAGACCTTTATCAGTTTTTCCTCTCCTAGCTGCCAAACTTCCATAGGAATACCATCTATTCCTGGGGGAGATTAGTTATACATCACAATTTTCATCTTGTCTCCTCCTATCCTGTTAGTAATTGAGCCTCCTCTACCTCTAACCTTGACATATTTAATTCTTCCATAAACATTTCCATTCATACCTTTTCTTGATTTCCATGTTTCTCTGCTTTATACAGACTTTCAAAAAATTTCCGAAACATTTGTAATACTTCTGCAGGATCCCTTGTTAACTTCCTTGTTATAGGCTACCTAACTTTGGTGACAGCTCAAAGAACAGATTTTTTTGAAATTTAGAGTGAACCCCACACTGCAGATGAAAAGCAAGATATTGAAGAAGGTGTTGAGAGGGGGTTTGAATCAGCAAGTTGTCCAAATAAGGGAAATCAGAATTCCCTAAAGTCTGCAGAAGGCTACCACTATGGCCAGACATTTGGTAAAGCCCCTCAGAGCTGTAGAAAGACAAAAAGGCAAAGCAGAAAACAAAACATATGATTGATAAAGAAACACCGAAACATAAATATTTCCTATAAAGAGGGTGAACAGGAAAGTGCAGGTAGACATCCCTCAAATCCAGAGACACAAGGAAAGCCTGATGAAGTAACAGGGGAACCAGAGACTAGAGAGACATCTTGAAAGAAGAAACTTTTAGAAGGGTGTTGAGAAAAAAAAGATCCAGAATGGGCATCCAACAATTCTCCTTTCTTGGAAACCAGGGACATTCCAGAATAAAGCCACTTGCCCTTCTTAGAGAGAAGAACTGGCTGAATGGTTCATTGAACCAAAATGCCTTGAATAACTGAAGGAAAGTTAAGAAGTTGTCAATGGGGAAGTTGGGGAATGACTGAAAAAGGAGGAAGGGACTTCCAAACCATGAAATACTGTTCTAAATTATGGAAAATATGCAACGTTTATGGTTATACATTACCAAACTGGAAGAGACAGAGTCAATCTGAGGGACATAAGAATCTGCCCAAAGGGCAAAAGAGGCTGAATATCAGATGGAAGCATTTTTCTTTCAGGAAAAGAAGGCTTTTGACCCTTACAACCATGAGAAGGCTTGTCAAGAAAAACCTTCCTGGAAGATCTCTTAGTCCTGAGAGGCTGTCTTGGCTGCCTCCCCACAGGAGAAGCCTCAGAAGGATAATTTCTCTGAAACTTGCTAATAGAAGAAAGGAAAATGTGCTTAAGCTCTTGCCTGACCTTTCCCTTATCTTGCTAGGTCTTGAAAAGCTCAGCGGCTACAGAGCCAAAAAGATGTTGGTTGTCCAAGGGACAGTTCAGCACCTTAGCCTTAATGTCTTCAAGAATGGATGGAGCTGCAACCAGGAATATCTCCTCATAACCAGCCCTGAAACAGCCACTCTACAGGAGGCATTAGTAGCATCACAACTGCATCTTATACAGTGATGAGCTACCTGGGAAGCAGTGCTCAAAAAAGAGAAAAAACAGAGGGCTTAGTATCTGAATCAGGCAAATTAGAAAGAACATCTCCAAAATAAGAAAAAAAGCCAAGACATATTTAGTCATATGGGTCTGGAAGTTTATGGCTCTGACAGCTAATGTGACAGAGGTATACACTATTTTTCCATACCTGACTATAGCACAAATGTCCTTGTCATGGGGCAGCAATTTAGAAGCCTTGTCATTGGCCAGGGAAATTATTGAAGGGTCAGAAGACGTGCTTTTATATAAAAAACTTCTGGGCTTCAGGAACTTTACAGAACCTGTCAAGCTTACCTGAGGCAGGGTCTGGAAGTCAGGAGCCGGACAAGCAGAAGAAAAGGTGACGAAAAGAGCACCCAAGACGGAAGGAACTGCAGAAGGCAAGCCAAGGATTTCTCCACAGAATCTAAGTCCACATCCTCCTCAGATGAATTAGCATCTCTAGTCATCTTAGAAGGAGCACAGGACCAGGGAACAGAAGAAGGGACAGACAAAACATGAGGGGGCTTCAAAGCCATAAGAGACCTTAACAGACCCCGAGTGAAATCCTGACACTCTATGTGGATCCTTAGCTACAGGAGCCACGTCTGATTTTTTGTTTCTTTTTTAAAGGAACATCAGCTCTAACAAATTTACAGGATTTAGACATTTGCCTGACTTCAATAAGGGAACCAGGAATTTCCTCACACTCATACCTTTGTCTGACTTCAACAAGGGAATCAGACCACCCCCCCAACCAGAATCTGGGAAATTCCACTAGGCCTCTCTGAAATGATTAGCAAAGATTCCTCCTCTTCATCTAAAGCAGACATAGGCACAGCCTCAGAGCAAATGCAGGTAGGCGAGACTCTGACTGGGTTGCTACAGAGGGGGGCTGACAATGGAACCAGAAGGTCCTCGGGATCTTCATTCAACCCTATGGAGACATCTGCAGAGGCCAGACAGCAGGAGAATCAGTCTTTTTTTTTTATTTATTCTTATTTGGTGGCTGAATTCAGGGTGGGTGGATTCAGAAGTCAATGAACCCTGAGCCAGAGGCTTCAGTCACTGGTTTTCTAAACAGAAAGAAAGAGAAGACATACGGCTGTTTGAAGCCTCCGGTATAAAACCTTGAGAAATCTCATAATATGGCTGGGGGGCAGCACCAAGACAAAAAATGGCACTTCTCTTGTCTAGCTTTATGGGGAATCTGTCTCCTACACTCACATTTTCCCTTCCTGGATGACATGTGAAAGATAATACAATCCAAAGGAAAAAAAGGAAGAAAAACATTCCAACAAAGCACAATGAATGACTGCAGACCAATTTAGGAAAGCAATGTTCGGTCTCGTGGCAAAAAAGTTCTGAGGATTAGGTGCCTGTACATCACTTATATACCCTATGCTTTAGACATGGGATACAAGTCTGACATACAATGCCTGGAAGGAAGTAAGGCTTTGGTATTCTGGCCAGACATTTGGCTATTCTCAGCAGGATATCCCATTTGTAAAAACTACTGCAACACAGATAAGGAAGAACATCAAAGTAACATGTCAGACTGTGGCAGTAAAGGTACACAAATTAAAGACGTAAGTGCCTGTACTTGAAAGGCTGTATATCTTCACCCCATTTTGAGATTTAATTACAAAACATTCATGTAATAATACCAGCATGTTCACCTACAAACACAAATAAGACCCCAAGACTACAACATAAACCTCAAAGCTTCCAGTGTAGAAAATCTCTGAATTTAACCTCACAACCTTATCCATTTGAAAATATGGCACTGTAATCATAGCATTTTACAGGTTTTTTTTATTTTGGACAGACTATACATGGATTTTACTTCTGATCACAAGACATGTCAGTAAAGAATTATTCAAGGTCACTAGTGAGCTGTGTATACTGAGCAGAAGTTCAAAACAATACTCCAAATGGAAACTGGGAATGGTGCAAAATGTCAGACCAGCAGTGAACACCATACTGATATAGTGCCTATTCTGTAAAAGACAGTATCTCAGACCCCATTCAGATTTCCCAGAAAACTTTCAGGAAACAAGAACAGGATTATCAGTAGCAAAGACTACATTCTATTCTACCCTTACAGATTTCAGTGCTGCATTGTTCTGAATTTGACGCTATTTATTAGTTGCGCCAATATTTGTCTTGTGAGCTACAGCATGTTGCAAATGAAAAAAAAAAACAATTTGGAAAGCACAGAAGATTTTTTTTCCTCTGCTGTAATGGCAAATCAGTAAAGAAGTAATCCTGGCCATTATTGAATTCTGCATACAAAGAAGTTTCTCAGCACAATAACAACAATAAAAATTGCAATGCAAAACATCAGACTGTCAGTAAAAGCATATGTACCAAATCCTCTGAAATCCATCTATAAAAGGCTAGCTCAGTCTTTCTTTCATATTTCATTACAAACCTTTAAGGTAGCAACAAAAGGCTACAAAATACATCTCTAACTCCAGGTTTAGCCACAGGACTTTTGGTGCAGTTCATTGTTGAATCTAAAATGACCACTTTAGCTAAATTAGACCATGACATTGTAGTCAATGCATTTTTATAAGTTAAACATTGCATATTTTTCCCAGTAAAACATAACACAGTACACATACATTCTAGATATTAGTTGCATACAGCATTTACAGTAGATTCAAATAGTCCCCAGATGAAAGCAAAGTATAGTACCAGACTGCAACAACAAAAGCCCTCTGAAACTCTGGCTTTACTGGATATACAGATATTCAGACAGTTGCTAGGCATGTAGTCCAGGAGACCATTAATGAGCTTTGCCCAAATTTCAAACTGTCCTAAAGCTATAGTTAACCGACTTACACAGGGTTGCACATTAGGCAAATAAAGGCTAAGAAAATCAAATCATGTACCCCAGGAAATAGCTTATTAACAGCTCATAGCTTTAATCCTCTGCACTAACTTCCATACTGCATCAGCTGCTGGACTGTGCCAGTAAAGACATAACAGCAAAATTGCTGACAAAGTCTGCCCCACTAACAAACCATACCAATAATCATTCAGAGTGATCATAAAATTGTCCATTGTTTTCATGTACATTACATACCAGTTTCCACCCCCCAAAAAAATGTAATTCTAATAAGGCAGTTGGGTATAGAGCATATTCAACAATGCCACTCTATCCCCAAGGACTTCCTGCATCTCCATCCTGATGCAAGTAAAGTAGCAGCACAGAGACCTCAGGCCTCACCTTACATGCAATAACAGAATTGTCGTCTTGATTGGTGAAAAAGTTTTACTTCTTTTCCAAGGAGGACTTGGTGCACATATATTCTGGACATTGACTTCACTCAGCCTTCGGAATATATATCAGATAGCCCTCAGAAAGAAACCAGTCATAGGGTCAGACTGTGAAAACAAAAGTTGCTAGTTTTTCTAGCTATATACATGTAGTCATATGTTAATTCCCCAAAGGTAACTTGCTATAAAAATATGGGATTTCTAATAAGATAACTATGCAGAAAAAACACAGAAGATTGCAATTCTAACCCCAAAGATTCTACTGCATCGCAATCCTGAGTCACATGCTTAGACTACTTTAGTAACTATACAGAATGAACGTTTCACTCTATATGCAGTAACAGAAATACTGACTTATCTACTGAATCTTTTTATTTTTCATTCAAGTTTAATGATACTACACATATTCTAGGCATGTACTTTGCCCAGTCTTGCAAGCAATGGTCAGATAACTTCCAAGTAACAAAAACAGGGATAGTACTAGACTGCAAGAAAAAAGTGTTTTGAAACTCTAGTTTGTTACCTATATATATATGAAGGTTATGAGTCAGCTACTATACAGATTATATTAAAGGATACATAGAATTTCATTAACATACTTTAATATAAACACACTCAAAATGACATCCTACACCCAATGATTTTACATTTACATACCACCACAAAACCGTTGTCAGCAGATGGAGTCTAGATTTCCCCCACATGCAGTAACATAAATGCTGTCTTGGCTGGAGAAATAATTTTTTTTTTTTTACTTTTGACTTTATGAGGACTTACTGTGCATATATATTCTGGACATTAGTTTCACCCAGTCTTCAAAGTAATAGCCCAATAGTCCACAGCTGGAAACTTCTTTTAGTGTCAGATTGTGGAAACAAAACCCTTCTGAAAAAGTAGATATGTTAGCTGTACATAAGGGGCCAAATATCAATTCTCACACAGCAGTTTACATTAAAAAATTCAGGGACCTCTAATAATAGACTTAGGCACTGCTGGCCTATAGGAATGTGTTCCTTCTGAAAAGATACAGTACACTTAACCAGGAAATTGTCTCCCAAATATACTAGCCAAGATGCAATATATTACAACTTGCTGCTTTTAAACACATGCACTGTCCCCCCAGAAGACATATCATTTTTATTCAACACTATCGTGTACATCATGCCTCTTCACCACTACCCCAAAAAGATAGCCACTGCTATTTGATTAAGATGAAAATGAAACAATGACCACAGTAATGTAATCCAGTCTGATGGGACACGCATACATCTTCCTACCTCCAAGCTAGGTGTACGCACGTATATATTTATTTATCAATCATTTGCTGACTGGGTTAAGCTAACTAGGCTAGAAGCCTTGGTTCATGGTAGATTCAAGATGGCATTTATGAAATTTGACCAGGGCAATGGAGAACCTCTCCTACTGTTTGGGGGAGAGGAACAGAGGTACTTTCTGGATTTGCTAGGTGGTGCTTGAAGGCTGCTACTGGAGTTCTGGGAATTCTGAGATGGAAGAGAGTGCAGCAGAGATGGAAAGAAGCAGGAAGAACTTAATGAAGGAAGGAGAAGGAGACAAAATAACTGTTACAGAGTAGAAAATTGGAGGAATAGCCATGCCAGTGCTGGTGCACTTGATAAACTGGGCAGAGCTGATGGAATGAGTGGAAGTGCAATGGAGTGACATCATGGACAGAGTATTACAGAGGAAGAAATTGAGAGTTGGAAAACAGAAGTAACAGCTGGTGAATGGAAAACACTGGAGGTATTCTCTGACAGTGGTGTCGCCAGTTTTAAGAGTTTACCTCTGTAACACTTTTTTGTTGCAACAAAAAAGTCACATAGAAGGAGCAAGGCAAAGATGAATGAAGAAGAAACTGACAAGGACAGACATTTGCAGTTTCTCAACAGACACAGAGAAGACATCTAGTGGTAAGAATAAAAAGTAAAAACAATGATAGTGTGATTAGGTATGACATTATGAACAGTATTATTTTACCACTGAGGTTTGCTATTAGAGGCTAAAAGGCATTAATTCATTTTGTCACAGAATATTTTTGTTAAGGGATATCTGAAAGCTTTAATTTACTGGAAAAAATATGAGTATGACTGAAAAACATATGGTGACACAATGGAAAGACCATTTCTAACAGAGCTTAAAAAGAAAATAAATGGGCAATTTTGGACTTCACATACGGATGAATAGGAGTTAAAACTGTAGTTTCTGTAGGAGTTAAAACTGTTGTTTCTTTCACTATGAAGTTAAGTACATGAAGTTAAAAATATGAATATGAAATACGTATGAACTCGGGGTTTGGGATGTGTAGGTAAAGGATAAGGATGGGAAAATTCAACATATTTCAACTACAACTGTGAATGGTAAGAGAAAAGTTAAGCACTGGAGCAAAACAAAAGCATGAAAATCTTTTAGTACAAGACTGTAACAAATACGTGGTCAATGTGGGGAGAGGAGACACAGGCTTACACTTTTCTATGCCTGTAGAAAACGTAAAGAATTTGGATATTTTTTTGCTTGACTGCTCCATATTAGCAAAGGAAAGAACAGATAAAGTGGAAAGCTCAAAAGAAAAGCAAACAGTAGAAAAATATTACTACAAAAGATGTTGAAAGAGAAGGTGGTATGGGAGAAAGGGATATTGAAGAAAGATTACACAATGAAGAGGTAGTTAGAGACTAAATAGTTCAATCTGAGGTTATTAATAAACAAGAAGAGAACAAATTTGAAATTTTAGAAACTGAAGAGGAAGCAATGGAGGCAGGAGAAGAACAAGAGCAAGACAGTGAAGCGGGAGACTTCATAGAAGGAAAAAAAAAAGACAATATCAGGAAGTAAAAATAGAAGTTATGTTCTTACCATAACGTTCCATGTTAGTTGTCTTCTTCTCGCCTTCTTTCTTGCTGGATGGGTTCGGAGCCGACTTCGGCTCCGACTCGGCCACTCTAAAAGCTCGAGAGTTGGTTCCACCGGCTCGAGGCTCCCCTTATATCCCACAATGCTAGGCGTTATTACCTCAGATCTCATTTGTAAGCTAGGCCCAGCCAATAATAAATCCAGAACTACTGGAAATGGGAAAACCTACCTCTATAAAAAGAAGGGAAGATGGTGACCTGAAACCTGATGAAGGAATATATGCACAGTATAGCATATACCTATATACAATAGAGGTGGTAGAAAGAGAGGTCACAATCAAACTCCTCTAGGTCTGTCCAGGCTAGGGGGAAGGAGGGTGGGACGCAAGAAAGAAGGCGAGAAGAAGACAACTAACATGGAACGTTATGGTAAGAACATAACTTCTATATGTTAAGTTGTCCATCTCGCCTTCATTCTTGCTGGATGGGACAGCGTCCCTAGCACCTTGTCCCGGGTGGCCTATCGGAACAGACTCTTGAGTACAGTGGAACCAAAATTAGCTCTATGTCTAGAAGCTAAATCCAACTTATAATGAGAAATGAAAGTGTGAGGAGTAGCCCATGTAGCTGCTGCACAAATGGTATCAATAGGCAGCCTGTCTTGGAAAGCTATAGAAGTAGCCAAAGCTCTAGTCGAATGGGCCTTTGGTTTGTTAGGCAACTTTTGGTGTCTAATTTCATACACAAAGGAAATCAGGGATGTTAGCCATCTGGAGAGTGATACCTTCGAAACTGAAAGGCCCTTTCTGCCATCTGCATAAGAGACAAACAACTGATCAGTTTTTCTGATCTGTTTGGTCCTATCCAAATAATACCTTAATTGACGATGAACATCTAGCCAATGCAATTTTTGTTCAGACCTGTTAGAAAAGTTAGGAAAAAACACAGGGAGGTCAATGTTTTGATTTAGATTTGCCGCAGAGGCTACTTTAGGTAAAAAGGATGGATTGGTCCGTAAGGATACCCTATCCTTATGAAACAACAGATACGGTGGTCGACTGCTGAGTGCATGAAGCTCTGAGACCCTTCTAGCTGAAGTAATGGCTACCAGGAAGAGAGTCTTCCAGGATAGCAATTTCATTGAACAGGAAGCTGCAGGTTCAAAAGGGGGAAGAATCAAAGATGTGAGAACTAAATTAAGGTCCCAAGAAGGAGGAGGATTTCTTATAGGAGGTCTAAGAAGAAAAACTTCCTTCAAGAAAGCTTTGCAAAGCTTGTGGGACATGATGGCAGAATCTGAGATGCCCACATGAAAGTTAGATATAGCTGCCAATTGAACTTTAAGAGTAGAAGGAGATGAACCTGCATGGAAAAGTTCAGCTAGAAAATCAAGGACTATTTGGATGGGAGCAGTGAAAGGATCTATGTCCCTTCCTTGAGCCCAATAGGCGAAACGTTTCCACTTACTAAGATAAAACTTCCAGTGGAAGATTTATGGAAGCTATCAAAATATCTCGAACAGAGTGAGATATTTGAGGAAGCCTGGCTAAGGTTGGAACTGGAGGAACCAAGCAGTGAGGTTCAGAGAGGGAGGGAGCGATGTAACTGACCCGACTGATGGAACAAAAGACCTGGAACTAGGTCCAGATGCCAGGGTTGCTCCAACAGAAATTGATGTAGAAAGGGGAACCAAACCTGTCGAGGCCAGTAAGGAGCAATGAGGATCAATGAGGCCTTCTGAGCGATAGCTTTCTGTATCACTTGAGAGATTAGTGGGAAGGGAGGGAATGCATACAGAAGTCCCGGGCCAAACTTGGACTAGAGCGCCTCTGCTGGGCTGGCCTGGTAAGGGAAGAGGGTGAAATAATCTTTGCACTTGCTGTTTTGGGGAGTAGCAAAAGGTCGCAGCAAGGCTGACCCCACTTGAGAAAAATTTTCTCCAAGATAGAATCTTTCAGAGACCACTCGTGAGGCATGAGGATAGCTCTGCTCAACTTGTCCGATAAGATTGGACTTCCGGCGATGTGCGTTGCTATCAGAAACCGCTGAGAAGAAATCGCCCATTGCCACAGTCTGAGTGCTTCTCGACATAGGGGGTAGGACCTGGTTCCGCCTTGTTTGTTGATATACCACACTACAGACATGTTGTCTGTCTGAATTGCTATCGTTCCCAAGGGAAGAGAGTCTTGAAGGGCTTGCAACGCTAGAAGCACTGCTCTCTTCACTAGAACATTTATATGCAAGTGGCGTTCGACTGGTTGCCATATGCCCTGGACTGTTCTGCCCTGATAATGCCCCCCCCCCACCCGATCAGGGAGGCGTCCGTTGTCAGAGTAGCAACCGGAGGGGGAAGGACAAAGGGTCTTCCTAGGAAGAGCTGGGGGGAAGAAATCCACCAAAGAAGATGATTCTTGCATGCTTGCGTAATCACAATGGTGTGGGACATCGGAAGTTGTTGGTACGACCATTGTGTGAAGAGCATCCATTGAAGGATTCTCATGTGAAATCTGGCTAATAGAAGTAGAGGGATAGCAGCCGCCATAATCCCCAGTACGTTTAGAACTAATCTGACTTTGACTCTGTTGCTGTGGAAGAGAAGGGAAACCAGTTTGTGTATGTCTGCTATTCTTTGGTCTGTGAGTCTCGCAGACATGTTGACTGTGTCTAGATTTGCACCTATGAAGGTAATAGCGACAAGGCGACAAAACAGACTTTTCGCAATTTATTGAGATACCTAACTTTTGAAAAATGCGAAAGGTGTAGTCTCTGGCAAGTAGAAGAAGATGCTTGGTAGGAGCTGTGAGGAGCCAGTCGTCTAAGTATGGAAACACCTGGAATCCTTGACGTCTCAGGTGAGAAGCTACCACTGCCATGCATTTGGTAAACACCGGGGCAGTGGTGAGTCCAAAGGGCAGGGCTCTGAATTGAAAGTGACTGGTTCCCAGCCTGAAGCGGAGGAATCTCCTGGAGCGTCTGTTCATTTTTATATGATAGTACGCATCCTGGAGGTCTATAGAGCACATCCAGTTTTCCTTTCCCAATAGGGGTAGGATGGATTGCAGCGTGACCATCCGAAATCTTGTTTTCTTGACAGACTTGTTCAAGATACTGAGATCCAAAATGGGTCTCCAGTCCCCTGTTTTCTTTGGAACCAAAAAGAACTTGGAGTAGATTCCGGATCCTTGCTGGTCTGCTGACACTGGCTGAATGGCTCTTTTTGCAAGCAACTTTGATATTTCCAACGCTGCTTGATCCCTTTGAGCGGGTGGAACATCTGGAAGGGATTTTTTTGATTGACTTGGAATGCGAAAGAACAGAATGGAATAGCCTTCGGAAATGATGGACTGTACCCACTTGTCTTGAGTTAGGGATCGCCAGGCTTCTGGGTACAGTGATAATCTTCCCCCGACTGCCTCCGAAGGTGGACAGTCGGGCAACACCTCAGGGATGCTGGAAGGGCTTATCGGAAAAGGTTTCTCGATTGCCCTGGTTCTGCGGACCCCCCCTGCCTCTAGGGCGACGTCTACCATTATTGTTCCCCCCTCTGCCTCTAGAGGGGAACCGACTCAGTGCGTCAGGCAAAGTCCCTTGAGATTGTTTGCAGAACCACATCTTTCCACTTTTCTGGCCTTTGGGGTAAGGTCTAGAAGGAGTAGAAAAACGGACTCCGACGGCAGAAAGAGTTTTGCCATCTGTCTCGCACCTTGTCAAGGTTTCTTTCACTTGAGGACCAAAAAGGGACGATCCATCAAACGGGGAATTAGTGAAAGATGTTTTAAAGGGGTCCGCAAAATTGCACAGCCGCATCCAGGCATGCCGGCGTAAGGCCACACCTGTCCCTGCGGCTCTGCTCGCTCCATCAGCCGCATATGAAAGAAGGCATGGAGGAGTTAGCTATAGAATTTAGGGTAGCCAGCTGAGTGTTCATCTGATCCTGTACACCCGTAGCTGCAGGATCCTTTAACATATCACTCGCTTCCTTGCTCAAGTCTCTTTGTAGACGAGTGAAATGACAGAGGTAGTTCAGCTTAACGCATGGCAAAGGTCGCTGACGAAAACATCCGCTTCCGCACCTGTCCATAGACCTAGATTCCTTGTTAGGAGGATGGACAGGCACCGAAGGATCAGCTAGCTCCTTTTTAGTGGCGGCAGCTACCACCATAGCATCCACAGAAACTCCCTTAGTCAGAAATTGCTTATCTGCTGGTGCTGTGATAAACTTTGAAGGTCTCCTGGGGGTAGGGTCCACAGAGTCAGGAGCCGTCCAAGCCTTTTTAGCTACCACCTGCATGAGGGGGTCAAAGGGGGGGGGACACCCAGAAGGTGGAAGGGTGAGAGCCAAACGCCTCAAGATACACAGATTCATCCTCCGAAGGGTTAAGGGCTGGCCGATTTCCCCTCTGTTTCAGGATCTCTAGAATGTCTGCAAAGGAGACATCTTCAGAAGGGGAACGGGGGGAACCCTCGGAATCCTCTAAATCCGTGTCAGAGGTGACAGACTCAGGTGAGTCTATGTGCTTCCTCTTGCACTTTCTCTTCCTAGGGGGCTCCCCTGCCAATTCAGGAGAGGCCTCAGAAGAGGATGAGATCTCCACAGGGGATTCTTGAGGAGCTGGCTCTCTGCGGTCTGGGATGAGGGAGTGAGCAGACATAACCTGAGGCACCGAAGAGGGAGGGACGGACGGAGCCGACTGTGGAGTTGAACCGGGTTCCAACACACTCCGCATGACCTCGAATGCATCCCTGTCAGGCAGAGCCAGAGGTCCCCGCTCCGAAAAGCTGAAAACCTCCCTCGGCACCGACAGCGATGGCTCCGAGGCCGATGTTGGAGCCGAACTCACCAGCGCCGAAGCGCCGAGAGGGAGAGCGGAGTCGGACAAGGGTCCGATGCCACTCACCCCCTCGGAGCCGATGAGGGAAGTCCAGCGCCGAGATTCTTCCAAGGAAGAAATCGGAGCCGACGACGGGGCCGAAGACAATTGTATCTGCTCCGACGCTACCACAGTCTCGGTTCCGAAACGTCCCGGCTCCGAGCTCAAAGGAGTCGGAGGAGGAACATTTTGAGAGATAGGGTTAAGCATCGACTGATGAGTCAGGCTCTGAAGCATTTGGGCCAGTGCCTCGGACTTAAGAAGCGACTCACTACCCTCTGAAGGTCATGGTCAGAAAGCCTTGATGACCTAGAGGAGTGAGATCTATGGCTCCGTTCAGACAGCAAGGGAGATGCTGGAGCCGAATGAACGGAGCCAAGGGACGGTGACCTGGACCTCTTTCTAGATGTCGGTTCTGATGGTCTGATCGGAGCCGACTCAGATATTTCCAATACCTTGGCTCCAGCCGGAGCCGAGGGAACCACAGAAGTAGAAGTTCGAGTCTCATCGGCTCCAGCCGGAGCCGATGTAGTAGACTTCGATGTCTTAGGTGTCGACTCAGTAGCTGGAGTCGAAGACCTAGAAGCCTTAGAAGGTTTGCCCGAAGAAACAGTCGGGGGACCCTCAGGCTTTAGCAAGCCCCTTAAAATGAGCTTGTTCTTTCTTTCCTGCAGGACTCTAGGGCTGAAGCCATGGCATACAGCACAAGAGTCCTGCAGGTGTAAAGGTCCCAGGCAGTACACACAAGAAGTGTGACCGTCTGTCAGAGACATTTTCTGACAGCACGAGTCACACTTCTTGAAGCCTGAGACCTTTGAATCCTTGGACATTTCAAGGAACAAGTGTAACCACACACAAACACAAACACACCGATTACACTATACACTAAAAAACAGTAAGTTAAACTAAATAAATTAGATATTTAGTATTATAAAGGTCCTTACAGAAAACACATACACTCCAAGGGGTTGGGAGGGCCCGAAGGCCTAAGGGAAGAACATATAAGTTCTTGAGGTAAAAAAAGGGTTAAGAACAAGGAGAAAGGGATAAAAATCCTTTAAGGTAAGGGGATACTGAATGGAAAACTAATTTAAAGGGTTTTAGTAAACTTTTTTAAACTATTTCCTACACTAACCTGAAGCCGGTGAAGCAACATGTCACCGCCTAGCATTGTGGGATATAAGGGGAGCCTCGAGCCGGTGGAACCAACTCTCGAGCTTTTAGAGTGGCTGAGTCGGAGCCGAGGTCGGCTCCGAACCCATCCAGCAAGAATGAAGGCGAAATGGACAACTTAACATCACGTATTAAAAAGGAAAAGAATGATATAGGAATTTTAACATTAAATGTGAACAGCATTAGAACCAATGTAAGAGATTTGGTAGCAGAATGGTGTACAAAAATAAAAGAATGGATGTTTCTTGCTTACTGAATACCAAATGTAACGAAGAAGAAAAAAAAATGAAAATAATACAGATAGTGTGAGGGGCCAAACTACATGTTCTGGAACAAGAATTCTTAAACAAAATGAAGAAATAAGAATTCTAGATGTAACAACAGTTAGTATCAGGAAGAGCAGTTACATGCAATATGAGAATGAGACAAAATGTACAAGATTAACAGTGACATACTAATTTGACAGAGAAAAAATGTGTTAGTAAATATGTCAATAGTGGATGCTAGGACATTTTTACTGTAACCTGAAAAAAGCAAAAACGGAGAAACAAACACAGGATATTAAGATGTTAAGGCAATTAATAAAATGTGGAGATATAAAAGGGTTGTAGACATACTGATGGATTTAAAAGGAAAGAACAGAGAATGGTCAAGCAAAGGAGGAATTTTCAAGACAGATTAATTATATAGTTTACTCTAAAGATATGAAAGAAATAATGGGGGGATAAAGATGAACAAGCTTTCAGATCATACAGCAAGACTAGAATAAGGGGAGAGAGATAAAGAGATTAAATACATAGTTAAAATACAGGAATAAATAAGTGATAAAGAAATATTAAATCATTTGACAATAAGACCATTTTACAAATAATGGACATGGCGGTGGGTGATGTATAAGCAGAAGTATAAAAAATATTTAGAACTGGAAAGAAACATACAAAAAAAAAAACAATAAAATGAAATATAAATTATAAGAAACAGAACAAAGAAGTGACAAAATAAGGAAAGTACAACAGGTGTATGAAAAGAACAGATTAAAAAGTTTTAAAAAAATATGTTATATAGGCAAATATTTTGTTTCTGAAAGGAAAGAAAGAGGAGGTTCCCTTGTTTAGGAAAAAATTAAAAATAAGAGAAAGAAGGATGGATGCTATCAAAGATAGTAGTAGAGACAAAAAATATAAACACGAAGATATTATGTAGGTGGTATAGAATTTTGCAGAGAAAATGTACGAAAAAGAGGAAATGGATGGCGAAGAGGAATGGGAAGTTAAAAAATATCTGAAAAAGTAAACAAAATGTTTAGAAAAAGGTATAAAAATAGAAGAAACAGAGAAGCTGATAAACGAAGGTAAGAATGAATCCTGTCCAAGACTGGATGGTATAAGCTATACATACTATAATGAAATGAATAAAGATGAAAGAGAAGTTTTTTAATATTAAATGAATGATTAGAAGGAAGTATAATGATAGAAAACATGTTGTGAAATTATAACATTTATATACAAAAAAGGATAAACGTAAATATAAAAAGATACAGGCCTATAACAACAGAGAACACAGACTCTAAAATATTTATGAAAATACTATAAAAGGGGATGGAGAAAGTATTGAATGATGTAGCAGGAAAAGGGATCAATGGTATAAAAGAAAGAAATATGAAAGAAATGTTATAGTGAAAAAAGTATTATAGATAACACTGTAAGTAAAGAAAGAAATGAGACTGACAGTACGTGACTTAGTTAAAACCTATGATAAAGTGAGTACTGAGGCAACACAGCAGATTTTTAGAAGCATACGGTATAGGAGAAAATATTACAGTAGTAAAGAAATGTTAAAAACATTCATGGATACAGGTTATGATAAATGGATGGATAGAAAAAATGCATTAAGAGATGAGTAAAACAGGGATTCCCAATGAGTATATGCTTATTTGTATTAGTAAAGAATGGAGCAGTGCAGACATGTATGTATGAATTGCAGGAGGCAAGATGGGAGATGGAAGGAAAGATTATATTACCAACCTGTATGTGTGTAGATGCTTTAGTTCTAATAACAAAAAAGGGATGGATAACTGAGGTTGTACTAATGATGATAAAAAGCTGGTCTGCAGTTAAGCAAAATGAAGCTTAAGGGATTTGGTAAGAATATAAATGGAATATATTCCACAAGAAAGGAAGCAAAGATTTTGGGAGTGGCATTTGGTGAGAATGAAAGTGTGATAAAGTTTATGGACAGAGAGATACTGTAACAAACACAATTGTTAGCTTGTTGGAAAAGTTTTTTTATTTATCATTTTAAAATAAGATATATATGTTGAATACTTACACTTATGTATTACGGAAATGGCACATCTAGGGGGAATGCATACGTTTCCCACTAAAATGGAAATATTTACTATAGAGTTTTTTTAGCTACATTTTAGGCTCAAGACTGAACCCATTGAGAAGAGGGATAATTTATAATAAAAAAGGAGGAAGACCGAATTTTAAAAAATGCAGTGGTGCATTTAGCACCCATGCATTTACTTGGTGAATATGAAAAAAAAAGGTAAAAGAAAGACAAATGACAGGTAAGATGCCATATGAAAAGTTTATAAATGCATAAGAAGAGAAAATGGGAAAGAAGACAAAGACAGTATGGAAGAAAAAGAATACGAAAATAAAATGCAATTATGGAAGTTAAAAGAAAGTGAGGTTGATGGAAAAAGAAATGACTGGCATAATATGATTTCAGAAAAAAAATGTGGATATACCCATAAAAGGAATTTTAAAAAGATGAAAAAGGCAATAAAAGAAAAAAAGAATGGGATTTGTTATTTTTATGAAGTAGAGGATTTTTTGTGGAGAAATTTATTAGCCAAGTTACTGTGAAAATGCATATGAAATATAAAGTCATGAGGAAAGAAAATGTATTGATGATAGTGAGGAAGAAACAAACAAAACACATTGTTTTCAAGATGGCAAAAAGGATGAAGAATTTTGGGAGAAGTTTAAAAATATAGATGTGAAGGATTTAAATGTAAACATACAGATATGACAGTATATGGTAGGTATGATAAAGTAAAGAAATGTCATATTGATAAATGGGATAAAGCACTGTTTATGACAATATGGGTGAGGTAGGAAAAAAACGTGGGCATTGTTATAAGAAGATTGTTGCAAAAGAAAGGGTGGAAATATAGGATAAATATCAAAGAAAAAATTAAACAAATAGAAATGTTTAGTTCTTTATAATTGATAATGTATAAAAACATTAAGTATTAATCTAAAAATAAGAGTGTACGCAACAGAGTTAATATAAATGTTAATAAAGCACACCTACTCTTTTTATTTTTCAATAACTGCAATGGATTTTTTTTACATCCATCTGAGCCTACCACCATCTCAAGCAGATGGAACCCAAGTTTAATGTCTCTTCCAGTGGGAAAGCACACTCAGGAGTGCTGCACTGCAGTGTTAACAATTTGAAAAGTAATCAGTAATCGAATCTCATGGAGCAGAAATATAACCTACAGCTTTTCTTGATCTTCCAGCACCAAAGAAAAGTGCACAATCTGCTGAGCCAATGGCACTCAGTGGTTTGCATGCATCATGCACCTGCCCTCTGCTTTCATACACAGCTTGCCCCCCCCCCCCCAAAAAAAAAGTTAGTCACTTTGTCCACACATTTGTGAATAAGTGAAAGGCACTGACTTCAGTCATGGACTCCAACCTGTTGTTCAGACACATACTGCCCATAAACAAAACAGATTGCATAAACTGCTCTATGTTTCACATGTACCCCTGCCTCTCAAAAAATAGCCATCTTCTGTGTGCTCCTCTGACATTAAGCTTTGATGAAAGGGAAATAACAATCACTTCCAGTCCAAACCATAGCAATAATCACTTTAAAACTTTCCTCCTAATTGTCCTCTGCCTTTACTCAAAGGCAGATCCACGAAACATTTAACCATTCCATGTGATCACCTGAAATGTGTCATGGCTAAAAACGGTGTAAAAAAAAAACAGCCAGAGTAATGTATTTCAACAAGTTGCTATACAGGACCTCACCCTAACTTGTAGTAAAAAGATATCTAAAAATAACAAAAAATGAGTGCACTGTGCTGTGGACAGTATTTACTGTTACCAGTATTCATACCACAACAGTATTCATACCTCTATTTGGCTTCCTTTCAGAAAACAAAGAAAAACACACACTTTAAGCAGAAAACATCCACAAAGATCAGAACTGATGGTCCAGATAGTCTTTATACCGAAACGAACAGAAAGTGCTGGGAAAACACTCGTGCTTAGCAGACAAAGTAATAGGACATGGATTAATGACACATCTAACCATGTGTTACTATGTCTGCTAGCTAGAGGTGACAAGTTATGCTAATACCTTGCATGACCTCTCACGTCTGGATTAGCTTTCCTGCTAACTTTTATGGGAACGTCCTATGTACTTACTCTACTAGCCCAAAATTACCTTACTGATATCCTGATGAAGAGATTTTTTTCTACTCTAAAATGGCTTATACTTTAAAAAAAAAAAAAAAAAAAAAGTCAGTGGTTACTGTAGTGGTACGTTATTGTGGTGCCATGTATTCTGTAGCCAGAGTGTTACAATCATATTTAAAAGTGTAAAACACCAAGCATAACCAGCCCCTGACATTATAAACAGCGTTATCCACCAATGCATTGTAGAGTACTTTTCTTAATTAAAGTAAACTGCAGATATTCTGCAGCTTCAGGCAAGTTTACCAAGTACATAATATTTTCTGTGCCACTTTCTGATAAAAAAAGATGTAATCAACCATTCTCAAAAGCATCCTGTGGTGCTGTCCATTCCTGCTTCTTGGGAGTGTGGACAGTGCCAGACTGGACCCAGCTGACATGGTCTGTGATAACATAACTACTGTTAAACAATGTCCAGTCTGGCATTCTTTTATTTACTTCCAGAACAGAGACCAGACAATGTGTGCACAGTACTTGGAGGAAAAGCAAAACGAAAGACTCCTAAAGTCATGTGTTCCAGCAAAAAGGATTTTCTGTCAGCCATCTTAGCAAAAGAAAACTGGACATTGTCTGTCTGAGAGGTGCAACTCCTTAACTTCAATGTCCTGCTTTTCAAAAGGTTCTGTCTGTCCCCTGGCCTTTTTAAGTTACACCAGACTAACAGTATCTCTGTTACTATTTGCTATAGGAACCTGGTATACTGCATATATTTAAAACTGCATGTCTTACTCAGAAAACCTGTAAGTAAACAAATATCTCCAGTTGGATATACAAGGTTAGTGTGTCTTAAATTTTGGTCACAACTGACAGCTAGGGCCACATAATGCCCTAATAAAGCCTAAGCTTTGTTAGATACAGACTGTCACAAACCTTATCCAAACAATCCATCTCACTGCATCTACAAAACAAAAACAGCATAAAATCCAGGTTGCCCAACTCCCTTACTGTTATCAATATTTATTTATTTATTTATTTATTTTTACAAAAAAACAAAAGAAAAAGTTGGCTTGGCTGCTTTCCAGATAAGACTGCTTAGTTATTTCATATCCATGCTCAAAAGAAATCAATACAGTGGAAGGTGATCTAGACACTAGAACAATTAAATAGTGGCCATCAGACCAGTGGGTTAACAAAGTCTTCATCTGCAAGAACTGTGTCTTTGCAGAGTCTGCGTTTGTAAGAGGCCATGGACAAATCTGCACAATTTTGTTTGTTGCTTGCCAGTTTTCTTCCTATACGCTGCTCAAAATTACATCAACCTTTTGATCCAATACCCTTTAATCTCATGTGTGAGATCAAATGTTTGTGAGCTGAATAGAAAAAAATTAAACCCGCAGAAACACCCCTGTTACAGATCAACGGCAGATCAAATATTCCAAAAAGTTGCAACTGTATAAAAAGTTGTGTGATTATTTCCTTGTTAACTGATTGCTACAGGTCTTATGACAGTTAAAATGAATAAATACACAAATAAATAAAATACTGCTGCGAATCATGGGAAAACTATCAATGTGCAATCTACTTGGTATCCACAAAGTCTTCATGAAAGTTCTGCCGATGCTTGCTACAAAACATAAAAGACAATTTGTGTAAGGCCTAGTCAAATCAAGATGCAAAGGATTTCTAAATATTTTTGCACTTATATACAAGAGTTTTAAATGTGCTGTCCATTCAACATCCCCACATTTGTGTTCTGTTTAAAAATAAGAGATTTAAAAAAAGTACAGCTGTGTACACTTACCATAAATGTAGATGTTCGAGTGTATTCACTGCTGCAGTCATCACATTTGGGTTATCCCTGCCAGGGTAGCCCTCGGCCGGCCAGAATACCACAGGCTTAGTATTTCTGCTTCGATTGCTGTCGCTTCAGGACAGACGTCAGGTCGTCAGTAGTATAAAGTAAAGCAGCCAATGCCATTACATCAGTTTTTCTTGCTCTAACCTGTCAGGAGCCCCCAAGTAGGAGCCAGGTTCTGTAGAAAGAACCCCACCAGTAGAAAGTAGACACCAATATGTCCCTTGTAAGGAAAGAGAAGAAAAAAAGGGGGATGGAGGGAGGGAAACCAATACACTCGGACATCTACATTTATGGTAAGTGTACATAACTGTGCTATGTTCTTCGTGTTTCACTGTTGCAGTCATCACATTTGGGTTGATTCCCAAAGTTGAGGAAATGGGTGGAGGCGGTCAAGGAAACTAGGGGCTGGCTAGGATGCCCTGCAAGACTGCAGAGGCAAACCCTGCCCTGGATTTGGAGAAGAGAGGCAGGTGGTAATGTTTGGTAAAAGGGTGAACAGATGTCCAGGTGGCAGCCTCCAGGATATCCCTGGTGGGGACTCCTCTGAGGAAAGCTGCAGAGGTGGAGGCTGCTCTGGTGGACTGAGTCCTGACCCCCTTGGGGGGAGGCTTTCTGTGTTGTTTGCAGCAGAAATGGATGCAAAGCTAACCAGCAATTGATCAGACTTTCTGAAGGATTTAGTCCTGTTTAGATAGAATCTGAGCTGTCTGTGCACATCTAGAATGTGCAGGATCCTTTCCCTCTTGTTCTGGGGATTAGAAAAAAAAGGTGGGCAAATAAATGGATTGGTTGAAAGCCACACTGGACACCACCTTGGGCATGAAGGATGGGTTAGTCCTGAGGGATACCCTGTCAGCATGGAAGATGATGAAGGGTTCCACAGCCATGAGTGCTTGCAGCTCGGAGACTCTTCTGGCTAAAGTGATGGCCAGAAGGAAAGCTGTCTTCCAGGAGAGAAATTTTAGTTCTGCAGAAGAAGCTGGTTCAAAGGGGGACAGGGTGAGCTTTTCCAACACAGAGTTAAGGTCCCAAGCTGGGGTTGGTGCTCTTCTGGGTGGCCTCAAGTTGCTAGCCCCTCTTAGGAACTGTTTGATCAAGGGGCATGAGAAAAGGGGCTGCTCATTGGGAAAATGAGCAGAGATAGCAGAGGCATGAAATTTGATAAAGGAAAAAGACAGGCCACTGTATAGTAGGTCAGCTAAGTAATCCAGGATGAGAGGGAGGAAGGGCTGTGCTGTATTTGCTCTCTTAGCCTGAATCCAGGTGTAGAACCTTTTCCATTTGTCAGCATAAGACTTTCTAGTGCTAGGGCATCTGGCCTCACATATAACATCTAGAACCTGTTTACTGAGGTTGGCAGACTGATCGGGGGTTAGGGAATAAGTTAAGCTGCCAAACTGAGTGTCTGCAATTGGGGATGCATGAATTACCCTTCCCTCTGGGTCAGGAGGTTTGGAATCTGAGGAAGATGCCATGGTGGCAATGGGGACAGGCTGCGCAGCAAGGGTACCAGTGCTGGTGAGGCCAGTCTGGAGCTATAAGAATTTTCCTTGGTTTTTCCTCCTTTATTTTCAGCAGTACCCTGGGGATGAGCGGTAGTGGAGGAAAGGCATAGACAGATTGATTGACCAAGGGGAAGGACAGGGCATCCATTTTCCAATCCATGCAGTGATGCTCCCTGGTGCAGAATTTGCTGAGCTGATGGTCGGTGTGGGAGGCAAAGAGGTCAACCTTCGAGGTGCCCCATTTCTGAGTTATTAGGATGAAGGTTCTTCTGTTGAGCTGTCACTCATGTGGGTCCAGATTTCTGCTTAACTGGTCTGCCAGAGAGTTGAAAGAACCTGGTAGGAATTGTGCTAACAGGTGGAGTTGCATGGCAGAGGCTATGTGCCAAAGGGTCATGGTCAGCCTGAATAGAGTGTAGGAGTGAGTCCCTCCCTGCTTGTTGATATACCACATTACAGTGGTGTTGTCTGTTTTTGATCAGGAAAGCCCCTGGGGAGAAAAGGGGCTTGAAAGCTATTAAGGCGTGCTGAACAGCCATCATCTCTTTTTGGTTAATGTGCAGAGGGATTGGCTGTGGGCGCCATTGGCCCTGTATGCACCTGCTGTCCATGTGTGCAACCCAGGCATAGTCTGATGCATCTGTGGTGAGGGTCTGGGCAGTGGGGGGTGGTGAGAAAGGTAGTCCCTTGTTGTAGGAGCATGCTGTTGCCCACCAAAGAAAATCTTTGCTGAGGCAAGGAATTATAGGTATAAGAGTCTCTAGGTCTTGACAATGTTGACACCAAAGGCTTTTTAGGTACCACTGAAGTTTCCTCATATGCAGTCTGGCATATGGAATGAGTAGTATGCAAGATGCCATGAACCCCTGAGCTTGCAGGATCTTCCTTGCAGATAGCTGGGGACTGGTGGCTAGTTGAGAGAAGTAGGCTGCCAGGAAAGTTTGCTTTTCTGGTGTAAGGAATGCCATGTGTGATGCTGTGTCCAGGCTAGCTCCCAGGAATATAATCATTTGGGTGGGCACCTGTTTGGATTTCTTTTCATTGAGTGTGTACCCTAGGGAGGTTAGTAGGGACTTTACAAAGGTCAGGTTCTTGAGCAGATTTTCCTGCCTGTCTGCCTGAATTAGGCAGTCATCTAAGTATGGGTAAATCTGGATATTCCTTTGTCTGCAAAAGGCAATGGCCGGAGCCAGACATTTTGTGAAAACTCTGGGAGCAGTAGATAAGCCAAAGGGAAGTGCAGAGAACTGAAAGTGCTGAGATCCTGCCCTTAAAATGGAGATATTTCCTGCATGATTCTCTGATAGGAATATGGAGGTAGGCCTCTTTTAGATCTAGGGTTGCTAGCCAAGCATCCTTGGAGAACATGGGTAGCAGTTGCTGGAGGGTGAGCATTTTGAATTTTGGGATCACCAGGAAGGTGTTTAGAATGGATAGATTGAGGATGGGGTGCCAGGTGCCCTCTTTTCTGGGTACCAGAAAGAGTCTGGACTAGAAACCTTGGCCTCTCTGTTCTGCAGCAACATGCTCTACTGCCCTCATAGAGAGCAGGGAAAGGACTTGCTTTTGCACCTCTGCCCACTGATTTGGAGGTAGATCGGGGAACCCTTCTGGGGTAGAAAGGGTGTGGAAAGAAAATTTCTATCCCTGGGACACTATGTTGAGAACCCAGCAGTCATTACGATTGGTGGCCCAGGTGCTTGCATGAAAGCAGAGTTTTCCTCCTATGGGTAAGTGAAGGTGGGCAGAAGGCGGGACTGGGAGAGGCGAGTCACTGTGAGTTCTTATCATAAGGGGGTGACTTAAAACTCACTGATTTTGAAGTGGAGGTAGTCCACTGCTTAGCTCTCTGCATTCCCTGTGGCTACTGTCTGGCGGGTCTGGTTCCCCGGGGTCTGGGCTGGACTGGCTTAGTAGGAGCAGGAAAGGGCCAGTGCTTGGTGGGACAATGCCTGCTGAACCTGGGTGGCTGGACCTGTAAGAAATCCTTAACTGTCTGCATAGATTTTGCTTTTTCTTCCATCATTTTTAAGACCTCTTCTGCTTTAGTGCCAAATAAGTTATCTTTGTGCAAGGGGGCATCCCACAATTTAGATTTGACATGGTCTGGCAAGGGCTGTTCCTTAAGCCATGCATGCCTTCTAATGACAAAGCCAGTGACTGCTGCCCTGCAAGATGTTTCTAGGACGTCAAAAACCACAGTACAAGGTGTGTTTAGTTACTTGATCTGCAGAAGGCATTAACTCTTGTAACTCTTTAGATTCTGGACAAGCAAAAAAGGAAGACATTTTTTTCTTTGAGGGGTTCCATGGTTTGTTGCTGAAATTTTAGCATATGGAACTGACAATTTAGTGCCCTGATAGCAAGAGTAGCTGAGGTGTATACTTTTTTACCCCATCTGTCTAGTGCTCGGGAATCCCTATCTGAGGGGGTGGGATTCTTAGCAGAGGTTGCGATTTAATCCCTTTAGGCACTTGTGAAATTGCCTCAGGGTCAGCAGTAGGATTTTTAAAAAGAAATTTGTGTGAGTCAGGGACTCTATAGTACCTGTATGGTTTCCTGGGTGCAGGTGGGAGGGTATCAGGAGTCAAGCTGGATTCCAGGAAACCATCCTCCACAACATCCACGACTGGGGGGATGGCCAAGGGTCTGTGCTGTGGTAGATCTAAGAATTCCCCGAGTCTCTTTTTAGACTGAGGGTAGTCCTGATTCTCCCATTGCAAATGCTCCCTTAAGGCATGAAGGGTTTCCCTAAAGGAAAAAATCCTCTGGGGGAGAGGCGGAAGGGATGGAATCCTCTGCATCAGAATCCTCATAATTAGAGAGGGGTTGCATGTCTTCATATTCAGATGCATCAGAGTCAACTGAATCTTGTTCAGACAAAACTGCAGCGGACAGATCTCTTTTCCTTTTGGAGGGGGTAGGTTGGCTTCCCCTGATCAGCATGATAAGGTCTTCTGCTATTTTAAGCATTTGAGACTGAGGCAAGGACGCAGGTGCCTGAGATTGGGTCGTCAGTTTCTTGGGTGTGGTTCGTACCCTGGGCCTAAGAAACTCGGTCATTTTGGAACTAACGGTAGTCGCAAAGGAAGATGTTTTGTGTCTAGAGTTGGTAGTACGAAGGACTTTCTCGGAAGCCGGTGCCTGCTCAATGGCTCCGGACTCATTCAAGGTGGGATCCTTAGTTGAAGAAGAGTTTTGCGGCATACCAGACTCCGAAAGGGTCTCGGTAGCGGCCTGCAAATCCACAGAAGCGTGCATCAGGGGCTGTGAAAGCGCCTCACCGAGGACCAGATAACTGACGACTAGCTTAACATAAGCATCGTCAGTAGGTTTGGACCTATGTGGTCTGCCTCTGTCTTTATCTTTACATCTTTTCGAAGATCTGCTGTCAGATGGCTTGTCAAAGCCATATCGGAGTTCGAGGACTGTAAGCGAAAATATCTAGCTACAATAATGGCCCGACGATGAATAGTTCTAGCATTGAACAAAGCACAGAAGCGACAGTAGGGGACATCGTGGTTTGGGCCTAAACAAGTGACGCATTAAGAATGAAAGTCTCGGTGTGGTATTTGCTTTCCACAGGCGAGACAATTCTTAACTTTTTCTGATATCGGTTAGTGCAAGAAGAAAGGATCCCCAACGGGGTACTTAGCTTTAGAAGACTTCAGCTTCAAATCGATAGAAAAACTCCGGTAGCAGCCGACCGGCACTCGTGCGAACTGCTTCTGCTTCGGGCTCCATGGCAAGAAAGACTGATGTAATGGGAGTCGGCTGCCTTACTTTATACTACTGATGACTTGACATCAGTCCTGATGCGACAGCAACTGACGCACAAATACTAAGCCTCTGTTAACGGGCTGGCCGAGGGCTACCCTGGCAGGGATAACCCAAATGTGATGACTGCAACAGTGAAACACGAAGAACGTCACTATGTTACATAATGCCTGCTGTACCAATTGCAATAAAATGTTTTAATATGTGCAAGGTCAAGAAGCAATATATATGTCACACAACAATAAGTATTTCAAGTAAAGAATAATGATAGTTTTATATTAATTGCATTTTTATAAAAAAAGACAAAGGGGTATTACTGTAAGAAAAAAAGTCAAGACATTCTGGTTCAGATCTCACTGCTATCAAGTGCCAACCAAAGTAGTGTATTAAGTCAACAAGTTGCTTTTTTAACACATTCAAGAAGTCAAAACTGCACATTACTTTTAAAGCCATGACTGCTAAGTCAAGCCACTATGACAATTTTCTTGTATGATGTTTGGCACATTCATACTACAGAACCTTCACAGGTGTAAACTTGTTCTGGCAGATGGTTCATATGGTTAAATCGGTGACCTGCAGCTTCTGTGGTACAGAGTTTGAGTCCTACAGCCCTCATTTGCCTACTGTGTAACCTTGAGCAAATCACTTAACTAGATATTGCTCCTGGGTCACTCCTGAAAAGAGTCTGTGTGTCTAGTGAGCCTACCCATTATTAAATTATTATTACCTTTAGGGCCTCAAAACTAAAATTCCTGGCAACTACAATTCCATTTTCTAAAGTCTATGTTTCTACTTCAGATATAAAAAGTTAGTCAGACCTTTCCAATATTAAACTTCTTCAGACATTGGATTAAACAAAAGCGCTAACCATTTTTGGCTCACATGAGTATTTTTACAGCTTGGTGCATTGATTTGTATGCATTTATTTTAACTGCTGACAGTCTTTGTCATTTTCATCAGTTTGTTGTTGGTGTTATAGCTTTCATACCTTATTAAAGGCCTAAATAACATGCCCTACATGGACCAAATGAAAGCCCTGTCACTATACTCAGTTGCTACTGACTACTAAGAGCTGACCTGTTTCTGGCATACAATGCGTCCTCTGACCCATTATTAATGGATTTATTGCACATGAGCAAGTCAAATGACATCAGAGACTCAGTCTAGGGATCTAAACCTCTTCTGAAGCATCAACATAACAGTTTGGAGGTACAGGTACATTTCACAGAGGATACTGCTGCTGTAGAATAGACTCCCCACTCACATAAAACAAAGTTCTTCCCTGTTCATTTTCAAGTGCAACTTTCATCTGTGGAGAGGAAACAGAAAATTTACCCCAGGACTGCACCCTGTACTACTAATGAACAGAGGCAGCTCCTAAATGCTTCATCCTATGTACAGGTCCCCATAAATTATCTATGGTATGATGCCAGTATTCTCATTAGAGATGCTATATAATTATCGACCATGGAACGGAGAAGGCCAATCTTTAACCAAATGGAACAGGTTATTTCAAGCTCAAAGAAGGAAACGGGGTAAGGTTAATATGGTGTGCAAGGGTATCTAGCCTACTACTTACCTAACTTACCTATGAACCTATATAGTTAAAATAATTTGTTTTGTATCTCAGATAAACCTGAATATAAACAGAATTGTTATTAACATCGTGATAATCATTATAAGTATTTAGAATGTTACCCTAAATCTGAGACAGTGTCCAAAACATTACAGATATCCAAATAATGAATAATTATGAAATTTTAATAATTTCTTAGTAAAATAAGAAGTATCCAATAAGTGATAAGCTTGCAAGTGGTACATGTAAGACAAAATCCAAATCAGCCTACAGAATTTTTAACAAAGACTAAAAGGAAAAGATATTTAGTGAAATGTTCTTTTAAATGATAATTAAGCCATTGCAGTCTGTAGATCAGTAGTAACAGAATACTTCCTTTTGCAAAAGAATAATACAAGTAAAAACTACTGGTAAAAGCCACGTGAAGCGTAAAAGCTATTGGTACAGGTCAGCTGAAGCATTGTGTAATAAAATGTTATCTATTTCTTTGTTAAATGTCAGAGTGCTGTTTCTTATTGTGTTTCCCCGGTAAGGCATCTCAGCTTTCCAAGGTCATCTTGATGACAGGGAGCAATGCAGTACCTAGATAATGTGCAAAGAGTCCTGCAGAGTATGAGAATAGAGAAAATAGAAGTGTGAATTTTACAAAGAGGAAATCAATAACAGTGGATAAGTAATTGATAAAAATGAAGATAAAATGTCTTTGGTAATAATGGCAGTAAGACCCCAGAATATGTTCTAAAAGGGTCTGAATGAAAATGAATGAAGAACTGTGAGCACACTTTTAAAGAGACAAAAATGATGATGGATTGAGTCATTTATTTATCCATTTACTTACTTATTAACATACTTATTGCTTTATTGACTGACTGGCTATTTGTTTTTTTTTTTTTTTTTACCTGTACAGTCGAGTATTTGAACCTTTTTTCAAGTTATAGGCTTGCAACAAGCAACAAGACGTAACTACAGACAGCTTAAATACAAGTCTCAATACCATCATCAGTTTATACAGATAATTACTTAAGACTAAAATAGAATCAACACAGACACCATACAGCTTTCAACCCTGCAGATCTACTTGGACAGGTGATCATTCACAATGTATGAAAACAGTGCCTAATAAATTACTGGTAGCATCACCAAAGACAATTTTCTCATTGCCTTGTTAAAGCTGGATAGAGTGTCAGAACTTTTTACTTCATACTGGAGACATATTTTGACCTATCTTCACTCATAAGGGTGGCATGTGACACTTCATCATTTGGATCTGGCATTGTTTTATTACACAGATAATGAGGACAGACACAGATCCACTGAAACTGCTTTCAGATCACTCACTAAAGCCTAACAAGAACTATATCCAAACAGACAATGAAATCTTAAGCATTGGTCTACGGAGTGAGAAAACTGCAATGATTCTGGAGCAGGATTTATGGTAGTTACATATTATGAGACACTGCTAGAAATTTTCAGCACAAGAAGAAATGAGGGATCCATGGTGACCACAGACCACTTGCAATGCAAGTCTCTTTTCTTAGGAGGGCACTTTCCTCGGTCTGTGGTGACAGTGAGTTTTGGGATTTGGATTTTTTTTCTAATTTTTAAGCATCTGGTGTTGAATTTCAGTGCAATGGGTTTATGATGGTCAGATTTGACCCTGAGTTATCAATTAAATGAGAATAATGCTATATATGCTGACTACAAAGGAGCAAAGCAGCATGGAAATGCAGAGGAAGCGTCACAGTTGTTATAAAAGAAGCTTGGAAAAGAAAACAGCAGAATAGCCACTGGTGTTGCTGCCTAGTTACTTGCTATGAATGTTGTTATACACATTGAAGCAAGAAATTATCCGGTATTGCTACAAGTGTATGGATTACATGTAAAGTGTTAGAGTGCTAACTGGCTATTCCCTGATTTTGCTGCTGTGAAGGAGCAACTATCTGTTTATGGGGAACTTTGTCATGTGACTCAAGGGAAGTGATTGCAAATTACATTCCTGAGTGCTACATATAATACATAAAGC
>NC_056725.1:1260182071-1260197071 GCF_019279795.1 Protopterus annectens | reverse complement strand
AAAAAAAAAAAGGGGGATGGATCTAGGTTTTTCAAGAAAAAAAGCGGGGCCGAATTAAGGAAAATAAAGGCCTTTTAAGGGTTTTGGGGTTTAAAAATATAAATTTTTAATATTTCCACCGGGAAAGGAACCAAATTTTTGGGATTTGGTTTTGGGGGGAAAAAAGTTGTAAAGTTTAGGGCCAGGGGATCGAACCCAAACCTTGGGGTTTTGGAAAAGTTTTTATTTAAAATTTTAAAATAAGTTTTTTTTTTTCCTTTAGGATTCGAAATGGAAACACCAAAGGGGTTGCAGGTTTCCCACTAAAAAGGAAATTTTCCCTTTAGAGTTTTTAACCCCTACATTTTAAGGCCAAGATTTTGCCCCCATTGGAAAAGGGAAAATTTAAAAAAAAAAAACAAATTTTAAAAAAACAGTTTTAAAAAATTTAGAATATTTAGGTAATTAAAAAAAAGGTTTTAAAAAAAAACAAAGGGGGGGACCAAGGAAAGGGGAAGCCATAAAAAAGTTTTAAAAAAAGGGTTAAGAAAAGGAAAAGGGAAAAAACCCAAAGGGAAGGGGTAGGGAAGGAAAAAATTTTAAAGGGAAAATTTTAAAATTTTTCCAAAAAGGGAAGGGGAAAAAAGAAAGTAGGTTGGGTTAAAAAAAGGGGAAATGACCTGGAAAATTGATTTTAGAAAAATGGGGATTAACCCATAAAAGGGAATTTTAAAAAAAAGGGAAAAAAAAATTTTAAAAGGGAAAAAAAAAGGGGGAAATTTTTAAAATTTTTAAAATTAAAAAAGTAAGGTTTTTTGGTGGAAAAATTTAAAAATTAAAAGAAGGGTGTTTTGCTTATAAAATAAAATTTTCAAAAAGGAAAAAAAAAAAATTAATGATAGGGGAGGGGCCAAAAAAACACTTTGTTTTCAAAAATTCAAAAAAATGAAAAAATTTTAAAATTTTTAAAAATTAGATGGAAGGATTTAAAGGGAAAAAAAAATTAAAAGATTAACAGTAATTTTAAAATTTGAAAAGAAAAAATTTTTAAAAATTGTAAATGGGTTTGGGGACTTTTATGAACCAAAAGGGGAAAAGGGGGAAAAAAAAAGGGAATTGTTTAAAAGGGAAAATTTTTGGAAAAAAAGGGGTTTGGAAATATAGGTTTTAAAAAAAGAAAAAATTTTTTTAAGCAAAGGAAATTTTAAAAAAATTAATTAAAAAAAAGGTTTACCAAAGATTAAAAAAAAGGGGGAATAAAGAAACCAATTTTTTAATTTTCAAAACTGAATGGAAAATTTTTTACATATTAAAAATCCCAAATTAAGGATAAAAAATTTAAAATTCTTTAAAATGGGAAACAAATAAGGAAAGGGGCGGGGGGTGATGTTAACAAATTTAAAAATTTTTTAGAATAAAAACCATACAAAAAAAAAAAATAAATTTTTTAAAAAACCCAGCCCCAAAAAAAAGTGAAAAAATTTGGAAAAGCCAATGGCCCCAGTTTTTAAAAAATTGATATGGAAAATTTTTGTTTCTAAAGGAAAAAAAGGGGGTTCCTTTTTTTAAAAATTTTAAAATAAGGAAAGGGAGGGATTCATAAAAGGATAAGTTTTTAAGACAAAAATATAAACAAAAAGATTTTTTAAAGGGGGTTAGTTTTAAAAATGTCCCCGAAAAAAAATGGTTTTCCTGGGTTTGGGAATTAAAAATTTAAAAAAAGGGGAAAAAAATTTTAAAAAAAGGTTAAAAAATAGAAAAAAAAACTTTAAAATTTTCCCTTTCCAAAGGGTTTCCCTTTACTCAAAGGAAAAAAAAGATAAAGAAATTTTTTTAAATTAAATGTGTTTAGAAAAGTTAAGGGTAAAAACGGTGTTAAAAAAACAAAAAGGGGAAAAAGAAAATTTAAAAGTTGGCCTATAAAAAAGGCCCCCAAAACCAAAAATTTTATAAAAAATTTTAAAAATAAAAAAATGAGTGCAGGGGGAAAAGGTTTTTAAAGAAAAAAAATTATAAAAAAGTTTTTAAAAAAATTATTTGGTTCCTTTAAGAAAAAAAGAAAAACACAACTTTAACAGAAAACCCATAAAAGTAGAACTGAGGCCCAGAAGTTTTTAAACCGGAAAGAAAAAAAGTGTGGGAAAACATTCGGGGAAAAGGAGAAAAGGAATGGGAAAAGGGTTTAAAAATGAAAAACAACCCAATGGTTACTTTTTTGTTTGAAAAGTGGAGGTGCAAATTATGAAATAATTGCAGGACCCTTAGGGGAAAAATTATTTCCCAACCCTTTTATGGGAGATGTTTTTATTCTAAAAAAAAAAAAATTTAAAATTTATTGTATTGATGAAAAAGTTTTTCTTAACCAAAATGGCTTAAATTTTAAAAAAAAAAAAAAAAAAAAGAAAAGTTTTGGGGAGTGGATTTTGGTGGTGAAATGTATTTTAGGCCAGAGTTTAAACAAAAAAATTTATTTTAAAATTTTTTAAAAAAAAAGATAAAGTTAAATTTAAAAAACACTTTTTTTCCCCCAAAGGGAAATTTGGGGGAACTTTTCCCCAATTAAAAGGAAATAATTTTTTGTTTTTTGGGCAATTTTACCAAGACTAAATTTTTTGGGGGATTTTATAAAAAAAGGAGGAAACAAATTTTAAAAATCCGTGGTGCTTTCCACCCTGCTTTTTTGGGGAAATTAAAAAAAAGGTGAAAGACGGGCCCCGGGTGACCTTTGGTTTAAAAACATAAAAAGGTTAAAAAGCCAGTTAAAAAAATTTTTTAAAAAAAACTTAGGAAAGAAAAGAAAGTGGGTTTGGAGGAAAAAAGAAAGCGGAAAATTTTTTCCAAAAAATGGGGTTCCCAAAAAGGGAAATTTTTGAAAAAGGCCTTTTAAAGAAAAAAAAAGGGGTTGTTTTTTAAAAGGTGAATTTTTAAAATTTTTTTAAAAAAGGTTCTTTTGGGGCCTTTTTAAAAAGTTAAAAGAAAAGTATTTGATTTTTTGAAGGAAGGAAACCCAAAAAAACCTTTGTTTTCAAAAAGGGAAAAAAAAATTTTGGGGAAATTTAAAAATTAGTGTGAAATTTTTGGGTAAACTACAGGGGGGACATAAGGGTAATAAAGAAAAGGCTTTGAAAAAGGGATAAAGACTTTTTAACAAATTATAAAAAAATCCATTTTATAAAAAATTTTCAAAAAAAAAAAGGGATAAAACCCGGGGGAAAAATTAAAAACTGAAATTTTATTTTTTAAAATTTAAAATTTAAAAAATTTTTAAACAAAAAAAAAGGGGAAAAAGTTTTTGTTTAAAAAAGCCCCCTCTTTTTTATTTTTCCCAATCTAAAAAGGAAACCCAATCGGGGAAGGTAAATCTAAAAATAAAACCCCAATTTAAATGTCCTCCCAGTGGGAAAACAAAGTTTTCACTGAAAGTGTTCTTTGAAAAGTTCTTGTAAGACCATGGACAAAATTCCAAAATTTTTTTGTTCTTCCCCCAAAAAGGTTTTCCAATCGCGGGCCAAAAATTCATAAATTTTGATCCAATACCCCCTTTTTCTAAAAGTTGAAAAAAATTTTTGTATTTTGTAAAAATTTTTTAAAAGGGAAACCCCCTGTTACAGGACCCCAACCCGGCAGACAAATATTCCCAAAAAAAAACGTTAAAAAAGTTTGTTTAATTTCCCCCTTGTTAAAAAATGATTTTTCGGTCTTTGACATTAAAATGAAAAAATAACAAATTAAATAAAATAGCTAATCTTTTAAAATTTTCCCCAATTTCCCCCTTTTTTATTTGGAATCCACAAAAATTCCTTTCATGAAAGTTCGGGAAAAGCTTGAAAAAAAACAAAAAGAAAAAATTTGTTAAGGCCTACCAAACGAAAAAAAAAGGGAATTTCAAAAAATTTTGCACTTTTAAAAGATTTTTTAAATTCTTCCACAACTTTTCCCCATTTGGTTCCCTTTTAAAAAAAAAAAAAATTTAAAAAAAATAAAAAGCCTGGGGTAAAAATTTTTTAACCAAAAGAAAAAATTTTCGGGAAAAACACTCTGCAGAAACAAATTTGGGGTTAAATCCCTCCGGGGGTTTTCCCCTTTCGGCCCCCAAAATCCCAAGGGTTAGAAATTTCTGCCTTGGGATTGTTTTCCCTTTCAACAGGGCGCCAGGTCTTCCATAGAAAAAAAACCACCAATCCTTTTAAAGTTTTTTTTCTCAAAAACCTTTTTTGTCAGGGCCCAATTTAGGGGCCAGGTTTCTGTAGAAAAAACCCCCAAAAATTTTTTAAAATTTAAAACACCAAATCCCCCCCTTTGAAAAAAAGGAAAAGGGGGGTTTGGAGGGAAAAAATAAACTCAAAATTTTCTCATTTAGGAATTTTGTACAAAAACTGTCCCATTTCTTGTGTTTAAACCTTTAAAAGCATCCTTTGGGTTGATTCCCCTTTTGGGAAAAGGGGTGGACAGTCCAAGGAAAACCAGGGGCTGGCTGGATCCCTAAACTGAAAAAAACCCGGGCCCTTTTTTTTTAAGAAAGGGGCCGGGTGGTAAGTTTGGGGGAAAAAGGGGAAAACAAAAAGCCCCAAAATTTGGCCACCCCAAAGGTTTTCCCCCGGGTGGGCCCCCTTGAAAAAAAACGGGAAGGTTTTTGGGGGGCCCCCTTAATTTAAGTCCTCCCCCTTTTAAAGGTTTCTGTTTTTGGGTTTTAAGAAAGGACAAAGAAACCGAATTTTTGATGGGAACCTTTCTGAAATTTTTAAAACCTGTTTAAATAAAAAACCTGAAGCTTCTTTTGGAATCGGGAATGTGCAAATTTTTCCCTCGCTGGGGAAAAAGAAAAAGGGTGGGCAAATAAAGGGAAATTTTAAAAACCCACCACGGGACAAAAAACCGGGCATAAAATGGGTTGCCCAATCCCTTTTAAAATAAATTTTTTTAATTTTAAAAAACCAAAAAAAATTTGGTTTGGGCGTTTTCCAAAAAGACTTTTTGGTTAAATAGGGCCAAAAAGGGAAACTTTCCAGGGGAAAAATTTATTCTGCAAAGAACTTTAAAAGGGGACAGGGGGGGTTTTTAACAAAGTTTAATCCCAAGCGGGGGTTTTGGGCTCTTTGGGTGGCCTCAAATTTTTTTGGTTTTTCCCCCTTTTTTTAGGCTGTTTAATCAATTTTTGAAAAATTTTCTCATTGGGGAAAAGGGGAGCGAATAGAAAAAATTTTAAAAAAAAAACACCCTTTTAAAGTAAGGCAGTAAAAAACCCAAAAGGAATGAAAAAGGGTGTGTTATTTCCTTTTAAACCTAAATTCCAGGTTTAAAACCTTTTAAATTTTCAAAAATAAATTTCTGTGCTAGGGCATCGGGCCCTCACTTTAAAAAATTTTAAAAAGTTTCCGAGGTTGGGAAAAAACTAAAAAAAGGGGGGTTTTAAGGGAAATAAGTTAAAGGTTTCCAAATATTTTTGCAATTGGGGAAAGGGCTGAATTAACCCCCCTTTTGGGGTTTTCAAAAAAAGGTTAAAAAAAATCGGGAAATTCCTTTGGGGGAATGGGGACAGGCTGCGCACAAGGGTTTACCCTCCCGGGGGGCCCTCGGGCCCCCAAAAAATTTTCCCCTTGGTTTTCCCTCCTTTTTTTCAGGCCCCGGGGTGGGGCGGTATTTAAAGGAAAGGGCCCCAATAACAATTTTTTGCCAAGGGAAGGCCCCCAAGGGACCATTTTCCCCAACCAGTAAAAATCCCCTTTCCCTTTGGTGGGGAAGGAAAAGGAAAAGGGGGTGGGGGGAAAAAAAACCTTTGGGAATCCCCTTTTTGGGAAGTTAAAAAGGTGAAGGTTCTTCTTTTTACTTTTCACTAAATTTGGGGGTTTGACCCCCGTTAAAATGGGGGGAGGATTTAAAAAAACCTGGTGGGAAATTGGCTAAAAAAGGGGGTTTTTGGGAGGAGAGGCAGGGGGAAGGGGTTTGGGAAAAAGGGTGAAAGAGTAGGGGAGCCCTCCGGGATATCCCTTGGTGGGGCTTTTTAAAGGAAACCCCGGGGAAAAAGGGGGGTTTGGCTTTGGCGGCCTAAACCCCTTACTTTTTGGTTTGGCAAAAAGGTTTGGTTTCCCAAAATTGGGCCCTGAAGGATTTGTCCTTTTTGTGCCCCCCGGCTGTCTGTGAAATCTGGGGTGGGGGTTTTTCCCTTTGGGGGTTAAAAAAAAGGTCCCCTTGGGTTGGGTTAAAACCCAACCTGGCCCACCGGGAAAATTTTGCCTGGGGGCCCAAGGAAAATTATAAGGGTTAAAGAGTTTTCCTGGGTTTTTGGCAAATTTTAAACCCAAAGGGGCTTTTTAGGAAAAATTTTTTCCTCAAAGAAGCTGGAAAAGGGGGGAAGGGTAGTTTTCCAAAAAAAAGAACCCCGGGGGTTGGGTTTTCCCTTCCCCAATTTTTACCCCTTTGGGGAAACTGGTGGGCATTGAGAAAAGGGGCTGCCAGGGAAATTTTCCCGGTGAAGGAATGAAATTTGTAAAAAAGCGGCCACTTGTAGGAAAAATAACCCAATTTGGGGGGGAACCTGTTTATTTTTTTTCTTGGGGTTGAACCCAGGGGGGTTTTAGTAGGGATTTTAAAAAAAGGTCCGGGGCTTGGGCCCCAATTTTTCTGCCTGTTTCCTAAATTGGCAGACTGATGGGGAAAAAGGGAAAAACCGCTCCCAAAAGGCCAATTTGGGGACCCAGAAATTTTGGGAAAATCTGGGAAGAGTTTGGGAAAAGGGGAAGGGTGCGAGAAGGGAAAGTGCTGGGGGGACCCGGGGCCCTTAAAATTTTTGGGTTTTTCCTTTTTTATTTTCGATAGGGGAATATGGAAAAAAGGCCCTCTTTTGACCAAGGGGAAGGGGGGGCACCCCTTTTAAACCATGGGTGATTGTTTGGGGTGAGAATTTTGAATTTTGGGGACAAAAGGAAGGGTGTTTTAAAATTTTTGGATAATTTTTGGAGGATTGGGGTCCATTTTCCCTTTTTCGGGGTTCCAAAAAGATTTGGGAAAAAAACCTTGGTTTCTGGTTTGCAGGCAACATGTAAAACGGGCCCTAATAGAGGAGGGAAAAGGCCCTTGCTTTTGAAACCCTCCCAGGGGTTTGGGGGTTTTTTGAGGGGGGAACCTTTTTGGGGGGAAGGGGTTGGAAAGAAATTTCTAACCCACACTTTTTGGAAAGGCAGGGGGGATTGGGGGGGCCCAGGTGTTGCATGGCCGGGTTTTTCCCCCTATTGGGTGGGGGGGGGTTTGGGCAGGGGGGTGGGAAAAAGGAGCCCCTTTTGGGGGGAGTTCTTTAAAAAAAAGGGGGGTTAAAAAATCCTGGTTTTGAAAGGGGAAAAAGGTTTTGGGTCCACTGTTTTTTCCTCTTGCATTCCCTTGGTATGTTGGGTCCCTGGCCCCCCGGGTTTTTGGGCGGGGGACTGGTTATTTGGGGAAAAGGGGGAAAGGAAATTTTGTTTTTGGTGGGAAATGCCGGGTTAAACCTGGGTGGCGGGCCCCGGAAAAACCCTTTTTCCCCTTTTTGGGATTTTTTTTGGTTTTTTTTTTAAAAATCATTTTTAAGACCCTCCTTCTCCCTTTAGGGCCAAATTTTAAATTTTTTCCTTTTTTGAAAAAGGGGAAATCCCAAATTTTTTTTAAAAATTCTGGGGGGGCGTTTTAACCCAAAAGGGAAGTTCAAAAACAAAGGGCCGGATCCTCCCCTTTAAAAGGAATTTTCCCGGGGCAAAAACCAAGGGAAAAGGTGGTTTTAGTTCGGGGTTGCAGAAGGGCATTTAAACTTCTTGTAACTTTTGTTTTTGGGGAAAAGGGAAAAAGGAAAAATTTTTTTTTTTTGGGGGTTTCCAGGTTTGGCTGAAATTTTAGCTAGGAACTGCTTTATGCCCTATAGAAGAGGGGGAAAAGGGTTTTTTTTTACCCCCCACTGTTTGGGGGTGTCGGGAACCCTTCGGGGAGGGGTGGGAAAGAAAATTTCAAAACCCCTTTTGGGCACTTTTTGAAACCCGGGGCAGCATTGGTTTTGGGGGTTTGGGTTAAAAGCAGGGTTTTCCTTAGGGGTTTTGGGGGGGCAGGGGGAGGGGCGGAGTAAACTGGATTCAAAAATTTTAAACCCCATTTTTTGGGGGAGGGCCAAACGGGCTTAGTTTTGAATTCCCGGGCTTTTTTCTGGGGGCCCGGGTTCCCCTTGGGGCGGGCTTTTAAAGGGGGCAAAAAGGGTTTTGGGGAAAATCCTCGGGGAAGGGGGGGAGGGAAAAAACCCTTTCTGCTCAAATTTTCCTTTTTTCCATTTTTTAAGATTTCTGTTTTCCAAAAAATTTCGTGAAAGGGGGCCCCAACAATTTGTTTGAAAAACGGGAAAGGGCGTTCCTTTTCCTTTTGGGAAAAAGGGGTTAAGGTTTTTTGGGCTTCCCCACAGAAAGGGGGTTTGGGTTTTTTCTGCCATTTTTTAACCTTTAGACTGGGCAAAAAAAAAGGGGAATTTTTTTTTGGGGGTTTCCCGGGGTTTTTGGTTCAAAAATTTCCCTAGGAAACTGGAAAATTTTGGAACAAGGTAGTGGGGGAAATTTTTTTGTCTAGGTTTATCGGGGGGGTTTCCCTTGGAAGGTTGTTTTAATTTTGGCCCGGAAAACCTCATTAAAGGTGGGATTTTTAAAAAAAAATTTTGGGATCCGGGGACTAAAAGGGGTCCGGTAGGCCGGGGGAAACCCAAGAAGCGGGGTTTCCGGAAAAACCCCCACCCGAGGGGACCGGGGTCTGGCTGTTAAATTTAAGTTTCCCAGTTTTTTGGCCCTAGGGTTTGCCCTGTTTTTCCCTTTTTCAAATCTTTTGGCAAAAGGGTTTCCCCAAAGGGAAAAACCCTTGGGGGAGGGCTGAAGGAAAATTCTGCTAAATTTAAATTGGGGGGTTGAATGTTTTTCATTTAACAAAGCACGAAGCGACAAAAGGGGAAAACCCTTTTTTTGGGGGAAAAATTTGGCTTTAAGAATGAAAGGGTTTTTGGGGTTTTTTGCTTTAACAGGCGGGGGAAAATTCCTTAATTTTCTATTTCGGGTTTTTCAAGGGAAGAAAGGCCCCAAGGGAATTTAATTTTAAAAAGAAGATTTTGTTCAAATCAAAAAAAATTTCCGGAAGCCGGGGCCTGTAAAGGGCTGGTTTCTCCTTGGGTCCTTGGAAAAAATTTTTTTGGGTAAATGGGGCCCGGTGCCCTTCAAATCCACAAAAGCTTGCATCGGGGTCCCTATGGGGCCCAGAAACTGAGAAAAATTAACTAACCCTCGGTATTTTTTTGGCCAGGGCTCCCGGGCAAAAACCCCCAAAATTTGTGAAGGGGTTTGAAAACCAATTAAAAAACCGAAGGGAAAATATTTAAAATAAGGGCCCGGCTGTACCAAATTGCAAAAAAATTTTTAAATGGGGCGGGTCAAAAGAAATAAAATGAAACCTTTTATTTCTTTAAAGGGGAAAGAAATTTTAATTTTTTGCATTTTTATAAAAAAGGAAAAAGGGGGGTATTATTTTAAAGAAAAAGTTCAAACTTTCTGGTTTCGGGAATCCCCAACTGCTTCGTTGGCCCAAAAAAAAGAGTGAAATTGGTCCAACAAAGTTGGGGCTTTTAAAAACCATTCAAAAAAGTAAAACTGAAACATTATTTTGCCTGCTGCAAAAACCAATAAATTTTTTGAAACTTTATACTACAGAACCTTCACAGGTGTAAAACTTTGTTCTGGCAGATGGTTCATATAGTTAAATCGGTGACCTGCAGCTTCTGTGGTACAGAGTTTGAGTCCTGTTGGCCCTCATTTGCCCATTGTGTAACCTTGAGCAAATCACTTAATCTCAGATATTGCCCTGGTCACTCCTGAAAAGAGTTCAGTGTCTAGTGAGCCTACCCATTATTAAATTATTATGGCTACCTTTAGGGCCTCAAAACTAAATTCAAAGGCAACCACAATTCCATTTTCTAAAGTCTATGTTTCTACTTCTAGATATAAAAAAGTTAGTCAGACCTTTTCCAATATTAAATCCTTCTTCAGACATTGGATTAAAACAAAAGCGCCTATAACCATTTTTGGCTCAGTATGAGTATTTTTTACAGCTTGCGTGCATTGATTTGTATGTATTTATTTTAATCCTGTTGACAGTCTTTGGTCATTTTCATCAGTTTGTTGTTGGTGTTATAGCTTTCATTACCTTATTGAAGGCCTAAATAACATGCCCTCACATGGACCAAATGAAAAAGCCCTGTCACTATACTCAGTTGCTACTGACTACTCAAGAGCTGACCTGTTTCTGGCATACAATACAGGTCCTCTGACCATTATTAATGGATTTATTGCACATGAGCAAGTCAAATGACATCAGAGACTCAGTCTAGGGATCTAAACTCTTCTGAAGCATCAACATAACAGTTTTGGAGGTACATGGTACATTTCACAGAGATACTGCTGCTGTTGTAGAATCGACTCCCACTCACATAAAACAAAGTTCTTCCCTGTTCATTTTCAAGTGCAACTTTCTCATCTGAGTGAAACAGAACGCATTTACCCCAGGACTGCACCCTGTACCTACTAATGAACAGAGGCAGCTCCTAAATGCTTCATCCTATGTACAGGTCCCCATAAGAATTATCTATGGCATGATGCCAGTATTCTCATTAGAGATGCTAGTGATATCTAGATTATAATTATGGAACTGGAGAAGGCCAATCTTTAACCAAATGGAACAGGTTATTTCAAGCTCAAAGAAGGAAACGGTGGAGTTAATATGGTGTGCAAAGGTATCTAGCCTACTACTTACCTAACTTACCTATGAACCTATATAGTTAAAATAATTTGTTTTGTATCTCAGATAAACCTGAATATAAACAGAATTGTTATTAACATCGTGATAATCATTATAAGTATTTAGAATGTTACCCTAAATCTGAGACAGTGTCCAAAACATTACAGATATCAAATAATGAATAATTATGAAATTTTAATAATTTCTTAGTAAAATAAGAAAGTATCCAATAAGTGATAAGCTTGCAAGTGGTACATGCAAGACAAAAATCCAAATCAGCCTACAGAATTTTTAATAAAGACTAAAAAGGAAAAGATATTTAGTGAAATGTTCTTTTAAATGATAATTAAGCCATTGCAGTCTGTAGATCAGTAGTAACAGAATACTTCCTTTTGCAAAAGAATAATACAAGTAAAAACTACTGGTAAAAGCCACGTGAAGCGTAAAGCTATTGAAAAGGTACAGTCAGCTGAAGCATTGTGTAATAAATGTTATCTATTTCTTTGTTAAATGTCAGAGTGCTGTTTCTTATTGTGTTTCCCCGGTAAGGCATCTCAGCTTTCCAAGGTCATCTTGATGACAGGGAGCAATGCAGTACCTAGATAATGTGCAAAGAGTCCTGCAGAGTATGAGAATAGAGAAAATAGAAGTGTGAATTTTACAAAGAGGAAATCAATAACAGTGGATAAGTAATTGATAAAATGAAGATAAAAATGTCTTTGGTAATACTTCTATAGTAAGACCCCAGAATATGTTCTAAAAGGGTCTGAATGAAAATGAATGAAGAACTGTGAGCACACTTTTAAAGAGACAAAAATGATGATGGATTGAGTCATTTATTTATCCATTTACTTACTTATTAACATACTTATTGCTTTATTGACTGACTGGCTATTTGTTTTTTTTTTTTTTTTTACCTGTACAGTCGAGTATTTGAACCTTTTTTCAAGTTATAGGCTTGCAACAAGCAACAAGACGTAACTACAGACAGCTTAAATACAAGTCTCAATACCATCATCAGTTTATACAGATAATTACTTAAGACTAAAATAGAATCAACACAGACACCATACAGCTTTCAACCCTGCAGATCTACTTGGACAGGTGATCATTCACAATGTATGAAAACAGTGCCTAATAAATTACTGGTAGCATCACCAAAGACAATTTTCTCATTGCCTTGTTAAAGCTGGATAGAGTGTCAGAACTTTTTACTTCATACTGGAGACATATTTTGACCTATCTTCACTCATAAGGGTGGCATGTGACACTTCATCATTTGGATCTGGTATTGTTTTATTACACAGATAATGAGGACAGACACAGATCCACTGAAACTGCTTTCAGATCACTCACTAAAGCCTAACAAGAACTATATCCAAACAGACAATGAAATCTTAAGCATTGGTCTCTGAGTGAGAAAACTGCAATGATTCTGGAGCAGGATTTATGGTAGTTACATATTATGAGACACTGCTAGAAATTTTCAGCACAAGAAGAAATGAGGGATCCATGGTGACCACAGACCACTTGTAATGCAAGTCTCTTTCTTAGGAGGCACTTTCCTCGGTCTGTGGTGACAGTGAGTTTTGGGATTTGGATTTTTTCTAATTTTAAGCATCTGGTGTTGAATTTCAGTGCAATGGGTTTATGATGTCAGATTTGACCCTGAGTTATCAATTAAATGAGAATAATGCTATATATGCTGACTACAAAGGAGCAAAGCAGCATGGAAATGCAGAGGAAGCGTCACAGTTGTTATAAAAGAAGCTTGGAAAAGAAAACAGCAGAATAGCCACTGGTGTTGCTGCCTAGTTACTTGTTATGAAGTCGCTGTTGTTATACACATTGAAGCAAGAAATTATCCGGTATTGCTACAAGTGTATGGATTACATGTAAAGTGTTAGAGTGCTAACTGGCTATTCCCTGATTTTGCTGCTGTGAAGGAGCAACTATCTGTTTATGGGAACTTTGTCATGTGACTCAAGGAAGTGATTGCAAATTACATTCCTGAGTGCTACATATAATACATAAAGCCTCCATGGGAATGGTTAAAAAAATGAAATCCCCTGTTCAGAGTAACGTGACATACCCAGGAACTAATAACAAACCAATGACTTTAAAAATTGTCAAATGGTATGAAATGTACTGTTGTCTGTACATCTCTCTCACCAAGAATTACCATCTGTGCCATGGTAAGTTATTCATATCAATTTTAAATGCCTTAGTATGGTCAAATGGACTAGCCTGGTGCAACATGAACAGAACCAAAATTATTTCAAAAGACAACCTCAGTGTTAAGGACAATGCCTGCAAGGACTGGATTACCAGGACAGACTGTAACAATGATACACAAAATCATGGCAAAATGATACATGTATTTGTGAAGCAGAATTGTTAAACATTTCATATGTTTGCCTCATAATCAAGCAGCGAATGGACTGCTGAAAGAAATGTACAACTGCTTTAAAAGACTATGCAATTCATTAGCCACTATGGTAAACCCATACATTATCAGACAGATTTTTTGTTGTTGTCGCGTTGCTCATATATCATAATCCCACACATGCAACCTGCAACCAACAGCACTATTTTTTTTTTCTAGATAGAAGACAATGTTCTGTACTGAATTTATTGAAGATAAATACATAAAGATGAGTAATTAGCATGCAGTTTCAGCATATGAATTTAAGTAGAATTGTTAGACAGAAGGTGTGGTCCAGAGACTACAAATCAGACAAATGAAGTTTACTGTACTAAGACTTGGACCCTTATCTTTTCTATGCAAACCAGGTAGAAATGCTGCAAGTAACGCTATCTTATTGACTCAGCAAGAATTTGGTCTCTAATTGCTGCAGCTTCTAAAAAACATACACCCATCATTCAAGCCAACTCATACAGCACATGCACATTCATTACTCCCTTCCCAAGAAATGAACACCACTGCAAAACCACTGCAAAAGCTAACTGACTACCTGTGAAATAATGTATTATCTTTCTACTCAACAGTCAACTATTCAAACTTAGCAAGAATAAGACTCCCCCACCAGGCTCAAGGCTATTCAGATACACCAACATACAACCTTAGACATCTTACTCATTCAGGTCCTCATCTACAAATTCCTCAAACAAGGCTCCACTGCAGAGACCAGGCTTGCTCGGCCCTTGATCCTAAACTGTGGGAATCTCTCCTTTCCTTTCTTAAAGATCATTCTTCTTACCCCAAATTCTATTTTTTTTTTAAACAAGAAACATCTTTATTAAATTATCACATATCATGGAGGCAATCATACATTTATATAAATGAAAGCAAACCATTTTTGCATAATTTTAGTTGCAAACTTTATAAATCACAAACCATTATGACATAATTGTAACTGCAAACATTATACATCACTTATAATCTACTCATTGTCAAACATTACATAGTTCATTCAAATCCTGCCTTCTTTTAAACTTCACTCCCTTTCTGCATGTATTGTTCCCACAATTCCCATTTTTTTCCTATGTAATTTGCTCATACCCTTTTCTAAAGATCCTAGTTCCAACTGTTTTATCTCTGTTACTATATTCACTACTTCTAGTAAAGTTGGCTTAGACTTCAATTTCCATTGTCTAGTAGCTGCTTTTTTGGCACTCACCATAATTAGACTTAGCAAGGCCCTATGTCTAGGCAATTCCGATTCTGCATTATAGCTAAAAAAAAAAAAAAATAATTTCCTTAGTTAAACCAATCTGCTCACCCAGTACCTCTGACAGAGCAGTCTGCAGGGAATAGTTAAAGTCTGTCAACTCATTACACTCCCAGAAAATATGTTCACAGTTACCTCTTTCTTCCCCATCACTCTCCATCTGCTGTCTACCTAAGGAAAAATTATTTGGAGTCTACTTTGGGTATAAAAATACTGATGTAAACATTTTCCAAGCAAAGATCCTAAATCTTCTAGACTTTGTTGCATATTTGGGAGACATACATATATTCCCCCATTGATGCTTTGTGAATTGCTTATCTAATCTCTCTTCCCAATCCTTTCTAACTTCTAATTGATTTTTACAGTTATCATGCAATATTTTGTATGTTCTGCTAATTATTCCTTTTTTAACTTCTGTTCTTGATTCTACTAAAAACTCCACCAGTGCTGGTCTTTCACTTAGGATCTCCCTATTTCTTTCTCTTTGCCTATACACTGATAATCTTTGATAGGGAAGGCAATATCTATCCTGCAGTTCAAATAAGTTCTT
>NC_056725.1:1259937071-1260177071 GCF_019279795.1 Protopterus annectens | reverse complement strand
ATATATATATAATATATAAAAATTAAAAAAAAATTTTTGATATTATATATATATATAATTTTTTGAATAAAAAATGTTGGATAATATAAATATAAAAAATATTTGTTATATATATATATATAATATATAATATATAAAAATATATATTTTTTATATATTAATAAAAATTTTATAAATATAAAATATATATATTTTGGGGAATTTTATATTTAAAAAAAAAGGGTATTTGATTGGATTATTATAAAAAATATTTTATATAAATTCATAAATTTTGTTATATATAAAATATAAAAAATTTAATTCAAATTTGGGAATATAATTAATTAATTTTTTAAAATCTTTAAAAAATTAATAATTAAATATTAATTAAATTTTTGTTGGGATTTAATTATTTTAATATTTAATTAAATTTTTAAAAATAAAATAAAATAATTAAATTTAAAAAAAATTTTAAAAAATTATTTAAAAAATTTAAAAGGGTTAAAAAATAAATTTTATTAATTATATAAAACTTGCAAAAAATTTTAAAAAAATTTATTACCAAAAGAAAAAATATATATAAATTTAAATTTAAATAACAATAAAAAAAAAATTTTGGAAAAAAAAAAATTCAAATTCCCTTTCTTCATCCCCTTTTCAAAAAAAACCCCGGGGCCCTTTTACCCCAATCTATCCACAAAAATACCCCCCACCCTTTAATACCTTCCCCCCTTTACCCTTTAAACCAATTGGGTAAACAAACCCAAAACATTCCTAACCCCCAAAAACCAACCCTTTAACTCCCCCCTTTAAAAAATTCCAAACCCAAAACCCCCCCAAAAAACTTTAATTTCCATCTTCCAAACCTTAATCCACCCCTTTTATAAAAAATTCCCCCCTCCAAAAAACTAAAAAAGCCAGGTCCCAATCCCGAAAAATTTCCCCCTTCCTTTCCTAAACCCAACTGAAGGGAAAACCTTTTCCCCAAAGAAAAAACTATTAAATTAGTCCAATAACAAAAAAAACCCCAAAAAAATTTGGAAAAAAGCCAATTCCTTTTTCACCGGACCCAAAAAAACCCTTTTCCCCAACCCTTCCCATCCCCCTCTACTCCCCCCAATATTTTTTAAAATTCCTAGAAAAACCAAAACTTTTTCCCCAAAAACAATTCCCCCAAAAAACCCCCCTTTTTTCCCCCCCAAACCCAAAAAAAACTTCTCCCCCATCCAAACCCGCCCCCACTTTTTAAAAACTTCCTTTAAGCAAAGCCTGGCTCAATTTTACCAAAATTCCCCCTTCCCTTTCAAAAGCCTTTTAAACCTCTCCCAAATTTTCTATTTAATCCTTAAAAATTTTCCCCAAAACCCTTTGGCTTCCCGCCTACTTAATCTTTAACAAAAGGAAAAAACTCCTTTTTTCTTCCGCCCCCCCCCTACTCTTCCCAAATCCAAAACCCTTTTGGACCCCAACTTTTAACCATCTTTAAAACAAACCCCCTTCCCCCCACCTTCTCCCTGGACAAACCAAAAAGTCATTTTCCAAAACGCTGGGGACTCTACCTTGGTTTTGCCCCAAAAACCCTTTGAACCCCCCCAAAACCCCCCCCACAGGAACTAATTTCCCCCCAAAACCACCTTTCTCCAACCTTTTAAAAAATTTCCCCAAAAAAAAATTTTCCCCTTTTCCAAGGGGTTTCCTCCTTTGGGCCCCCCAAAAAAACTTTTAAAAAATTTTAAACCCCCAAACACTAAAGTGGTTCCCCTCTGCCCCCAAATTTTCCTTTCTCCACCAAAACCCAAAATTTTTTCCCTTTTTCCCCTACAAAAACATTAAAAAACCCCCAAAATAAATCCAAAAATACTTTTTTCCCCCCCAAGGTTTTTTCCTTTTGGCAAAAAACCAACCCCCCTAAAACCCCCTTAATGGGCCCCTTCTTTTAAACCCAAAATTTTTCTTTACCAAAACCTTAAAACCCCAAAAACTTTGCTATAAAAAGGGCTCAAAAATTCCCCAAATCCAAAACCTCAACCACCCCCTCCTACCTTCCCTTCTAATGGAGCCCCCCTAACCAATTTTTTTTTTACCAAACCCCAACCCAACCGCTTAAAAACCCAAAAATTTCCCTCCCTAATAAATGCCCACCTTAAAGGAAATCCCCCCCCTCCATTTCAATCCCCCCCCAAAAAAATTTTCCCCGAAAAAGCCCCCCAAAAACCTTCCCCCATTTAAAACCAAAAGAAAAAACCCCCAAAAAAAAACCCCGGCCAGCTTTTACTCTCCTTTTTTCTAGGTAAAAATGGAACTCTCTGCCTCCTTCACTTAGGACTATACCCAACATGAATCCTTCAAAACTCAACTTTTTTTTTCACCTTCTTCCAAATGGAAATGCTCCTGCTTTCACCCCCCTTAAATTCTAGGGGCTCCTCTAACCCTTTTCCCCCTCCACTATACTCTCATACTTGTTTTATTTCTCAAAAATTTGAACTAACAGACTTTAATTGACTAAGCATTAATTATTTAAAAAAAAAAAACATTGTCAAGTTGTTAAACTGTCTTATAATGTACTTTTCACTCTGAATCTCTCAAGTATGTACCCTACTTGTATTTTCATTGTACCTTATTTTTAAACCCTTTTTTGTATGGGATTTCACTTTTTTAACCTTTATTTTCATTTTTTTAACCTATATTGTATTTTGTTCATGGAGTTTTTTCCCGGGCCTCCACTGAAAATGGGCACTTTTGGCCCAGTGGACCCCCCTAATCAAACTGAAAAAAATAAATAAATAAAAATATATATATATATATTATATATATATATATATATATATATAAAAAAACACACACAAAAATATATATATATATAATATATATATATATATATATATACATATATATAATTTTTGAATATATATATACACATATGCACATATATATACACATACATATCTATACATATATATATACATATATATATATATATACAATATATATATATATAAAATATTTTATATACAAAATATAAAAAACCCCAAAAATATTTTAAAATTTAAAAAATATATATATATATAAAAATTAAAAATATAAAAATATATATATATATATATATATATATGTTATATTATAAACATTTTTAAAAATATATATATATTGTATTTTTTTTTATAAATACACAAAATTTTATATATATATATTTTATATATTTCATATTTAAAAATAATTTTAAAAACCCTTACATTATATTTTTATTATATATATTTCCATTTTTTTTTTGATTAAAAATAAAATTTTGTTTAATTAAACCCTTTCTATTCCATTAACCCTAATAATAAAAATATATATAATACATATAATATATTTCTTATATAAAAAAATATAACATAATTTTATAAAACATATATTAATTTTAATTTTTAATAAAAACCCCTTTTATATATTTTTAATATAAACTTTAAAAATATATATAAAACATAATAATATTTTTATATAAATTTTATCCTTTTTATTTTTATATACAAATAATTTTTATAACCCTTTAATATATGTTTTTTTATCCTTTTTTATAAATATTAAATATATATATAAAACATATATAAAATAAAAAGTTTAAAACATATTTATTTTAAAAATTTAATATTTATTTTAAATATATATATTTAATAAATATATATACAATTTTAAAAAAATATTTTTATTAAAAAATATTTATACAATTTTTTATTTAATATTTTATTAATATATTATTAAAATAAATATTTATTATATAATAATATATATATATAATAATTTTAAATATATATATGCCCTTTAAACAAACATTAATTTTATAATAAATATTTTAAATTTATAAATATATAATATTAAAACCCAAAATTTTAAATTTTTTAATATATAGAAAATAAATTATTATATATTTTGAATATAGTTATAAATATAAAATAATTAACTATATTGGCCCTATAATTTTAACATAAAAAGCATAATTAAATAAATATTTATTTCTTTATTTTTAATAATATTTTAAAATTTATAATTTTTATTTTTTTAAATAATTAATTAAAATTTAGATTACATAATTATTTTTTATAATATTTATTTTCAAAAATTTATTTATTAAAAATATTTTAAAATATAATAAAATTAAAATAACAACATAATTTTACATTATTTAATTAATATAAATTTTCATTTTTATTTTAAAATAAAAATATAAATATACATATATTTAAAAATAATTGGATAAGGGGGTATGTAAAATAAATAAAATTTTTATATACAATAATATATTATTTTTTTTTTATTTTATATTTTTTAAATACATTTATAAATTATAATTTTATATTTATATTTCAATTATTAAAGTTTCCAAAATATCCTATGTAATATAGAAAACAAATATAATATATTTTATATTTAAAGAAAAAAAATTATATATAATTATTTTTATATATTAATAATAACAATTTTATTATAAAAATATATAATATATAAAACAAAAATTTATTTATAATTTAAATTTTAATAAAAATTATATAATAAAATTTTGGGAATTATTTAAGGGTTTTTTTATTTTTGTTTATTAAAATTTTTTGTATTATTTTTGGGTAAATTTTTTTAAATTTATTTTTTGGCTTTTATTTATATTAAATTTTTATTAATTTTATAAAAATAAAAACAAACTAATATTTTTCTTTTTTAAATTAATTTTTATATAAAATTATTCAAAAATATAATTTTTTATTAAAATTTTTTATATAAAAAATTTATATATTTTATATTAAATTTATTATATATAACAATATTATATATATAATATTATTTCATATTTTTCCTTATTAATTTATTAAAAAACATTATATTAATTTATAATTATTTTATTATTATTATTAAATTTTTATTATTAAATTTCTTTAAATTTCATAATTTTTTTTTATATATATATATATTCAAAATTTTTTATGTATTTTTTTAAAAAAAGATTCCCAAAAATTTTTATTTATAAATAAAATTTTAAATTACAAAATTTTTGTTTCAAATTTTCATTATATATTCAATTTTAAAAGTTTTAAAAATTTTATAAATAAAACACATTTTTCCATAAAAGGGGATTAACATAATTAAAGGAAAATTTATTTCTTTAGGTAAATTTTTGTATATTAATAAAATAATATATTGTTTAATTAATAATTCATAATTTAATATATAATATTTAATTAAATCATATAATATTTTTATTTATTCAAATGTTAATTATTTTAATTTTTTTTTGTTTTTAATTTGGCAAAAAAAACTCAAACTATTATGGGTTTTTTTTCACATTTAAATTTAACTAATTTGTAAGAAAAGTTATTAATATTTTTATATATTTTATAATAATATATATATAACATATATATATATATATTTTTTTTGTAAAAATGTATTTTTATTAAAAATATTATATTTTTTTTATTTTTTATTATGGGGATTTTTATTTGGGTTTAAATTTTTTTGTTTTGGGGGCTTTTATGGGGGGTTTATTTTATAATTATGTTTTTATTTTGAATTTTAAAAAATTAAAATTTATATATTAAAATAAAATAAATAATATGTATTTTGTTTTTGTTTTTTAAATTTTTATATGGGGTTGTTTTATTTTGCTATTCTAATTTTATTTTTTTGTTTTTGGTATTTTTTAAAATTTTAAAATTGATATTTTTATATTAAAAGGGGGTGTTTATTTTATTTTTTTTTATGTGGGATTTTTAAAAATGGATTATTTAAAAAATTTTTATAAATTTTAAATTTTTATTTTTTAAAAAATTTTTTTTATTAAAAAATGGAATTTTTTAATTTTAAAAATGTTTTAAAATTTTTTTGTTTTTATGTTTTTATTTATTTAAATAAAAATTTTTTATTTTTTGGTTTTTTTTATTTTAAAAATTTATTTTTATATTTTAAGGTAAAATATATATATTTAAAAAGATATATGTATTTTATAAAAGAAAATTTTAAAAATAAAAATAAAAATAATATGTATAAGGGGGAAAAAAAAGGGAAAATTAAAAAAATTATGATAATAATAATAAAAATATTAATATATTAAAAAAATTTTTTGTGTGGAAAATAGTAAATTTTATATAATGTATATAAAGGGGATTAAGGATATAATATATTTATTTTATATATATAAAAATTTTATTATAATGTAAATTGTTATATATATAATATAATAATATTAAAAATAAAATATATATAAAAAAACATAATAATTTTTTTTGTTAATTTAAAAAAATTTTAAAATTAAAAAGTTTTTTTAAAAATAATAAAAAAAAATTTATTATAAATTAAAATAATAAAAAAAAATAGGGTTTTTAATATTTTTTAATTTAAAATTAAAATTTGGGGGGGGTAAATAATATTTTAAATAATAAATTTAAAAAATTTTTAAAAAATTTAAAAAAAAATAGTAAATAAAATTAATTTTTAAAATATAAATAAAATTTTAAATAATTGTTTTGTTTTAAAATTTTAAAATTATAAAAATTAGGTATAGTAAAATTATTAAGTTATAAAAAACTTATTAATTTGTTAATTTAAAATTAAAAAATAAAGGAATTATTATACACTTTTATAAGGTTATTTAAAAAAATATTAAAAAATTAGTTTTAAAAATAGTATTATAAATTTAAAAAAAATAAAGTTTAAAAAAAGAATTTAGCAAATTATTATTTTTTAAAAAAAATAAAAATATAAATAAAAATTAATTTTAATTAAAAACCCGGTTGCCCAAGGGGAAAAAAAATTAAATAATTTAAAAAATGTGTAATAAAAATTTAATTTAATTTTAAAAAATAATAGTATTTAAAATATATTATCAAACACCAAAAACCCAAATAATTAAAATTTAACCTAAAATTGGGGGCTCCCTTGTTATTTTAAAACCGTTGCTTTTAAAATTTAAAATTTCAACAATGAAAAAATTTACTTAAAAAGGGGTTTTCCCGGAAAGACAACCCAAAAGTTCCCAAAAGGGGTTTTAAAGGGGTTAATTTTAAAATGCATTTGAAAAGGTTTTTAAAGGGGTCCTTAAAGAATAAGGATTTAAGCTCCTTTAAAAGAGGCCCAAAATTTAAAATTCCCGTTTTAAAAGGGGGAAACCAAAAAACAAAACCCCTTGGTTACCCAAAATTGGGGGCCTGGAAAAATTAAAAAGCACTTGGGAAGTGAAAAATTTTTAACAAAAATTCTTTTGTGTGTGCAAATTTTTTAAAATTTAAAAAACTGAGCAAAAACCTGTTTTAAAAACCTTTTTAGGAAAAGGTTCAAGTTTAAAAAAAATTTAAAGAAATTATTAAAATCCTGTTTTTAAACCCTGGAAAAAAAAGAGCAATCTGTTTAAATGTTTAGAGAAATATTCAGTTCCAAAAACCGTTTGTAAAATGAAAAAATTCAATAAGTCAACCAGGGCAGCCAAGGGGAAGAGGGGGAAACCTAAGCACCTAGATTTGAAAAAAGATTTGTAATTTTAATTTAATTTAATTTTAAAAAAAAATAAACATTTTTAATGGTTTAAAATATATTATAAAAAAAAATAATTAAGAATAAAATTATAATTTTATTTATATATTTAATTTTAATGTTACCCCTTTAGAACTGAATTTCATTAAATTTTTTTCCCGGGAAAAACCCGAACCAAAGTATAAATTTTGGGGTTTTCAATTCTTGGTTAAAAGCACGTTTCATTTTTTGGTTTTAAGGTGCCAAAATTAAAGGGGAAATTTGTTTTGTGGCTTTACTTGTTAAGGGAAGGAGGGAAATGTTGGAGTTGGTGGGTTTTTTGGTGATTTTTTTTTCAAAGGATGGGGTGGGGTTTTTTTTTTGTGCAACCATCGGTTTTTAAAAATTTTAAAAAAGGTTTCAGGGCCCTTGACCCCCCCTTTTGTAGGTGTAGGGTTTTGGGGTTTTGTTGGGAAAAGGGTTTGGTTTTGGTTTTTGTGGTGTAGGTTAATTTTTTAAAAGTTAAGGAAAATTTGGGTTTCCGGGTTTTTTGAATGGTTGATTTAATCTAAATTACAAATTCAGGAAAAGAAAGGGGAAAATTTTGAAGTTTTAAAAATTATATATATTATATTTATATATATATATATATATATATATATATATATATATATATATATAATTTTTGTTTTTTTTTTTTTTATATATAATAATAAAAAAAAGTATATAAAAATATATTTTTTTTTATATATATATATATATATATATATTACACTTAAATTAAAATTTTTAAATTGGCCCTATATAACCCAAATAAATATAAGGGGTTATATTAATTAAAATATTTATAAATTTATGGGGGTTGGGGGGTGTGTTTTTGTGGTTTTTTTAAAAATTTATGTGTGGGGAAAAAAGGGGGTGTGGGGTTGGTTTTTTGGGGTTTTTTTTATTTATTTTTTTTAATAAATGGGGTGGGGTGGGGTTTTGTTTTGGGGGTTTTGTGGGGGTTTTTTGTGTGTGGGTTTTGATTTTGTTTAAAAAATGGGGTGTGTTTTATTATTTATTATTTATATTTTTTTTTAATTTTTTTATATTGTTATAAAATTTATAAATTTGGGTTGTATATATATATATATATATATATATATATATTATAATATATATATATATATATATATATATATATTTTTTGTTTGGGTTTTGGGTTTTTTGTTTTCCCGAAAACTATATTAAATTAAAAAAAAAAGGGCGTGGTGTTTTTGTAATTTTAAATTTTAAAACAAAATTTAAAAATTTTGGGGGGTTTAAAAATAATATAAAAGATTAAAATTATTTAAAATAACTTTTTATTGTGTTTTTTTTTATTTAAAAAAAAATGTTGAATGTGTGTGTTTTGGTGGATTAAATATTTAAATTAAAAAAGTGTTGGGTTTTGGGTTTTTTGTTGGGGGGGGGGTTGGGATTAAAGTTTTAATAAAAAATGTGGGTTTTTGGAAATTTAAAAAAATATTAAAAAATTTTAAAAGGATTAAAAAATTAATGGGTTTTGGGTTTATTAAAAAAATTTATTAAAATAAAAAAATAATATATTAAAATTTGGTAAAGGGTTCCTTTATGGGTTTTCCCAAAAAATTTCAAATCTCAAAAAGGAAAAAAAGTTTGGTTTTCCCTTTAATTTCTTTTGTTTGTAGAAAAAAGGTAATTGGGGGCTGGTTTAAAAATAAATGGGGAAAAATTAAAATTTGTTTGGCAAATTTTTTTTGGAAAAAATTGGCAAATTTTTATTCATCCCCAACTGGAATTGCCCCCCACCTTGGGGAAAGGATATTTGGCAAATTTTAACCCAAAACCTTATGAAAAATTTGTAGGGAGAAATTTTAAGCCCCAAGGTTAAAACTGAAATTCCATGGAAATTTGGAAAAAAACGAAGGTTTTTTAAGGAAAATTAAGGGGCACATTTAGTTGCGGTTTAAAAGGGGGTAAAAAAAACTTGCAGTACGGTTAAATTCTTTGGGGACGGGCCCTTTAAATTGGCCCAAAAAAAAAGTTGGCCTTTCAAAAATTTTTTTTTTTCCAAAGTTTAAAACGGAAGTCCCTTAAAATTTAATAAAAGAAAAAAATATTCACCTTTTTGAAATTTAGGAAAGAATTTGGGTTCTTTAAAGGAATTAAACCTTAAAAAACTTGGAGTAATATTTTTGTTAATGGGGGTGGGAAAGGGTTAACATTTTAAAATTTTGTTGTTTCCCCCTAAACAAATTTTTTCCCAATTTTAAAATTTTTTGTCAATTTGTGGGTTTAAAAGGGGGGTATTAAGCGAGGAAGAAACATTTGGTTTCCGGGCTTTAAAATTGGAAAAAAAAGGCCCCTTAAAACTTTTAAAAATTTTGGGGGGGAAATACCTTTTCAAATTTAAAAAAGGGAAGGTCTTTTTAATTTTTTTTGAATTTCCCCAAAAAGGGGGCAAAATTTTAGATATTATTTTGGAAAGGGAAAACAAATTTTTAAGGCCCCGTAAACAAAATCTTTTCCTTTAACCCGTAAAATTTTTTGTGAAATTTTGGGTTTGGGGGCAGGGAAGAAACTTTGGGGGCCAATTTAATTGGGGAACAGGCAAACCCCCGGGTTTGGTGTTTGGGGTTTATTTAGGGAAAGGGGGGGGGCCCGGAAAAGTTGTTTAAGGGGAAGAAAAGACTCAAAAGGCCCGGCCCCATGACAAAAATTCTTTCTTTCAAACCCTTCTTTTTGAGAAATTTTCGGGGGGCGAAAAAAATGGGGGAAACCTCTAAGCCATCCCTGGGTTTCCGGTGTGGGGGTTTTAGGGGAAAAGGGAGTTGTTTAAGGGGAAAAAAAAAGTCAACCAAAAGGTGGGCCCCCCAAAAACATTTCTTGGGCCCTTCCCTTTTTGGAATTACCAAATTTTTGAATGTAAATTTTCCTTTTGGGGTTTTTAATTTTTTCCCCTTTAAAAAAGGAAAAAAGCCCCTTTCCCCCGGAAAGGCCCTTTTCAAGGGGTAAGAGGCCCTCCCCTTTTTTATGGACCAAAATTTATTTTTTGCCGTTTTTGGGCCCCCTTTTGGGGACCCTTCTTTGGGGGTTAAGCTGAAGAGACAGCACCCCCCAACTGGGAAGCATCAGTGGTCACTGTGGCCTTGGCCTAAGGCAGAATGAGCAGACGACTTTCTCACACCTGGATAATGTGTCCTTCACTTTTGAGGCAAACAAACTGCTATCAAAGGGATCATTGACGAAAGAGGACTTAAAAGGATCCACAAAATCACATAAGTGCATCCAGGCATGCCTCCTAATGGATATGCCTGAATCTGCTGCCCTTGAGGTGCCTTCGACTGCATGCAAAATAAGCCTCATGGATTAATTTGAGATAGATTGGAGGGCAGCCAACTGAGAAGTTATAAACAATTGAGCCTCAGCAGAAATGGTCCCTGAAAGAGAAGTTGAAAGTTCTTTGATCGAATCCCTTTACAACCTTGTAAAATGTGCCAAATAGTTCAGAGACCTAAGAGCAACAGTCGCTGAACCATAGACAGGCTTCCCAAACCTGTCCATCTCCCTAGACTTCCTGTTAGTTGGATGAACAGAGAAACTCTGTTCAAGTTCCTTCTGGGTGGCCACTGCCACAACCATGGCATCCACAGGTACCCTTTTAGTCAAAAATGTATTTCCCCACAGGTGAAGCTAGAATTCTATCTGGCCTTTCTGGTATTGGTTCAACTGCATCAGGCTTGGTCCACATCTGCCAAGAGACCAGATAAATAAGCTCATTGGGGGGAGGGGGGAGGGGGGAGTAACCTTGGAAGTAGATGGGCCAGCTTCAAAGACCTCAGGTAATACTGACTCCTCAGCTGAACGGTTGCTGGAGGTCCAACCACCTCTCTGTTTCAGGATCTCAAGGATGTCTCCAAATGAGATTGTGGGGACCCTTCACCCTCATCGAGGTCCATATCCTTACTGACTGACTTTTGTGGAGAGTCCAAGTGCCTCCTCTTGCACTTTCTCTTCCTAGGGACTTCTTTAGTGGGATTTCCAGGGAAGTGTCAGAAGAGACTATGAAACCCTGCTGGGCAAACTAGAGGTCTTGAGCTGGCTGCACCTAGGAAGATGAATTATGAGGCTCCAAGTGAAGAGACATCTAGGTGCTGGATTGAAGATCTGAGGGGGTAGGGTCCATCAATCCTGTTGTAGCAGAAAACACCCTATTCAAAACCTCAATGGCATACCACCCAGGGGAAAGAGAATGCAGGCTTCTCGACCGTTGTCTTCTACCAACCCAAAAGCAAGGAACTCAGGCCCGAGCTGTCAAGTGCTGAAGCACCAAGGCACAAATACAGCTCCAAGACCTTCAGAGTTGATCCCAGCGCCTCGGATCCAGCAAGGAAGCTTCAGCTCCAAGAGTCCTCAGGATCCAAAGTTGTCAGAGCCATGGCACTCAGAGTTAGCTTTAGATCCCAAGATAGGACTATCTTTGGATCCAAGCCAGATAGACCCAAAATACATAGATCTAGGGATTATGAAGCAACCAAAGGGATCAAAGAAGGAGTCTGACATGGTGGTGTGGTCAAAGTACAGGCCTCCTGACCAGATGAGGTAGGAGCTAGTAACACACCCAACTGGATCTGCACCAAGAGAAACTTCATCATCCTATCTACATCTTCTTCAGTCAAACTTCTGGAGGAGCAAGATGAGGCCAGAGAAGGAGATTTAGTATGGCGCCTTTCCAAAAAGGGAGATGGTGCCCTGGAAGGAACTGGATCCACAGACAGATGGAGAATAACAGGTCCTGGGCAGTATAGTTGTAGCCAACACAGTTGGCTCCAAGGGGGTCAGGTCCATAAACCTTGAGAGAAGAGGTTTGAGACCTCTCTGAATATGACTTAGTCCTCTTCCTGGACAACTCTGAGGATGCAGTAGAGGAAGTAGAAAGAATGGGAGATTCTGACTCCTTGGACTTAAGTGTGAGCGACTGAGCCCCTGAAGTAGCTTCAACAAAACCTGAAGACAACAAACCTTTTAGCATTAATTTGTTCTTTCTGTTCACTAAAGCATGGGGATTAAAATTGTGGCAGATTGAGTAGTCTTCTTGTAGGTACTATGGACCTAAACAATAAACACAAAGATTGTAGACATCTGAAACAGGCAACTTGTGACCACACTTCAAACACTTTTTGAAGCCGAAGAACAGTTCTCAGACATTCTACAACAAAAAAGGAATAAAGCAGATAGAAAGTTTTTTTTTATTTATATTTGGTAGGTTAGAAAGAAGGAAAAAAAGGGTAATACCAACAATGGTAATTAGGAATACACTAATGTGTAAAAGAAAAGAAGGGATACATACCAACAATGGTATTTATAGAACTACAAATGTAAGGGATTAATATTAACCAGATAAATTAAGAAGAAAAGGCAAAATATAAAATTTGAAAAACAAATGCTAGGTTATCTGAAAATAGCGATGAAGCTCTAGAGCTATGGCTGAACAATTCCTTTTGTGAAAAGCAGCAAATGAGATCTGAGGTATGCTAGGAGTGGGTGCATTATGGGTAAGGGAGACTTTGAAAGCTTTTTGGTTACCACAAGCTTTAGTAACGGATGAGTTGAATCTGAGGTTTGGATCTAAACCCAACAGTTGAGGATAGAATGAAAACAGACATCAGATCAGTTATTTCCCACCTTTTATTTGTAACATTTTTTTGTTATGTATCTAGTTCCAGCTTTTGTGTTGCATGCAGACACTAAGGTTTGGCAGGTTGACCTTTTATGCAATTGTTTCTTGTCATCATACCTCTCAATCTGGACAAAGATCCACGAAAAGTAGGTACAACTGGCAAAAAAACTGGGACAGTAATTAACATAAAATCTGTGTGCATAATAATGTAACTCCACCCACTCAAATGGAGTTGTGGGATACCAATATTAAAACAATTGTGAAAATGTTCTCCAATTTTAACATTAACTCTGAAAATACATATTCTGCACAGAAACATCAGTTTAAGTCCATTTACATCTCCTGCTCCTCTTGATGTGATAACTTTTATAAAATCCTATTCTCGAACTTCTTGCATGTAAAAACCGATACACTTTATAAAAGAAAAACACGTGACAACTATTTTGTAAGAGTACCACTGTAGTATGTCCTCATTAAAAAAAATCACTGTCATCAGAAAATGCTGTACAGAGTTCATACAGTCCGAATCCCTAAAATGATGCAAAAACTTCAAATACACATTCAATGATGAGCAAATGGTCATTGAGAAATCACAAGATCTGACTTTTGTTTATGGACATAAAAGCTGCATGAAAATATCCACATCTGAGCTGATCCATCCATCCACATCCCCTTTTCCCTATTTTTGCAGAGCCAGTAACCAAATGTTTTTTGAACAGGATAATATTGAATATAAACAATGCAGGACATCTGTGAAATTCCATGTCAACGCAAAGTCACAGACAAGTTTAACTTTAACCAATACTTACAAAACTAAAAAATAAATATGGACAATATTCTACATCTGTCAAATCCATTGTTAACACAATCAATAAGGCAATCACAGAAATGTTTTATTTTGATTATTACTTAAAAATAAATAATAAATGTGGATAATGTAGTGCATCTATCAAATTCCTTGTCAGCACAGCAATGCAATCACAAAAAAGTTTAACTTTGATTAAAATATGCATGGAATACTATTGTGGCAGGATGATAAAAAAGAAAAGAAAAAGAAAATAAGAAGTATGTTCATTCCACACTAACCTACTATATAAATATTACAACGTTCCTCAGTGCAAACAGGACACTCATTATGCTCAGCTGTAGTCTGCCATATAAAATATTTTATACTACTCACTCAGTGCAATCAAGGAGACATTCCAAATAGCCTATTCAAAGAAAACCCTACATTCTAGAGTGGCAACTACCTTCACGTTTTATGCAAAGTTAGTTCTTAACAATGGAATTAACAGATGCAAAGATTTCTAAATAAATTCCTTTATAGCCAGGCATTGCCAATGCCAGCTTGCCGCAAATCGCAAGTGGGCAGGCTGAAGCCATATAATCTGAATCCGACTCTGACTGGCAGTTAGGAACTACCACTCTTTTTCACAATGCTGTCATCACCCTGCATGCCTGGCGATGCATGATGATGTCACCATTAATGGAAAAATGCAAATAAAACAAAAAACATAATCGAGATTTGAAGGGGCTACTTGGAAATTCGTGGTACCCTATTATTTCACCCCCAAAATGGGAAATATCAAGGAATTCAGTATAGTTGAGAGGTATGCTTGTCATATCCATTTGAACCTATGTCACACAACAGAAAACCTTTTGTTTTATTGAAAGCCCTCAAACAATAGAGCAAATATACCCCCAATACACCTCAAAAAACAATTAACTTAATATCAACACAAAAATATGTACATCTTCAAATATTGAAGGTTTACCTTTCTAACAGGAACAATTGTCCCCAAACTGACAGCCACACCCACATATTTGGGGTAACCTAAAAGGAGGGTTATCCATACATAAGATGAATGGTACAGCCTGTGCATCTACTAAGTGCTGTATGGTTCTGTCTCATCTTTATTGCTCTCCCAGACAGAGAAAACACTTGAATGTTTTCAGAAAACATCATGTCCTATCCATTGAAAGAAATATCTTACCCCATTTTCTGATCAGAAATAAATGCACATTTCAAGGTTCTCAGAAAATGCAAATGTTATCTCTCTGGTCGTATAATTTAATTTCCTCCTGTCCTTCCTCCCTCTATATACCTGGCCTGACTCAACTTTTCATTTTGATTCTTTCAGTATGCCACCTCTGATATCCACCCTGCATATAATGCACGTATAAATTCTGTTTTGTCAGTTGCTCTGTATAGAATGTAGTTTATCTATTGCCCTACCTTCAAGCCAGCTCTAATACTCACTTTTTATATAATTTATGTACATAGTGCATTTTGCCACTCACTCTGTTTATAATGTCATGTATCTACTGTGTTTACCCTGGGCTAAGAACGAAATAAGTAAAATGGGATTAGTGCTCTACCCCGGTTAACAAATTCAAAATAAATAAACAAATATGATTATCCTTTTAGGGAATAATTGTTTGATGTGACTTTCAAGCACAGCACATTGGAAAGACAAAGTGCCATTTAATGTGAGCAAGTCCAACAGACAAGATTTTGGTGCAGTTAAGAAAAGAACAGTTCTGTACACTTACAATAAATGTGGATGTTCGAGTGTATTCACTGTTGCAGTCATCACACTTTGGTAATCTGCCTGCAGATAGCCCTCAGTCGGCCCGAATACCAGAGACTTAGTATTTCTGCGTCAGATGCTGTTGGCCAAGGACTGATGTCAGGTCATCAGAAGTATAAAAACAGGCAGCCGACGCCATTACATCAGTTTTTCTTGCCCCAAATGTCAGGAGCCCTCCAAAAGGGAGCTAGGTTATGGTAGGGGAAAACACCATCAGTAAAAAGTAAGTACCAATACCCCTGAAAAAGGGGGAGGGATAGTAAAAGGCATAGAGAATTTAGAGAGAGAAAGAGAGAGAGAAAACCAGGTGACTGGAGGGAAGGAAACCAGGACTGCAGCAGTGAATACACTTGAACATCTACATTTATGGTAAGTATACACAACTGTACTATGTTCTTCATGTTTCACTGTTGCAGTCATCACACTTGGGTAGATTCCCAAAGCTGAAGAAGGATGGAGGCAGTCAGGAAGAGGTAGGGCTGGCTAGAATGCCTTGCAGGACTGCTGTTGCAAAACCTGCCCTGGATTTGGAAAAGATAGGCAGGTGGTAATGCTTGGTGAAGGGGTGTACAAAACTCCAGGTAGCAGCTTCCAGGACATAGCTGGTAGGTGTTAGATATTATGAATATAAGGCTGAAATTAATTCTGCTGTAAATATGCTGAAAGAAAAAGCTTGCTTAAATGAAGAAACAGAGTTTAGTAATATGTGATCAGCAGTCATACTAAATGACCATGGCTTGGAAAATAAGAAACCTGCTGAATGGACATTTTTCCCTTACAGACTTAAAACAGGATGTATGCAAGAGAAAAAATGCAAAATCTGCTTTTAAAGAATGGACAATGACACTGTGGCAATGTGTTTCCTCAAAAATATGTTTTTCTGCATGGAAAACAGGACATGTTTATCAGCACTGGCACAAGAACAGATGTTCTTATACAAAGATCCAAATAAAATACAGGATGTTCACACTGTCAGAACAATGTGTTTCCTCAAAAACATGTTTTTCTGCATGGACAACATGACACGGTTATCAGCATTGGCAAAAGAACAGATGTTCTTGTACAAAGATCCAAATAGAATGCAGGATGTTCACACTGTCAGAAAAGCTGGTCTCTTACAAGACATTGTTAAACAAGGAAGCTTAGTATTGTTTCTACAGGATGAGCAATTCTCCAAAATAGAATATCAAGAGGAAATATATATGTTTATGCATGACTAAAAGTGTATATAAAGAGCTGTATAAATCCAGTTATGTTAGAGGTATGGTAGGGACTCATTTGTCCTGAGGTAAATGTTATATCTCTCACATCGTCTGTACTATATGAGAAGTACAGTTGGAACAGTACTTTTAAGCTGCAACGTTGGTCCGTTTGGTTTATTATAAAAAGTTATTTGTTACTGCTCTCTAAAGCTGATGCTGCAAAGTATATCAGATTTTGCCGATCTCTGGGCTTTGTCTTAGTTCCTGTGCTATCCATATCCTTATTTGGATAAGAGGAAGCTTCTTTGTTCACCAGTGGGAGTGGGGAGCACTGAGCAACCTATTTGTCCCCAGAGGATTGGTTCCAGCCCAGCAACTTGTAGTTTATTGGCCATTTTGGGTCAATTCCTGGCTCTTTTCAACCCCCTGCTATAAAGCCTGCTTTTGCGCGCTTTTTCACTTGTAAAAGACTCAGCACAGCTCCTCGTGGTGTTCTGCAGAGTTCTACAAGCAGCAGAGAGTGAAAGAGTGACTTTCCTGGACTTATAAGTATTTTTTTCTGGCTTTCGCTTAAATTACTGCATCTCGACTGCATTTCGCTTAAAAACAGCTCTGCATATTGTTTTTACTGTACTTGTGTTGAATTTATACTGTTAGCACTTTAAAAAGTTATTTTTGTTTAATTTAATTGTTAGGCTAACACACTCAAGTGCGCTAGCCGTTTTATAGCATTTACTGTTTGTTACTGTATCTTTTTCTCCTTTCTCTGTAAAAAAAAGAAAAAAAACAAAAAAAATATCCTTATTTTCCCGCTTTTCTGAACTAGAATAGTCCAGTCTTCAGATTTTGCTGATCTCTGGGCTTTGTCTTAGTTCCTGTGCTATCCATATCCTTATTTGGATAAGAGGAAGCTTCTTTGTTCACCAGTGGGAGTGGGGAGCACTGAGCAACCTATTTGTCCCTAGAGGATTGGTTCCAGCCCAGCAACTTGTAGTTTATTGGCCATTTTGGGTCAATTCCTGGCTCTTTTCAACCACCTGCTATAAAGCCCGCTTTTGCGCGCTTTAGCGCGAATTAGTGCAAAGTTGCTCATAGAGCAGCATAGGGCAGCGCCGGTTAATCAAGTTTAAACTATTTCTGGCTCCGTAAAGTCTACTCTTCAATTTTTCCCTTAGAACTGCTCTACTTGCAATCTAAACAGCCTATTCTCTAACTGAAAAGCTCAGCACTTGCTCCTAAAGCATTTTTTATACAAGTAAAGCACTCAAACAAAAGAAAGTACTTCTTTCACCTAAATTCCCTTGAGTACCCATTTCCCTATAGATCCTTTCTGACTCAGTTACACAGCAATCTTTTTCACTATTCTAGCATGTCGAAGGGTCAGTTGCTGGCATCCTCTCCTGTTCAGTTGGTGAATCTGGGAATCTTGACGCAATGTTACAATTGCCTCATGTACACAGACAACCCTCTCCTCCTCCCAACAAATACAAATATATGCGAGAGATGCAACTATATAGCCAAACTGGAGGCTGAGCTCTCTCAATTCAGTACTGGCAAGACCAGGCAGGAGGAGAAGGTAACCACGCACACCACAAATCCAGTCTCACATAGAACTATCACAACTGCAAACCAAACACATAAACACACAAAAACATACTCGGAGGCGCTGATTAAAAATCTACCAAAACAACAGAGGCCTCCAAAGCAGACACCCAAGCAACCGCCACCTCAAGACATAGCACATGCAACACATATTTCACAAAGTCAGTGTGCTAAACAGTCACAGCCCTTAAGGCCAAACAACATGCCAGACACACTTGTAATAGGTGACTCCATAGTCAGACACACTGACGTCCCGCTCACCAGACTGAACAAGGAAAAGGTCACAGTAAGCTGCCTGTCGAGAGCTAGAATCCGCCACATAACACAAGCACTCAGGTCACTCCACAGCAAGTATAAATATGACTCAGTCATTGTACATGCCGGTGTGAATGACCTGAGACATACCTCCCTGGACTACATGAAAAGAGACATAGAGGAGCTCTCTGATTATGTAGCCCAGGCCGGTATGACCCTGACCCTGAGCAGCATCTTACCCTCACCAAGAATGATGCCACAGGACAAAGACAAAATGATCAGTTTTAACAATTGGCTTAATTACTGGTGTCATTCAAAGGGGATCCAATGTCTGTCTGCTTGGGATGACATGCTCGACAAGCCACGCTGCTTCGCAAGGGATGGCTTGCACGTCACCCCTGGGCTTCCGGATATTGGCCAAGGCTCTTGCCCCCCCCATAGTGCCTTTTTTAGGCAAGGTTCAAATGACAAACCTACCTCCCTAGAAAACACAAGTGGAAAAAAAATAAGGGTAATGCTGCTCAATGCCAGAAGTCTAAACCTCAAGATGCATGCCCTCGAAGCCCTCCTCAGTATGGAGAACATCGATGTATGTGCAGTGACTGAAACCTGGTTCAAGGCTCCTGAGAGCACCCCAGCACTATCAGGTTTTACCTCATATCATGCTTTCCGGCCCCAAAACTTGGACCGAACCACAAAAGGAGGGGGAGTATCCATATTCATCAAAGATACCCACACCTCCAGGTTAGTGGCAACGCACGAAGCATCGGAGACCATCCAGGTGCAACTAACCATAGGCAAAATTGCCTTACAATTTGAAGCATGCTACAGACCACCCTCTCAAACTCAGGAAACCCACACAGCCTTCCTGAAGACACTGGAGAGTATGAATGTTTCTCCAAATACCATCATATTGGGAGACTTCAACTACCCAAACATAGACTGGGAATATTACTCAAGCCCAAACACCCTAGCCCAAAGGTTCCTAGAATTCATAAACTCAAATGCGATGGAACAACTAGTCACCATTCCCACAACAGGAGACAATATACTAGACCTGATCATCACAAACATGGGGACAAAATGCTCCACACCGGAAGTATATCCCTCATTGGTAAGATCAGACCATAAATTAATCTCACTGGAAATCCACATCCCGCTCCCACCCCCTGCACAAAAGACCACAGTGAAGAACTTCTCAAAAGCAAACTTCACACTTCTTAAGACTGAAGTGGTATCCTTCAAGGTCCCTGGGCCAGTGGAAACCACAACCCACACTGCTGAATCCTTGCAAATGCCTTCTACGGGCACCTTCAAGAATGCATGGATCATGCAATCCCAAATAAAACCAAGACCCATTCCCCCAAAGGCAGGCGCCCAGTCTGGTGGACCCCAGCCATAAACAAACTTTACAACAGAAGGAGGAAGCTACTACATGACAGAGCAAAATCCCTAAATGGGAAGGCATCTCTGATCAGTACTAGCAAAAAACTACGATCACTCATAAAATCATCCAAGGCCAACTTTGAGAGAAAAATCGCAAAAGACACAAAAGACAATCACAAGGTCTTCTTTAGCTATGTTAGAAACCTGGGTGGAAACTCCCAGATATGCTCAGAGTTAGTCCAAAATGACAATAAATACACTGAACCCACTGACATTGCCAACGTTCTGGCAGATAGGTTCAGTGCAAATTTCTCCTCCCCCTCCCCTCCAAAAGGAGAAATAACTATCCCAGCAGAGTGTAGCCTCCCTAACATCTCAGATGCCCAGGTGAGAGCCGCCCTCTCTAAAGCTAAAAACACAGCATCAATGGGACCGGACGGTGTCCCAGGCTGTGTGCTACATGAACTCCAAGAGGAATAAACCCAAACATAAGGCTGCTGTTTAATCTTAGCCTTACTACAGGATACATACCCAAAGAGTGGCGTACGGCAACAGTGGTCCCACTTCACAAAGGTGGTACTTCTACGGACCCTGGAAATTACCGCCCCATAAGCTTGACGAGCCTGGTCTGCAAAGCTATGGAGAGGATCATTATGGAACTCATAAACAAAGACATTGGGGACCTACAGACATTGGATCCTACCCAATTTGGCTTTGTCAAGGGCAGATCCTGCCTTTTGAACTTGGTCGACTTTTGAAACCGTCACTAAGGCCATTGATGAAGGTAAGGCAGTTCACACAGCCTACCTTGACCTTGCAAAAGCCTTTGACACAATACCACACTCGGGCATCATAGACAAACTCACCAGCTTAAATGTAAACCCATATGTCACGAGATGGGTTGCAAACTGGCTCAAGGGCAGAACCCACAGGGTCAGAGTTGCTGGAGCTATGTCAGAATCTAAGCCAGTCACAAGCGGTGTCCCACAGGGCACAGTTCTGGGACCCCTCTTGTTTGGCATTTATTTTTCCGAGGTACAGGCAAATATAGGAGGATTGTGGCTGACAAAGTTCGCAGATGACTGCAAACTGGGTGCCATAATTGATACTCCAGCGGACACAAACATCCTTCAGAGAGGACGCATAGAAACAGATATTTGGTGCCAGAGCCATGGCCTTAAGCTTAACGCCAAAAAATGTATAGTCATACCCTTTGGGAAAAACAAGGTACCCACAAATTACCACATAGGTGGTAATCCATTAATCTGGAAGAGGTAATCAGGGACCTAGGGACCCAGGTTGACAGTAACCTCTCATTTGACACTCACATTGCCAAAGTGGTTAGGAAGACCTTCTATATTGCCCACCTTATCATGAAGGGTTTCACATCTAGATCAATAGAGGTCATTGTGCCCCTGTACTCATCTCTTATTAGGCCAATGATGGAGTACAATGCCCCATTTGGGATGTATCTTACCCGACACATGCAGCAGTTGGAAAGACCAAAAAAGTTCCTCACCAAGAGGATAAAGGGTCTTAAACATATGCCATATGCTGCCCGACTGAAAAAACTCCAGCTCTATTCAGTCGCATACCGCCTACTCAGAGGTGACCTGTGCCTAACGTACAAGGCCATGTCCAATCCGGAATTAATGGACATGCTTCACCTCAAAAAATCCAAATCCATCAGAGCCACGAGAGCAAGAGACTTAAACCTCAACACAGAAATAAATAGGACGTGCTGGAGGGACAGATTCATAAAGTACAGTTTTGTACCTACCATAAATGTAGATGTCCGAACAGGATAGCATCTGCAGTCCTAACAAATGGGTTGTCCTGTCATCAGGCAGCCCTTCGGTCGGCCGGATTCCAAAGTCTGGGTCTGGCCTCGGCTGGTGTCGCACTTCACCCGACGTCATCTCTGCTGGTCTTCGGGTATAAAGGCATCAGCCGACGCCATTTTCCTCAGTGTTTCTTGCCCCAGATGCCAGTAGCCCTCTTGGATAGCTAAATTTTTGGGTAAATGCCAATGCTTTCCAAAAAGTAGAAGGCAAACACAAAAAATATGCATGTATGTACATATATACAAACAAATACACCATAAGAGATCCCCCCCCCAGCTAGCTATTAGGTGGGCAATACCCTAGGAGTACCACAGAGGGGAAGGAGGGTGGGTAATCCTGACTGCAGATGCTATCCTGTTCGGACATCTACATTTATGGTAGGTACAAAACTGTACTATGTCCTTCAAGGATGCATCTGCAGTCCTAACAAATGGGTAGAATACCATAGCCAAACTAGGGGAGGAGGAATAAGAATTATGGTGTAGTTAGGATCCCTTGCAACACAGCAGTGGCAAACCCTGCTCGGGATCTAGAGTATAGAGGTAAGTTATAATGCTTGGCAAATGTATGCACGGAGGTCCAAGTAGCAGCCTCAATAATGTCCTTGGTAGCCACTCCTCGTAAGAAGGCTGTGGTAGTGGCTGTAGCCCTTGTAGAATGAGGCCTTATGTTCTGTGGAATTTGCTTTCCATGATAGGAGTAACAGAATCTTATGCAATTTCCTATCCACTTGGAGATTGTCTGTTTGGAAATTGCTTTTCCTTCCCTTCCTGTTGCATAGGCTACTAGGAGCTGGTCAGTTTTCCTATTGCCCTTGGTTCTGTCCAGGTAGTAGCGCAACTGTCTATGTACATCCAAGGTATGCAGCAGTCTTTCCCCTTTGTTCTGTGGATTGGGAAAGAAGGTAGGTAGGTGGATTGCCTGGTTTAGAGACACTCTGGATACCACCTTAGGCATAAATGTAGGATTAGTTCTCATGGACACTCTATCTTGATGGAAGATTAGGAAGGGTTGTACTGCCATTAAAGCCTGTAGTTCCGAAACCCTTCTTGCTGAAGTAATTGCCAGTAGGAAAGCAGTTTTCCAGGATAGGTGTTGAAGATCTGCTGTTGCTGCTGGTTCGAATGGAGGGAGTGTCAATTTTTCTAACACAAAATTCACGTCCCATGCTGGTAATGGTGGTTTCCTAGGAGGTTTAACATTCTTAATTCCTCTGAGGAAATGAGTAGAGGATGCGAGAAGACAGGGGGATCGAGGCTGTATTCTGCAGAAATAGCTGATGCATGTATCTTGATGGAGGAATAGGACAGGCCAGTATGTAGGAGCTCTGCCAAATACTCCAGGATGTTGGCAATATCTACCTTTGACACATCTTTCCCTCTTTCCGTACTCCAAATGACAAACCTTTTCCATTTTCCTGCATAGTTCCTTCTAGTAGAAGGTCTGCGGGCCTCAAGGATAATGTCTTTAACCCTTTGGGATAAATCTGGGTTAGATGCTCTTATGTAATGTTCCAGGCAGTGAGTTGTAGAGTTTTCAGGTTTGGATGCAAGATGTTGTAGTTGCTCTGAGTCAATATCAAAGGAATCAGGGGTAGAGTCCACGTTCCCCCCCCCCGAGACATGCTCCTCAGTAATGGATACCAATGTTGTCTTGGGCCAATTTGGAGCTATCAGAATTATCCTTGGACGTTCCTCTTTGATTTTCAGTAGTACCTTGTGCATCAAAGGAAGGGGTGGAAATGCATATGCTGTCAGGCCTTTCCAATTGAAGGATACAGAGTCCACCCTCCAAGCAAGGGGGTGGTATGTCCTTGTGCAGAATTTCTTGAGCTGGTGATTGAGTGGGGATGCAAATAGGTCTATTTGTGGCATTCCCCATTTCTTTGTGATGGCCTTGAAGATGTCCGGGTGTAGCATCCATTCGTGAGCATCCGAGATAGTTCTGCTTAACATGTCTGCTAGGATGTTTTCTTTTCCCGGTACGAATATTGCCTGTAATTGAATGTTGTAGCTCAGAGCCATATTCCACAGGTCCAGAGTCATTCGGCATAGGGGGTATGAATGAGTGCCTCCCTGTTTGTTGAAGTACCACATGACTGTGGTGTTGTCTGTCCTTATCATCAATTGGCCCTCTTTGAGGAATGGTCTGAAATTCTGGATTGCTAGTTTTACTGCCAGCATTTCTTTTGATTTATGTGCAGGTGTAGTTGATCTGGAGTCCATAAGCCTTGAATGCACTTGTCCAGCATGTGTGCCCCCCAACCGAGGTCTGAGGCATCTGTTGTGATGGTTTGGCTTGCTTGAATGTTGTGGAAGGACAAGCCTGGGTTTGCCTGGCATGTCTGAGCCCACCATAGGAACTCTTGTTTCAGGCATGGAATTAGTGGTATTTCGGTTTCTAAGCTGTGCTTGTGTTGAGACCATAAATTCTTTAGGTACCACTGTAGCTTTCTCATATGCAGTTTGGCATGGGGAACCAAGATTATGCAGGATGGCATGAAACCCAAGGCCTGCAGTACTTTCCTTGCTGTTAGTTTGTTCTGCTTTGCTAGTGCCAAGAAGTACAGAGGAAGTTGTTCTTGTTTTTCTGCAGTTAGGAATGCCATCTGTTTTACTGTGTCCAATTCTGCACCCAAGAATGTTATTGTCTGGGATGGTATCAGTTTTGACTTTTTTACATTGACTGTGTATCCCAGGGCTTGTAGTAAGCAAATGACTCTTTGTAAGTCTTGTGTCAGCTTGTTTTTGTTGTCCGCTTGTATCAGGCAGTCGTCCAGGAATGGATAAATTTGGATTCCCTGGAGCCTGCAATGAGCGATTACTGATGCCAGGCATTTCGTGAACACTCTGGGCACAGTAGATAAGTCAAAGGGCAATGCTGAGAATTGATAATGCTCTGATCCTGCAAGAAATCTGAGGTATCTTCTGCAAATTGGTCGTATGGGGACGTGCAGGTATGCCTCCTTGAGATCTAGAGTAACCAGACAATACTCCTTGCCCAGCATGGGAAGAAGTTGGTGAAGGGTCAGCATTTTGAATTTTGAAACGATGATGAATGTGTTTAAAGCGGACAGGTCGAGAATAGGTCTCCAACTGTTCTCTTTTCTTGGTACTAGGAAGAGTCTGGAGTAAAATCCTTTGCCCTGTTCTGTAAGTGGTACCCTTTCCACAGCTCTCATCTTTGTTAATTGAGCTATTTGTTTTAGGGCTTCTGATTTTTGATTTGGTGGCAGGTTTGGCATTCCTCTTTTTGCTGGTAAGGTGTGGAAATGAAACCTGTAGCCTTGGTCTATAGTTTGCAAAATCCAGTTGTCTCTTGTGATATAGTGCCAGTTTTTTGAAAATAAGGCTAATTTTCCGCCTAAGGGTGCTACTATTTGTTCCCTGGTAGGCGGTGTTAGAGCCAAGTCACTGTGATTGTCCTGTTGCAGTGGTCGTGGTTGTATCTGTGCCTCGTTGGTTATTGCCTTGCCACTGGCGTTCCCTGTAGGCACCTCCTCTGGATTGATTTCTGCCTCTGGAACGTCTATTCCTGCCTCTCTGATTTTTAGAGGAGTCTGGAAAGGACCAATTTTTGGAAGGCCAGTTCCTGCTGAACCTTGGGGGCTGTACCTGTAAGAAATCTTTCACGGTTTGTACAGATTTTGCCTTCTCTTCCATTTTCTTCACTACTTGTTGGGCAGGAGAACCAAATAAACTGACCTTGTCCATAGGAGCATCTAATAGCTTTGCTTTAACATGATCCGGCAAGACCTGCTCTTTCAACCATGCATGCCTTCTTATAACTGTGCCAGTCATGGCTGATCTAAATGAAGCCTCCAGTGCATCATAGCCACAATTTAAAGAATGGTTACTAACCTGCTGAATGTTGTTCACCATTTCTAGAACATATTTCTTATCTAAGGAATCATCAGAGGACAGTTTCTTAGTTAACTGATCAAGCATATACTCCTGGTATTGGATCATATGAAACTGACAGTTCAAAGCTCTAGCTGAGAGAGTAGCAGAGGTGTATACTTTTTTGCCCCATCTCTCTAAGGACCTGGATTCCCTATCAGAAGGGAGAGGGTTTTTAGCTGAGGTCGAAGCTACTGCCTTAGGCCCCTGGGAGATAGTCTCGGGATCTGCAAAAGGAGCCTTGTATAAGTGGTGATGAGTGTCCGGTACCCTGTAGAACCTGTCGGGCTTAGCAGGGGCTGGAGGTAAAGTATCAGGAGCAGTGCAAACATCATTAAATGCATCATCCACAACAGGAAGAACTGGAGGTATAGCTAAGGGCTTATGTTGCGGTAAGTGTAAAAAGGTCCTAAGCCTTTTTCTTGAATCTGAGAAATCTTGTCCCTGCCATTGGAATTGCTCTCGCATGGCATGTAAGGTTTCCCCAAAGGAAAATTCCTCTGGTGGAGAGGCAGAAGGAATAGATTCTTCAGCATCAGAATCTTCATAAGTAGAAAGAGGAGCCTCTGGATGGTCTGTAATGTCTGAGTCATCAGAAGAGTCATCTGAGGAGCCTGGCTCAGGGGGCTCTGCTCTAGGTCTCTTTTCCGGAGGTTGTGAGGCCCTGTCAGGGTGAGATTGGGATCCCCTTATTAAAGAGATGAGATCCTCTGCCAGAGTAAGCATTTGTGAACTGGAGCTGGGCCTGTGAGAGGGGGGCTTAACAGGCACTGATTTAGCAGTTTTGGCTGCTTTAGCCCTGGCAAAGGCCTTTATAGACATGGCTGCAGGAGGCCTAGCAGCACCACGTGCTGGGGTAGAGACATCCAAAGGGATGGTGTCTGATAACTGCAGAGAAACCACATTAGTAGGCAAAATTTCAGAGGCCGATTCAGCTAGGGTAGAAGGGGCCTCGGTAGTAGTCATGGATTCGGCTGTAGATTGAACCGTTTGCTCGGTTTCGGCCGAAACCGAGACACTCGCGGTTTGCTTAACCGTGGTTTCGGCCGAAACCGTGGACCGCGAGTGTCGGTCCTTTTCTTTGCGTTTTTTAACAATTTGGGTAGTCGGAGGATCCGACGGCATAATGTACGCAAAGTCTGAGCCGAAAAACTGTTCAGCAAACTCCGACCGACGCCTAAGCGTTCGTCGGTTGAAGGAAGCACAGGCTAAACAAGCTGCTACGTCGTGGTCCGGGCCTAAACAAGGTAAGCAGTAAGAGTGGAAATCTTTATGAGGTATTTGTTTCCCACAAGTTAAACAGTTATTTACTTTTTCTGACATCGGCTGAGGCAAGAAAGAGTCCCCAGCGGGTACTTAGCTTTTAGAAGTCTTGGTAGTATTCGGTAGTATTAATCTCTGGATCTGACCGACCGGCACTTGCGAACAGCTTCTGCTTCGGGCGCCACGCGGCAAGAAAGACTGAGGAAAATGGCGTCGGCTGATGCCTTTATACCCGAAGACCAGCAGAGATGACGTCGGGTGAAGTGCGACACCAGCCGAGGCCAGACCCAGACTTTGGAATCCGGCCGACCGAAGGGCTGCCTGATGACAGGACAACCCATTTGTTAGGACTGCAGATGCATCCTTGAAGGACATCCCAGAGGCTCCCTACACTCTGGAACAGAGTCCCAGTCCATGTTAGGCAGAGCCCCTGACTAACTCTATTCAAGAGAAGTCTTGACGAGTGGATGGGAGATCGTAGGTTTACCCCAGGGGTCATCTCTGTGTCACTACTAGACAGAGGCACAGTAAACTAAACCCTAAATGGGCGTAGTATTCTCATCCTAAGGGGTGGTGAAAGCCACACACACTCTGGCTAGGCTTATAAATGCCCTAGGGCAGATAGCCTAGTACGAACCTATGAACCTATATTCTCTCATCAGTGTATATTCTGCAAGTTTCTGTATGCAACAGACTGTAAATGCAGATATAACCAGACTTTGAATTTTAGCAGAATCCAGCCAAAGACTTCAAATCCATCACACCAAGCAGCAAGAAGTAAGCTCAATATAATTTTTCAGTAGGGACTCCCCTGAGGAATGCTGAAGAGGTAGAAGTTGCCCTAGTGGAATGTGTTCTGACCCCCTCAGGGGTTGATTTCTCATGGTGCTTGTAGCAGAAATGGATGCAATGTGCTATCCATTTGGAAACTGTTTGCTGTGAAATGGCCTTGCCCTCTGCTCCTGTTGCAAAGCTGACTAGTAACTGGTCAGATTTTCTGAAGGGCTTAGTCCTATCAAGGTAGAATCTGAGCTGTCTGTGCACGTCCAAGGAGTGCAGGATCTTTCCCCTTTATTTTGAGGATTAGGGAAGAAGGTAGGTAAATGGATAGATCGGTTGAGAGCCACACTGGACACCACTTTAGGCATAAAGGAAGGGTTAGTCCTGAGGGAGACCCTGTCAGCATGGGAAATAATGAAGGGCTCCACAGCCATAAGTGCTTGTTGCTCACTCTTCTAGTTGAGATGATAGCCAGAAGCAAGGCTGTTTTCCAAGAGAGGAATTTTAACTCTGCTGACGCTGCAGGCTCAAAGGGGGGTAAATGAGAGCTTTTCCAGTACAAAGATAAGGTCCCAAACAGGGGTGGGTGCTCACCTTTGCATCCTTAACTTGTTTGCCCCACTCAGGAACTGTTGGATAAGAGGGTGAGAGAAGGGAGGTGGCTCAGTGTTATAATGAGCCGAAATGGCAGCGGCATGGATCTTAATGGAGGAGAAGGAAAGGCCTCTGTGGAGTACATCTGCTAGGTAATCCAGGATTAGAGGCAGGGAGGGCAGAGTTGAGTCCTCTCCTTTAGACTGAATCCAGAAGCAGTACCCTTTGCACTTATCAGCATAGGATTTCCTTGTACTGGGTCTTCTGGCTTCAAGGATGACGTCCAGCACCTGCTTGCTTAGGCTGGTTACTGGGGGAGAATTCAAGGAATAAGCCAGGCTGCAAGATTTAGGGTTTGCAGTTGCAGATGCAAGATCTGCCCCCCCCTGCTGAGAGAGCAGGGTTAGGTTCTGGTGTAGATGCCAGGGTGGCACCAGTGACAGGCTTCGCAGGAGTGGGTACCAGTGTTGGCATGGCCAGTCAGGGGCAATCAGAACTGTCCTTGGTCTGTCCTGCCTTATCTTGAGCAATACTCTTGAGAGGAGTGGCAAAGGCATAAACTGAGAGATTTACCCACTGGAAGGATAGGACATCCACTTTCCAAGCCCTGCTGTGAGGTGTCCTGGTGCAGAATCTTTTGAGCTGGTGACTGCAGGGGGAGGCAGAGAGATCCACCTCTGGTGTCCCCCGTTTCTGAATCAGAAGGTTGAAGGCGCATGGCTCTAGTTGCCACTCGTGTGGGTCTAGAAGATTTCTGCTTAAATCATCTGCTAGTGAGTTTTGTTTGCCTGGCAGGAATTGAGCTTGCAGATGTACCTGCATGTTTAAGCCCATGTTCCACAGGGCCATGGTTGGCCTGCAGAGTGGGTAAGAGTGGGTCCCCCCTCTGTTTTTATTAACAGGTGTCCTGGTGAGAGTAGGGATTTGAAAGCTGTCAGAGCATGCTGCATAGCCAGCATGTCTTTCTGGTTGATGTGCAGATGCATTTGACTTGGGCTCCAGTGGCCCTGAATGCACTTACCGTCCATGTGTGCCCCCCAGGCATAGTCTGATGCATCTGTGGTTATGGTCTGGGCGGCATGGGGTTGGGTAAAGGGCAGTCCCTTGTTGTGGTTGCATACTGCTGCCCACCAAAGAAACTCTGTCAGCATTTACTGTGTTTCTGTACCTAATTTCTGCTACTTTGTAACAAAAAAAAAAATCCTTGTTTCCCGCCTTTACTGAACTAGAATAGTCCAGTCTTCAGGTATTGCTGATCTCTGGGCTGTGTCATAGTTCCTGTGTTGCCCATATCCTTATTTGGATAGGAGGAAGCTTCTTTGTTCACCAGTGAGAGTGGGGAGCTCTGAGCAGCCTATCTGTCCCTTGAGGAGTGGTTCCAGCCCAGTGACCTGTAGCTTATGGGCCGTTTTGTGTCATAGTTCCTGTGTTGCCCATATCCTTATTTGGATAGGAGGAAGCTTCTTTGTTCACCAGTGAGAGTGGGGAGCTCTGAGCAGCCTATCTGTCCCTTGAGGAGTGGTTCCAGCCCAGTGACCTGTAGCTTATGGGCCGTTTTGGACCATTTCCTATCTCTTTCTAACCCCCTGCTTTAAAGCCAGCTTCAGCGCACTTTTGCACTTGTAATTTAAAGTTTGTCCTGTTTTTTGCATTTACCTGTTGAGGCTACACACTCAGGTACGCTAGCCTGTGTTACATATTTACTGCATTTTCCTGATATTTGTTGAAAAAAAGAAAAAAAATTATCCTTGTTTCCCGTCTTTCCTGACCTAGAGTAGTCCAAATACAGGCTTTGCTGTATTCTGGACTTTTGGAAAGTTCCTGTGTTGCCCATTTCCTATCTTGGATGGAGGTAGGTTTCTTTGTTCACCAGTGGCAGTGGGGAACTTAGAGCAGTCTATCTATCCCTGGAGGTGTGTTCCCAGCAAAAGAATCTGGTAGTCTATTGGCCGTTTTGGGCCAATTTCTAGCTCTTTCAAGTTCCCCTGTATAAAACCCACTTTGGCGAGGTTTTTGCGCTTGTTACTACTCAGCCAAGCTCCTTTTGGTTCGGCAGAGTGGTGCTAGCAGCAGAGAGGCCAAAAGAGCGACTGCTAACCTGATAAGTGTTTTTTTCCTGCTATCTGGGCGACTGTCCGATCTAGCTAAACTGCAAGTATTTCTGCTTCTTGAACTGTTTTAAACTGTTTAAAGTTGTTTTTGCACCTGCACTTTTAAAGTTTGTCCTGTTTGTTGCATTTACCTGTTGAGGCTGCACACTCAAGTGCGCTAGCCTGTGTTAAATATTTATTGCATTTTCCTGCTGTTTGTTGCAAAAAAAACAAAAAAAAAAAAAAACAAATAAATTATCCTTGTTTCCCGTCTTTCCTAACCTGGAGTAGTCCAAACACAGGCTTTGCTGTATTCTGGACTTTTGGAAAGTTCCTGTCTTGCCATTTCCTTTCTTGGATTAAGGGAGGCTTCTTTGTTCACTAGTGGCAGTGGGGAGCTTAGAGCAGCCTATCTATCCCTGGAGAAGTGTTACCAGCACATGAATCTGGTAGTCTATTGGCCATTTTGGGCCAATTTTTAGCTCTTTTAAATCCCCCTGTAAAAAACCCGCTTTGGCGAGGTTTTTGCGCTTGTTACTACTCAGCCAAGCTCCTCGTGGTCCTGCAGAGTGGTGCTAGCAGCAGAGAGGCTAAAAGAGCGACTGCTAACCTGATAAAAGTGTTTTTTCCTGCTACTACCTGGGTGACTGTCCGATCTAGCTAAGCTGCAAATATTTCTGCTTCTTGAACTGTTTTAAACTGTCTAAAGTTGTTTTTGCACCTGCACTTTTAAAGTTTGTCCTGTTTGGTGCATTTACTTGTTGAGGCTACACACTCAAGTGCGCTAGCCTGTGTTAGATATATATTGCAATTTCCTGCTGTTTGTTGCAAAAAAAAAAAAAAAAAGTTATCCTTGTTTCCCATCTTTCCTGACCTAGAGTAGTCCAAATACAGGCTTTGCTATATTCTGGACTTTTGGAAAGTTCCTGTGTTGCCATTTCCTTTCTTGGATAGAGGGAGGCTTCTTTGTTCACCAGTGGCAGTGGGGAGCTTGGAGCAGCCTATCTGTCCCTGGAGGAGTGTTCCCAGCGCAGGAATCTGGTAGTCTGTTGGCTGTTTTGGGCCAATTTCTAGCTCTTTCAAGTCCGCCTGTATAAAACCCGCTGTAGCGCGGCTTTGCGTGATTTTGTGCATAGTGCGGCATCGAGCAGCGCCGCTTATTTGGGTTTGAGCCTTGGAACTGATCTAGTTCTCATAATAAACACCCTATTCCTACGCTAAAGCCTAGCACTTGCTCACTAAAGCAATTATATAAGTCAGCACTAAAAAATTAAAAGCACTACACCCTCACAAACTCCCCTTGAGTAACTTGTTCCCCATTGGCCCTTTTTTTCAATTATAAAGGAATTCCCAATACTATTCTAGCATGTCCAAAGGTCAGTTGTCAATCTCCTCTCCGGTCCAGCTGGTGAACCTGGGAATCTTGAGGCAATGTTACAACTGCCTAATGTACACAGACAACCCTCTCCTCCTCCCAACAAATTCCAACACTTGTGAGAGATGCAACCATATAGCCAAACTGGAGGCTAAGTTCTCTCAACTCAGTACTGGCATAACCAGTCAGGAGGAGAAGGAAACCACACTCACTACAATTCCAGTCTCATATAGACCTACCACAACAGCAAACCAAACACATAAACACACAAAAACATACTTGGAGGCTCTAAATAAAAATCTGCCTAAGCAGCAGAGACCTCCAAAGCAGACACCCAAGCAACCGCTACCCCAAAACAAAACGCGTGCAACACATAGCTCACAAAGCCAGTGTGCCGAACAGTCACAGCCCTTAAGGCTAAACAACACACCTGATACACTTGTAATAGGTGACTCTATCATCAGGCACACTGACGTCCCGCTCGATAGGCTGAACAAGGAGAAGGTCACGGTGAGCTGCCTATCAGGCGCTAGGATCCGCCACATAACACAAGCACTCAGGTCACTCCAAGGCAAGTACAAATATGACTCGGTCATTGTCCATGCTGGTGTGAATGACCCGAGACGTACCTCCCTGGACTACATAAAAAGAGACATAGAGGAGCTCTCTGAGCATGTAGCCCAGGCCGGTATGACCCTGACTTTGAGTAGCATCTTACCCTCACCAAGAATGATGCCACAGTATGAAGACAAGATTATCAATTTCAACAATTGGCTTAAGTATTGGTGTCATTCAAAGGGGATCCAATGCCTGTTAGCCTGGGATGACATGCTCGACAAGCCACGATGCTTCGCTAGGGACGGCTTGTACCTGTCACACCTGGGCTTTCGGATATTGGCAAAGGCTCTTGCTACCCCCATAGTGCCTTTTTTAGGCAAGGCTCAAAAGACAAACCCACCTCCATAGGTATCACAAGAGATAAGAAACTAAGAGTAATGCTACTCAACGCCAGAAGTCTAAACCTCAAGATGCACGCACTCGAAACTCTCCTTAGCATGGAGAACATCGATATCTGTGCAGTAACAGAAACCTGGTTCAAGGCTCTCGAGAGCACCCCAGCACTACCAGGTTATACCTCATACCATGCTTTTCGGCCCCAAAACTTGGACCGAACCACAAAAGGAGGGGGAGTATCAATATTCACAAAGATACCCACACCTCCAGGTTGGTGGCACAGCACGAAGCATCAGAGACTATCCATGTGCAACTAACAGTGGGCAAAACTGCCTTCCAGTTTATAGCCTGCTACAGACCACCCTCCCAAACCCAGGAACCCCACTCGGCCTTCCTGAGAACACTGGAAAATATGAAGGTCTCTCCAAACACCATTATACTGGGTGACTTCAACTACCCAACCATAGACTGGGAGCATTACTCTAGCTCCAACACCCTAGCCCAAAGGTTCCTAGAATTTATAAACTCAAATGCTATGGAACAACTTGTTACCACTCCCACAAGAGGGAAAACATACTGGACCTGATCATCACCAACATGGGGACTCTATGCTCCAGACCAGAAGTGTATCCCTCACTGGTAAGATCAGACCATAAACTAATCTCACTGGATATTCACATCCCGACCCCACCCCATGCCCAGAAAACCACAGTGAAAAACTTCTCTAAAGCAAATTTCACACTCCTCAAAACCGAGGTGGAATCCTTCAAAGCCCCGGCCTGTGGATAATCTGCCCAGGCCACAAAATCCTTTATAAATGCATTCTATGAACACCTTCAGGAATGCATGGATCATGCAATCCCAAATAAAACCAAGACCCAATCCTCCAAAGGCAGACGTCCTGTCTGGTGGACCCCAGCCATAAACAAACTATACAATAGAAGGAGGAAGCTACTACATGACAGAGCAAAATCCCAAAAAGGGAAGGCATCTCTGATCAGTATTAGCAAAAAACTACGGGCACTCATAAAATCGTCTAAGGCCAGCTTCGAGAGAAAAATTGCACAGGACACTAAGGATAATCACAAGTCTTTCTTTAGTTATGTTAGGAACCTGGGTGTCAGAATTAGTCCAAAATGACAAAAAATACACCGAACCCACAGACATTGCCAACATCCTAGCTGACAGGTTCAGCGCAAACTTCTCCCCTCCCACCAAAGGGCTAATATCTATCCCAGCAGAGTGCTGCCCCCCTGACATCTCAGATGCTCAGGTAAGAGCTGCCCTCTCCAAAGCAAGAAACACAGCATCAATGGGACCAGACGGTGTCCCGGGCTGCGTCCTACATGAACTCCAAGAAGAGCTAAACCCAAACCTAAAACTACTGTTCAATCTCAGCCTTACTACAGGATATGTACCCAAAGAGTGGCGTACAGCAACAGTGGTCCCTCTCCACAAAGGTGGTGCCTCAACGGATCCTGGAAACTATCGCCCCATAAGTCTCACTAGCTTGGTCTGCAAAGCTATGGAAAGGATCATCATGGACCTTATAAATAAAGATATTGGGGACCTACAGACACTGGATCCTACCCAGTTCTGCTTTGTTAAGGGCAGATCCTGTCTCTTAAACCTGGTTGATTTCTTTGAAACAGTCACCAAGGCCATTGACAAGGGGAAGGTGGTCCACACAGCCTACCTGGACCTCGCAAAAGCCTTCGATACAATACCCCACTCAGGCATTATAGATAAGCTCACCAGCTTAAATATAAACCCCTATGTCACTAGATGGGTTGCAAACTGGCTCAAGGACAGAACCCACATGGTTAGAATAGCTGGAGCCATGTCAGACTCCAAACCAGTTACAAGTGGCGTCCCACAAGGCTCAGTCTTGGGACCTCTCTTGTTCGGTATATATTTCTCGGAGGTACAGATCAACATGGAAGGACTGTGGCTGACCAAGTTCACAGATGACTGCAAACTGGGCGCCATAATAGACTCTCCAGCCGACACAAGCATCCTCCAAAAGGGCCTCATAGAAACAGACAACTGGTGCCAGAGCCATGGCCTCAAGCTAAACGCCAAAAAGTGTATAGTCATCCCCTTTGGCAAAAACAAAGTGCCCACAAATTACCACATAGGTGGTAATCTATTAAGTACAGAAGAAGTCATTAGGGACCTGGGGACCCAAGTTGATAGCAATCTCTCATTTGACAACCACGTGGCCAAAGTGGTTAGAAAAACATTTTATATAGCCCACCTAATCATGAAGGGATTCACATCTAGATCAGGTGAGGTCATCGTGCCTCTTTACTCATCCCTCATCAGGCCCATAATTGAGTACAATGCCCCTTTTGGGATGTACCTTACCAGACACCTGCAGCAACTGGAAAGACCCCAAAAGTACCTCACCAAGAGGATCAAGGGGCTCAAACAGATGCCGTATGCTGCCCGGTTAAAGAAACTCCAGCTCTACTCAGTGGCATACCGCCTGCTCAGAGGCGATCTGTGCCTGGCGTATAAAGCCACGTCCAACCGGAATTAATGGACATGCTGCACCTCAGAAAATCCAAATCCCATCGAGCTACGCGCTCGAGGGACTTAAACCTCAGCACTGAAATAAATAGGACATGCTGGAGGGACAGATTCATAACCCAGAGGCTCCTTTCACTCTGGAATAAAATCCCAGTCCAGGTTAGGCAGAGTCCCTCATTGACTCTCTTCAAGAGGAATCTTGATGAGTGGATGGGAGATTGTAGGTTTACCCCGGCTATCACTTCTGTGTCACTGTTAGACAGAGGCACAGTATACTAACCTCGAAAAAGGGCATAGCAAAATTAATTTAAAAATGGGTGGCGAAAGCCATACACACTCTGGCTAGGCTTATAAATGCCCTAGGGCAGATAGCCTAGTATGAACCTATGAACCTATTATACAGGGTATTATGGGAATGACAGTTTCCAGGTCTTGAGAATGTTGGCACCAAAGACTTTTTAAGTACCAATGAAGTTTCCTTATATGCAGTCTGGCATATGGAATTAGTAGGATGCATGAGGCCATGAACCCTAGGGCCTGCAGGATTCTCCTTGCGGATAGCTGGGTTCTGGTGGCCATTTGAGTAAAACAGCCTGTCAGATAGGCTTGTTCTTCTGGAGAGAGGAATGCCATCTGGGATGCTGTGTCCAAGCTTGCTCCCAGGAATATAATCTTTTGACTGGGGACTAGTTTTGATTTCTTTTCATTGATGGTATACCCCAGGGAGGTTAGTAGGTTTTTTATAAATGTCAGGTGCTGCAACAGCATTTCCTGACTGTCTGCCTGAATCAGGCAGTCGTCCAAGTACGGGTAAATCTGAATATTTCTCTGTCTGCAGTAAGGAATGGCTGAAGCCAGGCATTTTGTGAATACTCTGGGAGCAGTGGATAAGCCAAAGGGAAGTGCAGAGAACTGATAATGCATAGTTCCTGCCCTGAAGCGTAGATATTTTGTGCACGACTCCCTTATAGGGATGTGCAGATAGGCTTCTTTTAAAGTCTAGGGTGACTAACCAGGCATCTTTGGCTAGCATAGGTAGAAGCTGCTGCAGGGTGAGCATTCTGAATTTTGGTACCACCAGGAAGGTGTTGAGAATTGAAAGATCTAGAACTGGGTGCCAAGTGCCCTCTTTTCTGGGTACCAGGAAAAGTCTGGAACAGAATCTTTGACCTATCTGTTCCCCAGGAACCGGTTAAATTGCCCTTATAGAGAGCAGGGATTGGACTTGGTTTTAAGCCTCTGCCCACTGGTTTAGAGGGATGTCTGTGAACCCTTTTGGAGTTGGCACTGAGTGGAAGTAAAATTTCTACCCCTGGGATACAATGTTGAGGACCCAATGGTCTTTGGTGATGGGAATCCATTTTTTTGCATGAAGGGCAAGTTTGGAGGTGGAGTTGAGAAGTCATTGGGAATTCTTTCCATAAGGGGGTGGTTTAGCACTCTCCGCTTTAGAGGTGGAGGCACTCCATTGCTTAGATCTCTGCCTGCATACCCTGAGAGTGTAGTCTGGGGGGGTCTTTTTCCCCTGGGTGTAGTTTGAGATGTCCTTGGGGGGGCTGGAAAGGACCAATGTTTCAAGGGGCAATGCCTACTGAATCTAGGAGGCTGTACTTGTAAGAATTCTTTGACTGTGTGCATAGATTTAGCTTTTTCTTCCATCTTTTTAAGAACCTCTTCTGCTTTGGTGCAAACAGATTGTCCTTGTTCAAAGGAGTGTCTATTAACTTGGATTTGACATGATCTGGCAAGGCCTGCTCCTTAAGCCAAGCATGCCTTCTCAATACAGAACCAGTGACTGCTGCCCTGCAAGATGCTTCTAGGGTGTCAAAGCCACACTGCAATGTATGCTTCCTGACTTGGCTTGCAGAATGCACAAGTTCTTGCAATTCTTTATTTTTTGCACAGCCTGTAAAGGTAGCTATTTTTTGCTTAACAAGTTCCATAATATGTTGTTGGTAATTCAGCATGTGAAACTGACAATTCAAAGCCCTAATGGCAAGAGCTGCAGAGGTATATACTTTCTTACCCCATCTGTCCAAAGCTCTGGAATCCCTGTCCGAAGGGGTGGGATTCTTAGCTGTAGTTGCCTTGATACCTTTAGGCTCCTGGGAAATTATCTCTGGGTCAGCAGTAGGATTTTTGAAAAGAAATTTGAGAGAGTCAGATACTCTGTAGTACCTGTCTGGTTTCCTAGGGGCACGGGGTAAAGTATCAGGAGCAAGACTGGATTCTATAAAGACATCATTAACAACTTCCAGAACTGGTGGTATTGCCAAGGGCCTTTGTTGTGGCAAGTCTAGAAATTCTCTGAGTCACTTTTTGGACTGAGGATGGTCTTGGCATTCCCAGTGGAAATGCTCTCTTAAAGTATGTAAGGTTTCACCGAAAGAGAAATCCTCTGGAGGAGAGGCAGAGGGAATGGATTCCTCTGCATCAGAATCCTCATAAGCAGTTATGTCTTCATAATCAGAAACCTCAGAGTCATCGAACTCTTGGTTTATTGAAGCTGTTGGGGACTGGTCCCTTTTTCTCTTAGCAGGGGAAGGCTGACTTCCCCTAATCAGCATAATAAAGTCTTCTGCCATTCTAAGCATTTTATTTTGTGGCAAGGGAGCAGGTGCATGCAATTTGGTCGTCGGTTTTCTAGGCGTAGTGCATACTCTTGGCCATAGAAATTCAGTAGTTTTAGACAGAACTGAAGTAGTCTGTTTGTGTCGAACATCGGTAGTACAAATAACTTTCTCAGAAGCCGGTGCCTGCTCACAGTCTCCAGACCCATCCAAGGTAGAGACATCTGCCGGTTCCATAGTCGAAGAAGAGTCTTGCGGCATACTGGACTTCCAACGGGTCACGGTAGAGGCCTGCAAATCCACTGAAGTGGGCATCAGGGGCTGCGAAAGCACCTCACTAAGTATCGGTGAACTGGCGATTAGCTTAACGGAGTGTCGTCGGCAGCCATGAACCTATGCAGTCTGTCTCGGTCTTTATCCTTACGTTTTTTTCAGAATATCGGTAGTCGGATAGCTTACTGAAGCCATTTTGGAATACGGAGATCGAGAATGAAAGTATTTAGTGACAATAAGGGCCAGACGATGAATGGTTCGGGCATTGAACAAGGCACAAAACCGAAAGCGAGGTACGTCATGGTCTGGGACTAGACAGGTGACGCAGTAAGAATGAAAATCTCGGTGTGGTATTTGGTTTCCACAGGCAAGACAATTATTAACTTTTTCTGACATCGGTTAGAGCAAGAAAAAAGGATCCCCAGTGGGGTACTTAGCTTTAGAAGACTTCAGGATGATTCAATTAGTAAACAAAAACTCAGGTAGCAGCCGATCAGCACTTGCATACTGCTTCTGCTTCAGGCTCCTCGGCAAGAAAAACTGATGTAATGACGTTGGCTGCCTGTTTTTATACCCCTGACGACCTGACGTCAGTCCTGGAGCGACAGCATCCGATGGAGAAATACTAAGTCTTTGGTATTTGGGCTGACTGAGGGCTACCTGCAAGCAAATAACCCAGGTGTGATGACTGCAACAATGAAACACGAACAACATCAACTAGGTTCTTCCTGAAGAAATTATGAAAAATATGAAACAATATTCTGACAAAGCAGTGAATATGACAAACAAACAGGAAGTCATTGAGGATACACAATGAAGTAAGAGGACTGTCATGCTGAAAATATCCAATATTCAGTTAATCTACATTCTGAGTGATTTGTAAGTTGGAAATAATCTGTGTACCATTGGGTACAATGGACAACCTAAAACAGTTTTCATGGGGCATTAGAACATCTTAATGCTCAATGCATAAAAAGAAAATAAGAAAACTGTACAGAAGTGAGGCATTTAAAGAAATGTAGATACCAAAACATACTAAGAGTAATACAGACCATTTTTAGTTTGTTTACAACAATTTTCACAAGATAAGAAAAGGTAACCTTGGTGAACAAGGAGAAGCTAGGAAACAAGACATTGAACAAGATGTGGGGAAAGCGTAAATGATTATCAATAAAAAGGTATGATGGTAGTGTCTAACTGCCCAGTCATGTTTCAGTGCAAAATAAATTTGCTGTGTTTCAATATTATTATTTCTACACAAGCACAAGAAGCAATTTCCAAAGGGCAGAGGAAACAAATGCATAAAAGGAGAAAAGGTGAAAAAGATTAAAGCACTCAGAAAATAAAGCCAAAGAACTTTAAATATGTCACTTGTAAGTTTAAATATTAAAAGCACAAAATCTGAAATAAGAAGGTGTTTGCTTTCATAGCTGAAGCACAAGGGAAGGAATATTTTTGTTTGGTAAGCATAAGGTTTAAACAAGAATTAGAAAGAAAAGCACGAAAGATGGGATGGAAATTTTTTTGTTCATTTGGTCTTAAAGAGTGTTCAGGCATTTGTGTATTAATAAAAGGTATTGAAGTACATATGTTAAGTTACTGATACAGACTGAAAGGAATATATTTTGTGATTTAAAGGAAGCATAATTTCACAAATGGGGAGCCTACAGCTCCCTATTGAAATGTCAACACTCAAAATGCTCTGAGTGCCAACACACTGAAAAAAAGAGCTAAAAACCCAAGAGAAGAGCAAATCTCAAATATTGCTCTTCTTTACACCTCCTTTTTGGGGTACAAGCCCTCTTGCACTGTCCAATGTGTGGAGGGCAATGCCTCCACACTCCGCATATATACAAACTCCGAGACTGCCATACTTCAGAGAAAAATGGCTATTCGAAGGAAATGGCCATATCAGACTTAGTATATTATACTCAAGTTCATTTTTTCAGCCATTAAGTCTCTGTGCTGAGACTTGTTCTTACCAGTCCTGATATTTTAAATGGTTATCAGAGCCAACATTTATACCAAAGTCATGAAAAAGGCAGAATTATTTAAATGAATAATGCATTATTTATTGGTTAATCAGCTGCGGTGGTGCAGCGGTTAGCACTGTCGCCTCACAGCAAGAGGTTCTCCCGTTCGATTCTCGGCTGGAGCGCCTTCTGTGTGGATCTGCATGTCCTCCCCGTGGTCGAGTGACGCTAAAGACATGCAGGAAGGTGCGAGCGTGAATGGGTGTGCCTTCGTTGAAGGTTGGGCATCGTGCTGGCAACTCGGCACCATAAAATCCACTGCCAATCATGAGCAGACCAGAGTTCCGCTGTGGCGACTCCTAACCGAGAAAAGCCATAAGACTTTTTATTATTTATTGGTTAATACAAAAAGTATGCAGGTTAGTAATCAAAAATGTCCCGTGGGATGTTGAAAGATGTTAAAAACAAGGTAAAGATGAGGTTAAGGGAAACTGGATTGTAGCACTTTGTATAGAACTAGATAAGTATACATAAAAGAAAGACACATGTATTGCTACTGATTATATTTTCTGAATGAAGATGTTAAAATTAACAGCTGTGAAGAGAGCACGTACATTTTTTTCAGATCATACAAACATGCATGTGAATCTTCTGAGGTACAGAGATATCTGAATCTGCGGAAAGGAAGGACAAAGATGAACAAAGATTTTTCTTGTACAGTCATGCTTGCTGGAGAATAGCCCTTAACGTTTTTCAAACTTTCTCTATGTTTTCCTCTACTGTCTCTCTCACTATATTCTCAACATAGAGCCCTAGGTACTTGAGGAACTTCACCTCTTATCTCACCTATTCCCCCCTTCCGCATCCCTCTTTCTTATCTCACTACCACAGCCTTTTTGTTGTTGCACCCAAGTCCTGCTTGCTCCAAGTCCTGCTTGCTCCCTAAATTTCTAGAATGTCTCTCTCATAGTTCCCATTGTGCAGCCACATCCTTAGACATTAACATGCAATCATCTATATACAACACAAACCGTGATTTTATCCCCTCCTGCTTTTATGCATTGCTAAATATCCTGACTTCCACTGCCGGCTACTTAGCCACAACTGTGAACAGATGGGATCCACACTCATCCCCGAAGGAATTTTTAATCGAAACAAAAATGGCCGGGCATACTTACGCAAAAGTGCTTTTCACCGAAGAAGCACTTTCGCAGAAGTATGCCTGCAGCTAGAGGGAGTTGTGAGGGAATGACTGTTGCGGAGACCGTATTATGGTGCGGATAAGTGAAACCTTCCCTTCTCCTCACTGTAGTGCGATCTTGGAGTGAGAATATTAAAGTGGGGGTGCAGGGGGGCTTGCCTCCCTGCATAAATGTTAATTTACTGTATTTCTTTTTTTTTTTTAAAAAACACTTCGGTGAAAAGCGCTTTCGCCAAAGTGTGTTCGGTGATAGTGGATTCGGACTGTTGAACTTTCATTCAACAGTCCTAGATCCGAACAGACATGAAGATAATGGGCACCCCTATGTGGTCCCTCACTCTATCCTTGTCTCGTCAGATACTCCTCCATTTATGACCATTTCAATTTCTGGGTCTTGGTATATGGCCTGTATCCAACATATGTATTTCCCCCCTTTCCTACCTTTACTGAATTAGCTTCCATTGGAATTCCCATCTCACTATATCAAATGTCTTCTGCAGATCAAACAGCACATTTCCATCTTTCCCTTCCTATGCAAATTTCTGGCAAGTCCCACCATTTTCCCCCCGTCTTCCTTCCCTTTGCAAAGCTGTATAGCCCTTTTTGTATTACTTTTGGAAATACTTCATCCAGTCTTCCCAATACTTTCGCCAAAATCATGATGTGTACATTAATAAAAGAGTTACATATATAATTTCTAATTTCTTCCTTTTCTCGATCTCTCCCCTCCCTGTCCCATAAGTATCATGATTATCCTGGTCCTCCTCATTATTTTAGATATTTTTCCCAAGTTCTGTATTCTCTTGTATCTCCCACTAGGATCTTACAGATTTCCTCCCCTCACCATTTGTAAATTTCTAGGATGAATCTATCTGGCTGTTCAGCATTCCACTACACCTTTTATACGACTTCCTTATCTCATCCATTTTCACATTTGTTTCACCTTATTTGATTGTCCTCCAGTATATATCACACTACATTATTTTCCCAGTGATATTCCGAGATGTCTATTCTTTTCTGTTGTTTGTAAATCTTACCCTGATTAGCTCATCCTGTTCTAAATATTCTCCATCTCCTCCTCTTAACTTCCATAACCCTCTCTCCGTCCGCTTCTTCTTGTACTTCTTGGCTGGCTGTTTCCCTTGTGCCTTCCCTGCTATCCACAAGAAGTCCCCAAGTACCATTGTTTAATTTCTTGCTCTAACAATTTTACTCTCTAGTTTTATTTTTTCTGATCTGTAGCACTTCCCTTTTTCTTTCATTTCTTCCAGCTTTATTCTGTGCCACCTCTGGCTCTTTCTTCAGCTCCTCATTCATCATTCTTTCTTTCCTTCTGTGCTAATCAATCCCCCCCACAGTAACTTTGATCCAATTTTACCAGCACTCTTCCAGCTTTCCCTATCTTTCATATTGTCCTGTAGTGACTCCTTTACTAGTCCTTGCAGTGCTTCCTTGTCTTCCTTCCATTTACAGCTGACAATCCATCTCCTTTTCACTATTTTCAGCTCTTTCACATTTACTTTAAGTCTTACTGTGAACAATTTTATGTGTCTGTCCTGTATTTGGATCACTTCCATTATTTCCACTAGATTTTCCCTACTTAAGAACATGTCTAACCTATTTAACTATACAAAAATGCTTCTTGTCCAGGTGTATTGCTTCTCAGTTGGATAACTTTTCCTTCATATGCCCTATTTCATTCCTTCGGCTAGTTCTTGTCTCATGTTTTTGTTACACAAACTCTTCTGCCTTGTTTTTGGTCCTGCAGTGACACTGCAGTCCTCCCATCATTATATCTATTCCACTTCTTCTTGACTGTGCCCAGTTAACAACAAAAAATGTTCTTGCAGAATCCATTTTCATCCCCATTTGATGCACGTTTCCCATTGCCCAATGTGCAACTTCTACCCTTCCTTGCCTGATGATCCATTTGCCTATCCCACTTTTTAACGCTTTCTCTGTGGTTGCCTGAATTCCTCTTCTAAATACAATTACTGCTCTCCTTTTTCCTCCCACTGCCTTGTCTATTTCTGTCTTTGGTTAGTATTAAAGTATCTTCTCCCCATCTCTGTTTTATTACAAGAAACAAGATTGAAAGTCAATGTCCCCTCATCCTCTAATTTTTCCTGCATTCTCCTTCTTAATGGATTTGATGAACATCCAATGTTACTGTAATTATCCGTATTTTCCTTTTGTTTTTGCCTGCCTCTCCCTGCTTTCCTAGTTGGTATCATCAGACATAATCCATTTTTTTGGCCAACCGTCTGAGCTGAACATTGTTATTTGACGTCTGCCTAAGTTCAGAACACTCCTCCCCATCCCTGGACTCTGAATCGCTACCTTTCGGCTTTTGCATGTGCTTGGATATGCTATGAACATTGGCCTTTTAAAGACTTTATTTTGTTCCATTCCAGTGTCTCTCATACTAATACATTGCATGTTGACCTAGTACTGAAGTCACAGTCTTTGTATATCACAGCATTCATATTCATCAGTCTTCCCTTCTCACTGCTACTCACCAGTCTGGTGCACCAGCTTCATTTGTGTGTCAATCCCATGTTTATTTTTTTCTTTCTAGTCTTATAGCCTGTTTACTACTCTATTTATCCACCAATACTCCTCTATTTCACATTTGTCTGTGGGTTATTGCTCACATTATTTTCCCTTGTTCCTCCATCCATATCTTTTCATGCTCCACAGTTGTTACATCAGCAATTATGCTATTCTGCTGATTTTTTTAGACTATCCTTGTCACCTGCTACTGTCTCTCCTTTTTTATCTCTCACCAGTTCATACCATGTTTATTACCACAAACCCCTTCTATATACCTCGGATCATGTATCTTAAGTTTATTCTATGATGGTTTACTGAGTCCACCCTAGATGTGCATTTCCTTTTCAAAATGTTTTGCCTCACAAAAGTGCTTTTTGGTTTCTCTACATCACTTCTCTACCATTGCAAATATTGTATAGATGTTTTTGAAACTTTTTGTGTACTCCTGGATGTATAATTCTTTTTTTGTGTGTATGTAACTGAAATGTATTTTTTAAGTTTTCGTATCTGTTGTATAATTTTATCTCACTGTGGAGTTTTTCTCCTCGGGTCTCTGCTGAAAATGAGCCACTAGCTCAGCCAGACAAAACCGGTCAAAAAATGTAAAATAAATAAGTAAATAAAAATTATTACTCATTTCTTATTAAACATAAATATTAAATGTGTGTCTACTGCAGTTTATTTTACATAATTAAGTAGTTAAGTAAAATATAACACTTCCCTTGTAGGATTGTCCATATGCCCTCCTTGACTGCACTGTCCATCATTGTCCTGGGAATTTATTCAGTTCCACCCATTGTTTGTAAAGTTTTAATGTTATGTTTGCTGGTGCATGTTTCACAAGGTAAGGATCTGTTTCATTTAGTACATCCTTTCTTTCTTGTTTTGCCCACAGTCACCTGCCTTTCAGTGTTGATTCATTTCACTTATTTATTGCTTCTCTCTTTTTAAGGTCACTTTCATTTATTATGAATTCCTACCTTTCACCATTTCAACTCTGCCCTCCATCATAAAGATTTCTATCCAGCTTGTTTCATCCTTAACATCTCCATTAGTTCACTTCTGAGTAGCCCAAAACATCTGATGCATCATTATAGCATCTTCTTAGAGCTCTCCTTCGTCTGTCTCTGCTTCTCCCTTTTTTTGGAAGGGGGGGGCTAAACCTCCCTTGGGAGAGGCTTCTCATTCCTTTGTCATTTTGATACAATACTTCCTCTTGATGTTCATCGTGTTACCCTGCTGCAGTCATCACACTTGGGTTATCCTGTCATCAGGTGGTCCCGCAGTCGGCCGGAATTCCAAAGTCTTGGTCCGGCATCGGTTGCTGTCGCCTCTTCCCTGACGTCAGTGCGCCAGGGGTACATATAATGCAACCGACGCCATTTTCTTCAGTCTTTCTTGCCGCGCGGTGCCTGAAGCAGAAGCAGTTCGCAAGTGCCGGTCGGCCGACTCCTGAGATTTTCAAATTTAAATTTCAGACCGAAGTCTTCTATAAAGCTAAGTACCCCGTTGGGGAAACTTTTCTTGCCTCAGATCGATGTCAGAAAAAGTTAACAATTGTATTTCTTGTGGGAAGCAAATACCTCATAAGGATTTTCATTCTTATTGCATACCTTGCCTAGGCCCAGACCACGACGTCACTACTTGTCGGTTTTGTGCTAGGTTTAATAAGCGAACTATTAAAAGACGCTTTGATTTTGCACGACACTACTTTGGTAGCAAATTTAACTACACCATGCCATTGGAGCAACTACCGGCGTGCACAAAAAACGCAGGGATAAGGACAGACAGCCCAGGCCTAAACCAGATTCCGAGGCCTAGGCAGATCCGGTCTCCAGTTCTCCAGTCCTCAGTGAGGCTCCGACGCAGCCCCTGACTACCGCAGATCTGGAACCCGAGACCGCTATGGAAATTTTGACGGAATGTAACAGGCCAACGCAGCCTTTTACTTCAGGCCCTTCCGACGACTTTGCTACAAAAGACGCCGGTGCTACGGAAACGCCATCGGTTTCTGAAGGCGTTTTCAAAGCGACGACTTTCACCTTTAAAACGTTTTCTAAGTCGAAGACTCCTTCTAAATCTAAAAGGACTGCACTTCAGTCTCCTGTTCAAGGCCCCATGCCTAAGAAACAGATGCTCAAAATGGCTGAAGATTTGATTTCTTTAATCAGGGGTTCCCAGCCCCCTCCTGACAAAAGGCCTAGACAAGAGGAAGATTTTGCATCCTCTGAGCAAATGTCCATTTCTTCAGACTCCTCTGAGGACCAGGACTACTCCTTCTCTCCTTATGAAGATTCTGATGCTGAGGACTCTATTCCCTCAGCTTCTCCTCCTGAAGACTACTCCTTTGGGGAAACTTTACACACTATGAGGGAACATTTTCACTGGGAAGGTCAGGACTACTCTGATTCAAAGAAAAGGCTCAGAGAGTTTCTTTTACTCCCCCAACAAAGACCACTTGCCATCCCACCAGTTTTGGACATTGTGGATGATGTCTATTTAGAATCCAGTTTCAACCCAGACTCTCTACCTCCTGCTCCAGCTAAGCCTGACAGATACTACAGAGTGCCTGATTCCCACAAATTTCTTTACAAAAGCCCTGTAGCTGACCCAGAGACCATCTCCCAGGGTCCCAAGAGGGCTAAGGCTTCTATGGCTAAAAACCCAATACCTTCCGAGAGGGATTCCAGAGCACTAGACAGGTGGGGGAAAAAGGTTTACACCTCAGCCACACTAGCTATGAGGGCACTGAATTGTCGACTTCACATGCTTAAGTATCAGCAATTTCTAATCTCTCAGTTAAAGCAAAGAATAACCACTCTCCCTCAACAATCTGAATTGAAAGAAGTACAGGATCTGTTGCACGCCACTGAGCAGAAGGGCAAACATACCTTACAATGTGGGTTTGATTCTTTGGAGGCCTCCTGCAGAGCAGCTGTCACTGGGTCTGTTATACGTAGGCATGCTTGGTTAAAGGAACAAACTCTGCCTAATCATGTTAAAGCAAAACTACTAGATGCTCCCTTACAGCAGGATGTTCTTTTTGGAGTTAAAGCAGAAGAAGTTTTAAAGAAAATGGAAGATAAGGCAAAATCTATGCAGACAGTCAAAGATTTCTTACAAGTACAACCCCCTCGCTTCAGCAGAAACTGGCCAACAAAAAATTGGTCCTTTCCAGCCACTGACAGACCACAGAGGGGTAAATACAGCCGTCCAAGGGGCAGAGGACAACCACAAGCCCAGTATAAACCTCGCCAATGGGGCACTACAACACAGAAGGGAGGAGAAGACTGGTCTCAATCCACCAGAAGGCAAACGCAATGACTTGCACCTCATCTGGCCAAGCAATACTCTCTTGGCAGCCCCCTTAGGGGGAAAACTCGCACTTTTTGCAGACAACTGGCACATTGTCACAAAGGACAAATGGGTCCTAGACATAATTTTACGAGGATACAGATTCCACTTTCACACCTTGCCAATGAAAAGAGGAATGCCAAACCTGCCACAAAATCAATGGGCAGAGGCACAAAAGCAAATTACAGCTCTCATGGACATGAGAGCCATTCAACTGGTACCTACTCGAGAGCAAGGCCAAAGATTTTATTCAAGACTCTTTCTAGTGCCCAGAAAGGACAATGCCTGGAGACCATTTCTGGACCTTTCAATTCTAAACACTTACTTACAAGTACCCACATTCAAGATGCTAACACTACAGCAGCTACTTCCCATGTTGGGCAAGGATGCATGGCTAGTAACGTTGGACCTCAAGGAGGCATACCTGCATGTCCCTATCAGACAAAGTTGCAGAAGATACCTCCGTTTCATTGCAGGTTCAACCCATTACCAATTCTCTGCACTGCCCTTTGGCTTATCTACTGCGCCCAGAGTTTTCACAAAATGCCTGGCACCAGTAATTGCATACTGCAGACAAAGAGGAATTCAAACATATCCATACCTGGACAACTGCCTCATCCAAGCAGAAAGCAAAGACATTCTCTTACATCATCTGGCCTTTGTAAAAAATCTACTAAACTGCCTGGGGTACACAGTAAACAAAAAAAGTCAAAACTAGTACCCTCACAAAAAATGACATTCCTGGGTGCCAGCTTGAATACAATGGCCCAGAAGACTTATCTTACGCCAGACAAGCAACTACAACTGACTCAATATTTCAAGACAATGGCAACAAAGACCCAATTAACTGCAAGAAAAATTCTGCAGGCTTTGGGCTTCATGGCATCTTGCATACTAATAATACCATTTGCTAAGCTGCATACGAGGAAATTACAGTGGTACCTAAAAAGTGTATGGTCTCAACACAGCCACAGCTTGGACACAATGATATCTCTCATTCCCTGCCTACAACAGGAATTTCTATGGTGGTCACGCATGTCACCTCAACAAGGGTCAGCCTTTCACCTTGCCCCCAGCCAGGCAAACTATCACAACAGATGCTTCAGGCTACGCCTGGGGGGCACACATGGCAGGACAATGCATTCAAGGCCTATGGACTGCAGATCAAAGAACTCTGCACATAAATCAAAAAGAGATGCTAGCTGTACAAAAAGCTCTGACAGCCTTCAAGGATCTATTACATCCAGGACAACTTGCAATAAAGATGGACAACACCACAGTAATGTGGTACATAAACAAACAAGGGGGTACACATTCCTACCCTCTATGCAGGCAAGCAATGATCTTATGGAACACAGCTCTGGCCTACCAAGTCCAGTTACAAGCTCAATTCCGGCCAGGACAGAAGAACACATTGGCAGACGACCTCAGCAGAAACATCAAAGATCCCCACGAGTGGAAACTAGATCCACAAATATTTACAATGATAACTCAAAAATGGGGTCTTCCAGACATAGACCTGTTTGCCAGTCCTCAAAACTATCAACTGACAAAATTTTGTACAAGGACATTTCACCATCAAGCTTGGAAAGTGGACGCTCTCTCTTTCAGTTGGAAAAACCTGACAGTATATGCCTTCCCTCCATTGCCTCTCCTCACAAAGGTTCTTTTGAAAGTCAAAAAGGAGGGACCACGACTGATTCTCATAGCCCCAGACTGGCCACGGAAGCACTGGTATCCGCTATTGAAAAATATGGCCCACAGCCCACCATGGATATTGCCTCAAATACCCCATTTGCTCACACAACAAAACAATCAGATTCTTCACAGCTAGCTCAAAACTCTAAATCTGGCTGCATGGCAAATCAACTAAACATCTAACCAGCTCCTCTTTCACAAGCAGTTCTGGATGTTATTCTGGAAGCCAGGAGGCAAAGCACCAGGAAGACTTATTCGGACAAATGGAAAAGGTTTTGTGCCTGGTACCAAGCTAAAGGCCAAGACACAATTCAGCCTCACATGCCTCACATTCTACAGTATTTAGCTGAGATGTTGCACAAAGGACTTTCCTTTTCCTCAATTAAAATCCATGCCTCAGCTATTTCAGCTCACTACAACACGGATCCACCTTTATTTTCACATCCTCTTCTAAGGCAGTTCCTCAGAGGGGCAAAAAAACATTAGACCACGGAGGAGAGCTCCTACACCAACATGGGACCTCAACTTTGCTCTGGAAAAACTAACGCTACCTCCCTTTGAACCAGCTTTTTCTGCAGATCTTCAGTTTCTATCATGGAAGACTGCCCTGCTCCTACCAATAACTTCAGCTAGAAAAGTCTCAGAGCTACAGGCACTAATGGCAGTGGAACCTTTCCTCATTTTTCATCAAGACAGAGTTTCTCTACGAACTAATCCTTCCTTTATGCCTAAGGTGGTTTCCAGTGTAGCTTTAAATCAAACCATCCACTTACCCACCTTCTTCCCCAATCCACAGAACAAAGGTGAGAGACTCCTGCATTCCTTGGACATTCACAGGCAGCTTCGTTACTACTTGGACAAAACTAAGGCTTTCAGAAAATCTGACCAGCTCTTTGTATCCTATGCTACAGCTTCTCAAGGGAAGGCTATATCAAAGCAAACCATTTCTAAATGGATAGGTCATTGCATACGTTTCTGCTATACCCATCATGGGAAACCAGTTCCTGCTACCATTAGATCCCACTCTACCAGGGCAACAGCTACCTCTACAGCCTCTCTCAGGGGGGTTCCAACCAAGGAAATTTTAGAAGCTGCAACTTGGAGTTCAGTACACACCTTTACCAAACACTATCACTTACCTCTTTACTCTAAGTCCAGGGCGGGTTTCGCCACTGCAGTTCTGCAGGACCTTATTGCCTCCACTAACCCTCTATGATACCTCCCCCCTACCTTAGCTTTGGGATTCAACCCAAGTGTGATGACTGCAGCAGGGTAACACGAACATAGTACAGTTTTGTACCTACCATAAATGTAGATGTTCGAGTGTTCACCCTGCTGCAGTCCAGGTTACCCTCCCTCCATTCCCTCTGTTCTACTGGCTAAATCTCTTCTATGCCTTACTGATGTATTTGCTTATAGCTGAAGGGATTTTGTGTTTGTGCAGTGGTTACTCCATTAGGTACTAATTCTGACCACCTTTTTGGGGGCACCTGACATCTGGGGCAAGAAAAACTGAAGAAAATGGCGTTGGTTGCATTATATATACCCCTGGCGCACTGACGTCAGGGAAGAGGCGACAGCAACCGACGCCGGACCAAGACTTTGGAATTCCGGCCGACTGCGGGACCACCTGACGACAGGATAACCCAAGTGTGATGACTGTAGCAGGGTGAACACTCGAACATCTACATTTATGGTAGGTACAAAACTACTTTTCCCCACCACCATCCACCATCTTGTCTCTTATTTCAGGTCCTTGCTGCCTTTGTGATTTATTTACTGCTCATTTGTTTTACAAGCATGTGGCCCCTCTGCTTTTCCTGGTCTTATCTTCTTCCCTGTGAGGGTTACATCATCTGACATTGCACATCCTCCCTGTGTCTCTGTGTCATCCCTCCTATGTCTAAGGTTGCTATCCCAAGTCTGTCTTGCAGGCGATTCAAATTTTTACTACCTGTATTGTCAAGCTGATTGTGTCACTGATACCTTCATTTAAATTTTTGAGCATCCTCCTTACTATGTAGCCTGAGCCATGTCCCCTTCCTGCTGTCCTTTCAGAACTACAGGGCATTTCAGTCACCATGTAGCTGCTCCATTCATTCTTAGTTCATTTAATACTCCCCACATAGCTTTGCTTCTCCAACAGAGTATTTCCAAGTAATTATTAAACAGCCCTTGGAAAACCCCTGTGAATTGGGCAACTTTTAGGTGTTTTCATTTGCTTTGTTATTTAGTTTCTTAACAGAAAAATGATGGAAACATGCCAAAATATGTCAGCGTCTACTTTCTCCTGGTGTTACTTGCCACTGTCCCACTCTGTATGTTCCTCTCTATTACTTTCTTTAGATTTCATGATACCATGAATCTTTCCTGTAATAGCTGCATTACAGACTGATTTAGTTCACTGCCACCCATTCTCGCTTGTACTCCAGTTATCCCGATGTTACTTCTTCTTGAAGGATTTTCAAGATCATCTAGCTTTTCTTCCTGTCTTTTACTATGTGGTTAGCTCTTACATTTTGTGAACATGTTCCTACTGCTCAGATTTAATTGTTGCTTTACCTTCCTCCAGATTTTGAACCCTTCCTAGTATTCTTTTCATGTCTCTTTGTTGTTGACATATTGTTTATTTCAAGATGCTCACATCATGGCCTAGTGTGATTATCTTTTGAAATAAGATGCAAAATTTTCAGCCCAAATTGCAGCTTTAAATGTAGCCATCTGTTTTTCTTTTTGTTCCTGTTTACTCATCTTTCTTTCTGCGCTGTTTTTTTTTCTCCCTGGGAATACATGTTTTATCCACATTTCTGCAAGCCGTGTCCACAGCTTTGGGCTTAGACAACCACCTTGGCTGGGCTCCTTTCCTATATTTGGAAAAAGTGAGTGTATGTACCAGGCCACAATGTTCAGTGCAATGAGTTGCCACTTTTGATTAACAAACCCTCTGTCTACATTGGGGGGGTGCAATTTGTTGTGAAAAGTATAACCCCAGGTAAACCAAGACCTCTATGCCTGCAGATAAAATGATAGATAATGAGCCAGGGCTACAAGCATTTGGTGGAGAGATGATAAGCCATACATATCAAGTGGTAAATCTAAATATGACGGAAAAAATAAATAAAAGTACATTTAAGATCTTAAACAATGGAGTTTTAGGAAAAGTATCGCTAAAGATGGAGTCCAGAGTGTTTTTTCATAATCACAAAACTGCATGTGAATGTGACAAAGTGTGCACATTATGTAACAGCAAAGTTACATCAGTTGCATAAAGAAAAAAAACTACAACAGTGGTGGTGACTGATTTCAGATGAGATGTTTTTCTCATAACTAGTGCAAGTAATGAAAGAATAGAAGCTTTAATGTGGATATGACAGCAAGCTTCATAAGTATAAATTCAACCACTGCTCAATATATTAGTTGAATACTAACATGCCTGATATGAATAAGTAAAGGGCTTTCCAGAGTATATATCTGCGAAACCAAGGTGTAAAATGATGCATCATCTGACTTTACGGATCCTCAAAGTGCAACATTCTTTTTCCTAAGGAAAGTGCTAAATGGTTAATGGCAATATCATAAATATCTGCCGGACTACATGGGGCTTTTGGGATTCACTGTTAGCCTATGTAATTTAACTGGCTATTCAAAAGCAACTTGCTACACATTATTATGATACTGTAACAATTCTAAGCAGACATTCAAATGCCAAGTGTCACAAAATAAACAAACATTAAGGAATTGCAGTGTTTAATGTACAAAATCAGAAATAAGGATTTAAACATGTTTCAGCATGAGGCATGCAATAGCTGCACTCAGATCCGCAAAACAGCCAAAATGTTTAGCATGTAACACTCTACAAAGAGGGCATTCAGCAATAACATATTAATATGTTATGGCAAGAGGTTACCCTAAGGATTTGGTGATGTCCATTAAGAATGATATCTTGGATGGTTGGGGTATTAGATATCTTCGCCTTTTGGCTTGTCGGGGTGATTTTGACAACAACCCCGCCTACTGCAGGGCTACCCCAGGGAGGATCATTTGGTATGAACCACAACTTGGGCCATTATTGAGGTCAGAACAGAGAATCTTATTTTGTGATTAATTTTTATAGGGATACCCAGGAGGTAAAAAATATTGTTCAGAGGTACTGGGATATATTTTCCAGTATGCCCACTAGTTCAGATGTATTTTCAAGGAACCTGAAATTTGGGTTAAGAAAGGATCCTAATTCGAAAAACTATTTTGAAAGGACCCAAAATCGTGAGAATGTTAGTGGAAAGACTAGGACTTTTGGGTGTGGGATGTGTCCCTATATAGCCAACCTTCAGGAATTAAGCTTTTGGAGTACCTTTGGAAAGTTAAAAACTAAAGGGTATTACAGCTGTTATACAAAAGGGATCGTGTATGTTGCCTACTGTTCTGTCTGTTTTGCATACTATGTGGGTAAAATGGAGAGAAAACTCAAACAAAGAATTTATGAGCATACATATGATATTAGCAGAGGTAAAGAGACCAATGCTTTGTATAAACATTCGCTTGTGTGTTCTGAGTCTAGTTTTAAGTTTTGTGTTTTGGAACAGGTTAAGATACTTGATAGAGGCGGTGATTGAGAAACTAGATTACAGTATAGTGAACTTATGTGGCAGTTGAGAATGGGAGCCTGTTCCCACCCCCCCAACCCCACCATGATTTAAATGAACATGATTCTATTGTACCTGCCCTTAAAAGAAGAGTTTTAAAATAATAGGCTGGATAAAGTCCTGAAAGTTTATTTTCTTATTTTTATTTTTTACATTATCTGAGTGCAATTAAATAATGTAAAATGTTCCGTTTGCGATTAATTTATTTACTGTATTAGGGGATGGAATATTTAACTGAATGTACAATTGAAAATTATTTTGGTAAGAACCAATAGAATTCCTTAACTTTATGATATTGGTGTTATTTAAATGGCTGTTGTTATTGGTAATGCATTCTGATGAAGTTCCCTGTGCAGAATGAATGTGTAATTGTTGTATATATTAAAGTCTTTACACTTCTGGAATATTTGGTGCGATTTTCCATTGCCTTTATTGAAACCAGTGTGCCGGAATGAGGGTTTACTTGGTTTATTATTGGTGGTGGTTTACTCAGTTCTTTTCCACCATTCTTGTAGTATATTAGTATGTTATTACATACTTATGTAATTGTCACAGGATATGTAATAGACGATTCCAGTTGTAACTGCAAAAACCTTTCACTCTCTCTCATCTCACTTATATTCCCTATAATCCACTCAATCCCTTTTGAAACACAATACTGCCATATCCCTCCTCTATACCCACCCATTCTACCCCTCCAGTCTTGTACACAGTGTTGATAACCATTTCTTAAAAAACTACAACCCTCAATAGTCTCTTTCTCCACTTAACCACTATTCTATATCCTTCAACTTACTGAGATTCTCATACTTCCATACTATATACTGATACTGTATATAACCAATACTCTTCAATATCCTTCACCTTTATAACACTGATGTCACCACGTTATAATTTTATGTCACCATTGACATACTGTATTATATCTGCTGCTGTTCTGCACACAATGTTCACTTCTCAAAGCACTACACTACATTGATTGTATTCTGCTTCATGTAATATCTACTTTGAATTTAATGTTTCAAATGTGTACATCTACTGCCTATATTTACAGACAATGGACATCTAGGCAAAGCCTGAAAATGGTTCCTCTGAAGCTGCATGCTACAATGAAGGAATAAATGAATAAACACATTAAACATTCCTGTTCAGTAAAATCAGAGCTGGTGTTAGCATTTTGGGGGCCCCCTGGGCACTTCAAGTCTCCGTATCACCTTGTCACTGCCACCCTTTCTAAGCAGCATTTTAGTTCCTACTGCAAACTTTTAGGAGTAGTACACACAGATTGACCTGTAGCTACAATACTCTTACAGTATGACACGCCTGTGTAACACACTATGTTGGAGCATCTCACAAAGGGACACTTACAGTTACTGGCATTTAGTTGCAACAATGATACATTGCAGCTGCTTTATGTAAAGGTCTGGACTTGGGTGAAATGGCACCCTAGACCTACTGTTTCAGCACCCCCCCACACACACACACTCACTCACACCCTCTATTCTTCCCCGTTTTTTCCTTCATCTTGGGCTCCCCATACTATGCACATTACTTTTTTTCTTCCTTTTCTCTCATTTTGCCTTACTCTTCAGCTTTTTCAAGAAGCCATAACTCCCTATATGCTCTGAAGTGCATTTTAAAGATTTTTTTTTCTTTTTACACAATCTTTTCAGTCAGTGATGACATGAACAGAAATTATGACTGAGGAAAGAAATTGTGTTGCTGTACAGCTTTAGTTTTCCTTGCATCCTGTCAACACACCTTTTCTGACCAAGACAGCACAGTAATAACCATTTAGAAAATAAGGCAGGGCCCAAGAAGCCATCGGGTTATAGATGTTCTGGGATGTATTTTACAGCATTTCTCAGCCTTTTAATACAGTGGTGACATAAATAAAAAACATGAGTAAGAAAAGAATTTCAGTCTTTTATTTTTTTTCTTTCAAGAAAGACATATGTTGTACCCAAGACTTAATGTTCAAAGATGACAAAATTGTAGCAACAATAAACTAACAAGCTAGTTGTTATCTGGATACACAAGTCATATCTAGGGAAATACCTGCCTCCCAACCCCCCCCCCCCAAAAGAAAGACTGCCTAAGCATCGCTCTGGTGTTTGGCTAGGATGAAAGCAGAGGATCAAAAGTACAGTTGTGTACACTTACCATAAATGTAGATGTTCGAGTGTATTCACTGTTGCAGTCATTACATTTGGGTAATCTTCTGGCAGGTTGCCCTCAGTCGGCCTGACTAACAAAAGCTTGGGTCCTGCATCGATTGCTGTCCCTTCTTCCATGACGTCAGGTCGTCAGAGGTATAAAACATGCAGCCAACACCATTACATCAGTTTTTCTTGCCCCAGATGTCAGGTAACCCCCTAATGGGGAGCAAATAAACATAAAAACACAAAAGTATACCTCCAACAAAAAAGAAAATACGCCAACAAGGCTTTTAAGCATAGTAAAGGAAAGTAAAGGTAATGCCAGAAAAAGTTAGGGGGCTGGAGGGAGAGTAACCAGGACTGCAACAGTGAATACACTCGAACATCTACATTTATGGTAAGTGTACACAAACTGTACTATGTTCTTCATGTTTCACTGTTGCAGTCATTACATTTGGGTAGATTCCCAAAGCTATGGTTGGGAGGAGTTTATATAGCATTAGGGCCAGCTATAAGGCCCTGCAAGACAGAAGTGGCAAAGCTAGCTCTGGATTTAGAGAAAATTGGTAAATGATAATGCTTGGTGAAAGTATGTACAGAGCTCCAGGTAGCAGCTTCTAGGATGTCCCTGGTAGAAACACCTCTGAGAAAGGTTGCAGAAGTAGATGCAGCCCTGGCGGACTGAAATCTGATCCCCTGGGGGAAAGGTTTTCCATGGTGCTTATAGCAGAAATGAATGCAATGACTTATCCATTTAGAAATGGTTTGTTTTGAAATAGCCTTCCCCTCTGTCCTTGCAGCAAATGCTACCAGCAGTTGTTCAGATTTTCTTCGAGGTTTAGTCCTATCCAAGTAGAATCTAAGTTGTCTGTGCACATCCAAGGAATGTAGAATTCGTTCCCCTTTGTTCTGTGGATTGGGAAAGAGAGCTGGCAAATGAATGGACTGATTAAGAGCCACACTGGAAACCACCTTGGGCATGAAGGATGGATTGGTCCTGAGAGATACCCTGTCTGCATGAAAGATGATGAAAGGCTCCACTGCCATAAGGGCCTGTAATTCAGATATCCTTCTAGCTGAAGTGATTGCTAAAAGGAAGGCTGTTTTCCAAGAAAGAAATTTTAAGTCTGCAGTAGCAGCTGGCTCGAAAGGAGGTATAGTGAGTTTCTCCAAAATAAAGTTAAGGTCCCCGGCAGGGGTTGGAGCTCTCCTGGGTGGTCTCAAGTTTTTTGCCCCTCTGAGATACTGCTTGAGCAGAGGATGAGAGAAGAGGGGAGGTTCTGTGTTATAATGAGCTGAAATAGCTGATGCATGGATTTTAATGGAGGAAAAAGACAGGCCCTTGTGAAGCATCTCAGTTAAGTATTGCAAAATCTGAGGTAAATTGGGCACTGCTGTGCTCATCCCTAAAGATTGGTTCCAGGTATAGAATCTTTTCCATTTGTCAGCATAAGATTTTCTAGTACTAGGTCTCCTTGCCTCCAAGATGACATCCATCACAGGTTTGCTGACGGATGATAAGGGTGAATTTAAGTGATTAGCCAGGCTGCAAGGTTCAATGTTGGAAGCTGAAGGTGCCAAATTTGGTTCTCTTGCTGAGACAGCGGGGAAGGGATCTGAGGCAGGTGCCATGGAGATAACTGTGACACACTGCGCAGGAGGGGATACCAGTGTTGGCACGGCCAGTCTGGAGCAATCAAAATCATCCTTGGTTTGTCCTGTTTGACTTTTAGTAGAACTTTGGAGAGCAGCGGCAGTGGGGGGAAGGCGTATACTGATAGGTTTTTCCAGCTGAAGGACAGAGCATCCACTTTCCAGGCTTGTTTGTGGGGAGTCCTTGTGCAAAACTTGTTCAACTGGTAGTTCTGGGGGAGACAAATAGATCTATGTCTGGGCTCCCCCATTCGTTTGTCAACATGTTGAAAATCCTTGGTTCCAGTTTCTAATCGTGTGGGTTCATGAGGTTTCTGCTTAGTCCGTCTGCCAGTGTATTCAATTTTCCTGGCAGGAATTGAGCTTGTAGGTGCATCTGGTAGCTCAAGGCTGTGTTCCACAATGCCATGGCTAGCCTGCAGAGGGGGTAGGAATGTGTACCCTCCTGCTTATTTATGTACCACATAACTGTGGTGTTGTCCATCTTTACCATTAGTTGTCCTGGAAGAATGTAGTCCTTGAAGGCTATCAGAGCATTCTGTACAGCTAACATTTCTTTTTGATTGATATGTAGGTGCATTTGATTTGGGTTCCATTTGCCCTGAATGCACTTCCCTGCCAGGTGAGCTCCCATGCATAGTCTGATGCATCCGTAGTTAGGGTTTGGGCAGCACGTGGTAGTAGGAATGGTAGTCCCTTGTTTAGGTGGCAGGCCTCTACCCACCATAGGAACTCCAGGCGTAGGCAAGGTATGATAGGAATCATTGTTTCCAGGCTGTGACAATGTTGACTCCATAGACTTTTTAGATACCACTGTAGTTTCCTCATATGCAGTCTCGCATATGGAATTAGAAGAATGCAGGAGGCCATGAACCCAAAGGCTTCCAGTATTTGTCTTGCAGATAAGCAGGGTTTTTGTGGCCACTTGCTTGAAGTAAGTTACCAAATTAATTTGCTTTTATGGCGTGAGGAAAGCCATCTGGGCAGTTGTATTCAAGTTTGCACCCAGGAATGTAATCTGTTGACAGGGTACCAGTTGTGATTTCTTTTCATTTATGGTGTACCCCAGACTAGTTAGAACCCTTTTTACAAACGCCAGATGATTTAAAAGTATGCCCTGGTTTTCTGCCTGAATTAGACAATCGTCCAGGTATGGATTTATTTGAATATTTCTTTGCCTGCAAAAAGCAATAACTGGAGCCAGGCACTTTGTGAATACCCTGGGCGCAGTAGACAAGCCAAAGGGCAGTGCAGAGAACCGATAATGCAAGTAGCCTGCTTGGAAGCGTAGGTATCTTCTGCATGATTCCCTGATTGGGATTTGCAGGAATGCTTCTTTTAAATCTAGAGTTGGCAACCAGACGTATTTGCCTAGCATAGGAAGTAATTGGTGAAGAGTCAGCATCTTGAATTTTGGAATCTCCAGAAAGGTGTTTAGAGTAGACAGGTCCAGGATTGGACGCCATGATTTGTCTTTTCTGGGTACCAGAAAAAGTCTGGAATAGAAACCTTGTCCCTTTTCCTCTTCTGGTACCAGTTGAATAGCCCCGTGTTTAAGAGGGAAAGTACTTGTTTTTGAGCCTCTGCCCACTGATTTGGGGGCAGGTCTGGCCACCCGTTTGTTGTTGGCAACGTGTGGAAATGAAATCTGTATCCCTGGGACACTATATTTAAAACCCATTTGTCCTGGGTTATGAATTCCCAGTTCTTTGCATGAAGAGTAATCTTTCCCCCCCAAAGGGGCGGTCAAAAGATAAGTGCTTGGGAATTTTAAAAGGAAGTCATTGAGACTGTTTACCATGGGGGCTGTCTTGTTATTTCCAGATTTGGAAGTGGAGGCCCCCCACTGCTTAGTTCTGAGAGTTCCCTGGGACTGAAACCTGGTGTTTTTGCTGTGTCTTGGTTTAGCTTCAGAGGACCTGGAAGGGCCTGGAAAGGACCAATTCTTAGTAGGCCAGTGCCTACTAAATCTTGGAGGTTGTACTTGTAAAAAATCTTTAACAGTTTGCATAGATTTAGCTTTATCTTCCATCTTTTTAAGAACTTCTTCAGCCTTATTGCCAAACAGGCGGTCCTGATTTAAAGAAGCATCCAACAATTTAGCTTTAACATGATCAGGCAAAGATTGCTCCTTAAGCCAAGCATGCCTTCTAAGCACAGAGCCAGTAACAGCAGCCCTGCAAGAGACCTCTAAAGAATCAAAACCACATTGCAAAGTATGTTTTCCAACTTGTTCAGCAGAATGCATTAAATCTTGTAAATCTTTATTTTCCACACAGTCAGGAATCAACTTCATGTTCTGTTTAAGCAGTCCAATAATATGCTGTTGATATTTTAACATATGAAATTGGCAGTTTAATGCTTTGATTGCCAAGGTTGCAGAGGTATAAACCTTTTTACCTCATCTATCCAGCGCCCTGGAGTCTCTATCAGAAGGGGTAGGATTTTTAGCAGTAGAAGCCTTAATGCCCTTGGGCCCCTGAGAAATAGTCTCTGGATCTGCAACTGGATTTTTGAAAAGGGACTCAGGAACCCTGTAGTATCTGTCAGGTTTACTAGGAGCTGGAGGCAGGGAATCAGGGGCCAAACTGGATTCAGAGAACACATCATCATCAACAATGTCTTGTACAGGAGGTATAGCCAAAGGCCTATGCTGAGGTAGAAGAAGGAAATCCCTAAGAGACCAGAAACCAGGTCTAAATGACAAGGTATCTATTAGGCCAGCCTTAAAAAACAGAAGGTTGATTGTTAGATTAATTTCTATAATCTTCATTGTTAGTTAGAGTTTGATTTTGAAATAAATTGTTTTTAGATGAGTCTAGTTTTGTTACTGATATTCTTTTTACATTTGGGTAACAGACATTTTTATATTCTTATATTTTTTACAGTTGGCTTACTAGGGCATTGAACAGAATTATTGTGGTTGGTTCAATTGTAAATAAATATGTATTGTTTTTATCTAGGAATGTTCTTAAATTATTATGATTTTTTTGTGATATACAATAATATATAATGTATTCACCTAGATACATTTTAAATTAATTGAAGGAAATGATGTCATGTTTTACCAGGTATAAATTCAGTAGCCTCTTTTTGTATGTATTAAAGGTCTGAGAAAGCCCATCAGGGTGAAAGCGCTAACCTACATATCTACAATAAACTTGTGGATTATCCTTGTGTACTGGAATTTGTTACTTGGAGATATATTTGCATTAAGGAGCTTCAGATATATTTGTACGATCAGTCTTGGAGTGCCTCTGTGCTTTTTGACTTGGGAATATTTAAAACATTTATTTTATTTCACATTTGTTAACCGGGGGTGTCTGACTGAGCAGGCTAAGGCCCTTTTTCAGCAGAGGCTCGGGGAGAAAAGATACACAAAGAAAAATTACAGGCACATTTAGTTATTTAGACATGATCAGTATACACACAAATTACAAGAGACATGTTTTTACAGTGGTATGCGGCACAAACAGTTACAGTGGAGAGAACAATCAAAAAATATTAATTTTAAAAATAAAGGTAAGTAATAGATTTGTGGTGTACGGCTGAACTTTGGAACGTAGGTAGAATACATACATAGTACACAGGTACAGTACATACATTGTAGATTAGCCAGTGTTTGTGAGTAAGATTGAAAAACTATTATCAATTGCTCTAGATTTAGTATGTATATGTTATCCGCTTTCACTAGCCTGGGGAGCAATCATGGCACTGCCAACTTTGCTTGAGATGTTGCCTGATGAGGTCTTTAAAGGAGGCTTTGGATGATGTGTTTTGAATGCTAGTAGGGACAGAGTTCCATTTTTTAGCTACCGAACTACTATATAGTGCATCTCCAAAGCTATTGTAGCTGTTGGTGACTTCTAGTAGTAGTTTGCTTGATGATCTAAGAGGCCTTTTGGCTGAGTGATGTTGTACTAGGTTTTTGAGGGCAGGACACTTACTGGGGAGGTAATAGATAGAATGACAGAGGCAGAGTTGATTGTAGGTTAGGAGGTTGGGCAGTTCAAGCCAGTGGAGCTGTCTCAAAGCAGTACAGTGATGAGTTCTATATGAGCAATTTGCAGCAAAGCGGGCAATTCTGTTATAGCAAGCTTCCATTTTGCTTAGTTCAGTTTTGTTGAGATTAGGGTGGATAGAAGTTGGGAGCGAGCAATGGCTGATCTTGTGTTGTTGGTAAGAAATGGTTTGATACGGTAGAGTGACCCCAGTTTGGCATGTACTTTTTTAATAGTTAAGTTCAGATGACTATCAAATTTTAGGTGGGAGTCTATGGTTATTCCCAATAGCTTAGCCTGTGCCACTGGAGCAATTGGAGTAGCATTTGTGGAGTAGATAGTGAATTGACTGTTAGTGTTTTTGTTAGAACTGGTTATAATCATAAGCTGAGTTTTCTTTGGATTGAGGATCAGCTGGGCTTTGGTAAGGTAGTTTTCAACGTCAGAGAATGCTAGTTGAGTTGTTAGCAGGAGGGTGGGAATGTTTTGTGCAGCACAGATTAAGGTAGTGTCATCTGCATACTGAATTATAGATGCATGCTGTGTGGAGGTGTGGAGGTCATTTGTGAAGACTGTGAATAGTAGTGGTCCTAAGATAGAACCCTGTGGGACTCCTATAGTTATGGGCAGCTGAGGAGAGAGAGAATTTTCCCATTTCACAGCTTGGTACCTGTCAGTTAAGTAGCTTTGGAACCAGGTAAGAGTGGAATTAAATAGATGATATTGGTTTAGTTTGTTTAGCAGGAATTGGTGTGAGACTGTGTCAAATGCTTTGGACATATCCAAAAAAAAGAGTTGACACTTGCAGGCCTTCATTTTTGAAGCAACATGTTCCTGATTTTGAGTCTTTATTCTGTTATTATCAGTATTGCGCTGAACTCTTCAGCAAAGAAGTTGGGAGTTACAGTATCTGCTCTTCTGCCAGTATTTATAAAACTCCCTGTATGAGAAAACCATCCCTAAAGATCAGAAGCATCAGCTGTTCTTAAACTCCAAAGTATGCACTGAGATCAGTCATGCTGGGCTGATGATCTCTCTAGTGCTCACCTTGACTACGTTCATTACCAGCTTTATTCCAACAGAGTCATATCACAGCCCTATTCAGGTTAAACAGCCTAATCAGGGAATTAATACATTTTTTCCTCCTCATTCATCAGCCACAGTTTTTGTGGGGGCCCCACGCAGTCGAGGATGATTAGGGGGACCCATTGCAGCCATTGGTTTTGCAGGTACCTAAATGTGGATATGTTGTTAGTTTTAGTGGAGAGAATGTCCAGCAGCAGGTTTTAACTAAGCCAGGGGCACTATGTCAGTGGTAAAATATATAATGGAATTATGAAAGCTGTTGCTTGATAAAACACTGTTACTATAACCAGCAATATCTTTGAATTTTAAAGGAGATGTAAATAAGAGTTATTGCCCACCTGGCTTATTAAATATGCAAGATTCCTGTACTAGCTTTTGTTGTTTTGACAAACATGTTACAAAATATCAAAATAAGATAACTTGCAGTGGTTGGGGGCCCCCCAGGAACAGGGGGTCTCCAGCGACCACAGGGTTCACTGGTGCCTAAAGCTTGAGTAGGATTTCACTTCTATTGCCTCTGGTGTGCACTGCAACACACTGCAGTGTTTTGGGCCATTAAACTGTTAGCAATTAATACAATGACTGGTGTCTACCAAATAGATAAAAAAAGAATAACTAGTTTATGGGGAAGCACACAATGTACAATCAAGAACCCTGTAAAGTATTAGAGTACATGTCCAACTTATAAAACAATAATACAACAAAACCAGGCATTTTCCCAGCAATTTTCATGCCATTTAAATAAAACTACATCCCACAAGCAAGGCATTATTATCAGTATCAGTATTATTATTATTACCATTGTTATTATTATTACTTTCATTTTAAATGAATAACTTTTAAACCTAGTCACTGTACAGAAGTACCTTTTATAGAAGGAATTAGTTTATTTGCCATCTTTCCCACCAGACACTCCTTCAGCATGGATTCATAATTAACCCAGCGGTGAACCTGTGGGACATAAAAAGGAGACAGAGAATCAGAAGTTGATGTGTAATGTGCATTGCACTGCAGCCTTCTTCACTAGGCCCCATAATGCAAAACTACATAACAAGGCTCATTTAAACCATACCGAGCTGCCATGTTTCCATCTTAAAGCCTGCCCCCACAAATAGTGTAAGTATGGGAGAAGCTAGAACTAAGTTATACATTGCAGAAGCACAATGCAAATCATGCAGATGAGTAGTGCAGCGTTCACATCTGTAATTTTCCATGAAAGATAAGGCACATCACTGGTAAGCTGCAGTTCAAGAAAATAATCAAAAATGTGTGTTTAAAAAAATGTCTTAACATGAAAACTGTGCTAGTATTAAACCATTCCATACTTATCCTCAAAAGTACAGTTTTGTACCTACCATAAATGTAGATGTTCGAAGATCCACATTGCTGCAGTCCTTACACTTGGGGTAGTCCGCTGTCCTCGGTCGGCCCGAATATCAAAGTATAAGGCTGACGTCGGTCAAGGCGCATTTGACTGACATCAGGACGTCAGGGTACAAATGCGCATGACCGACGTCATATCCTCAGTCTTTTCTTGCCCCAGATGTCAGAAGACCCTAAAAATAAAGGTCAAAAACCAAAAGACAGCAAACCAACAACCAACCATCCTAGCACTAAAAATATGTACAATATATACAATAGACAATAAACACCCAATTGACCACCCAACCCACACAACCGCCTCTAACAACAGAGGGGAAGGAGGGAGGGTAAATTGGACTGCAGCAATGTGGATCTTCGAACATCTACATTTATGGTAGGTACAAAACTGTACTATGTTCTTCATCTCACATTGCTGCAGTCCTTACACTTGGGTAGAATCCCAAAGCAGAGGAAAGGGAGGATGGCCAAATTATAAGGAAGCAGGAGCTGCTAAAATGCCCTGCAAAACAGCAGTGGCAAAACCAGCCCTGGATTTAGAGTAAAGAGGTAGGTGATAATGTCTGGAAAAGTATGCACTGAACTCCAAGTAGCTGCCTCCAAAATATCCTTAGTTGCCACCCCTCTCAAAAAAGCTGTTGAAGTGGCAGTAGCCCTAGTGGAATGAGGCCTAATCCCAGCTGGAACTTCCTTGCCATGATGGGAATAACAGAAAGCAATGCAAAACCCAATCCACTTAGAAATAGTTTGTTTTGACACAGGCTTGCCCTGAGAACTCAAAGCAAAAGAAACAAATAACTGCTGAGACTGCCTGAACCCTTTAGTTCTGTCCAAATAATAACGCAACTGCCAGTGTACATCTAAAGTGTGCAAAATCTTTTCCCCTTTATTTTGGGGATTTGCATAAAAGGTAGGCAAATTAATAGTTTGGTTTAAAGCCACACTAGAAACCACTTTAGGCATAAAGGAAGGATTAGTACGTAAAGATACCCTATCCTTATGGAAAATTAAGAAAGGCTCAACTGCCATAAGGGCCTGCAACTCAGAAACCCTTCTTGCAGAGGTAATAGCCAACAAAAAAGCAGTCTTCCATGATAAAAACTTCAACTCAGCAGTAGCTGCAGGCTCAAAAGGTTGTAGAGTGAGTTTCTCCAACACAAAATTGAGATCCCAAGCAGGAGTAGGAGCTTTTAGGGGGGTCTTATATTCTTTGCCCCTCTAAGAAATTGCTTGAACAAAGGATGAGAAAACAATGGTGGGTCACAATCATAGTGAGCCGAAATTGCTGCAGCATGAACCTTAATAGAAGAGAAGGACAAACCTTTGTCCAGTAACTCAGTAAGATATTGAAGAGCCACACTTAAATTAGGCCCAGAAACATCAAAATCCTTTGCTGCACTCCAAAACAAAAATCTCTTCCATTTGTCTGCGTACACTTTCCTTGTACTAGGCCTTCTGGCTTCCAAAATAACATTTAAAACTTGTTGTGGAAGTGGAGGCCCACTATGGTTCAAAAAGTACAGTTTTGTACCTACCATAAATGTAGATGTCCGAACTGGATAGCATCTGCAGTCATAACAAGTGGGTTGTCCTGTCGTCAGGCAGCCCTTCAGTCGGCCGGATTCCAAAGTCCAGGTCCGGCTTCGGCTGATGTCGCACTCCACCCGACGTCATCTCTGTTGGTCTTCGGGTATAAAGGCATCAGCCGACGCCATTTTCCTCAGTGTTTCTTGCCCCAGATGCCAGTAGCCCTCTTGCAGGCTAAAATTTGGATAGATGCCAATGTTTCCAAATAGATAGAGGTAAACACAACAATAAGCATGTATGTACATATACACAAACAAATACACCATAAAGACTCCCCAACAGCTAGCTATTAGAAGGGTAAACACCTAGGAGTACCACAGAGGGATGGAGGGAGGTAATCCTGACTGCAGATGCTATCCAGTTCGGACATCTACATTTATGGTAGGTACAAAACTGTACTATGTCCTTCATGGATGCATCTGCAGTCATAACAATGGGTAGAATACCATAGCCAACTAGGGAGGAGGATAAAATAGATTATGGTGTGTTTAGGATCCCTTGCAGTACAGCAGTGGCAAACCCTGCTCGGGATCTGGAATATAGAGGCAAATTATAATGCTTGGCAAATGTATGCACGGAGGTCCAAGTAGCCGCCTCAATAATGTCTTTGGTTGCCACTCCTCGTAAGAAGGCTGTGGTAGTGGCTGTTGCCCTTGTAGAGTGAGGTCTTATGTTCTGTGGAATTGGTTTTCCATGGAAGGAGTAACAGAAGCGTATGCAATTTCCTATCCATTTGGAGATTGTCTGTTTGGAAATAGCTTTTCCTTCCCTTCCTGTTGCATAGGCTACAAAAAGTTGGTCAGTCTTTCTGCTATTTTTGTTCTGTCCAAGTAGTAGCGTAGCTGTCTGTGTACATCCAAGGTATGCAGTATTCTTTCCCCTCTGTTTTGTGGGTTGGGAAAGAAGGTAGGTAGGTGGATTGCCTGGTTTAAAGACAGTCTGGATACCACCTTAGGCATAAATGTAGGATTAGTCCTCATGGACACTCTATCTTGGTGGAAGATTAGGAAGGGTTGCACTGCCATTAAGGCCTGTAGTTCTGAAACCCTCCTTGCTGAAGTAATTGCCAGTAGGAAAGCAGTTTTCCATGACAGGTGTTGTAGGTCTGCTGTTGCTGCTGGTTCAAAGGGTGCTAGTGTCAACTTTTCTAGCACAAAGTTTAAATCCCAAGCTGGTAATGGTGGTTTCCTTGGAGGTTTTACATTCTTGATTCCTCTGAGGAATTGCCTGAGCAAAGGGTGCGAAAAAACAGGTGTATCAAAGCTGTATTCTGCTGAAATAACTGATGCATGTATCTTGATGGAGGAGTAGGACAGGCCTGAATGAAGAAGTTCGGCCAGATACTCCAGAATGTTAGGCATATCTATGTTTGACACATCTTTTCCTCTTTCCGTACTCCAGATGACAAACCTTTTCCATTTTCCAGCATAGTTACTTCTTGTTGAAGGTCTGCGTGCTTCAAGAATAATATCTTTAACTCTTTGGGAAAGTTCTGGAATAGCTGCTGTTATGTGATGTTCCATGCAGTCAGTTGCAAGGTTTTTAGGTTTGGATGTATGATGCTGTAGTTGTTCTGTGTTAACATCAAGGGCATCAGGGGAATTGTCCACATATTGTTCCGAGACACGCTCCTCAGTAGTGGGTACCAGTGTTGTCTTGGCCAGTTTGGAGCTATCAGGATTATCCTTGGACGTTCTTCCTTGATTTTCAGTAGTACCTTGTGTATCAGAGGAAGAGGCGGGAATGCATATGCTGTTAGGCCTTTCCAGTTGAAAGAGAGCGAATCCACTTTCCATGCTAATGGGTGGAATGTCCTTGTGCAGAATTTTTGAGCTGGTGATTGAGAGGTGATGCTAATAGGTCTATCTGTGGCATTCCCCATTTCTTTGAGATGGTCTTGAAGATGTCCGGGTGAAGCTTCCATTCGTGGGCATCCGAAGTGGTTCTGCTTAATATGTCTGCTAGGGTATTGTCTTTCCCTGGTACAAATATTGCCTGTAACTGGATGTTGTAGCTGAGTGCCAGGGTCCACAGCTCCAAGGTCATTCTGCATAGGGGGTATGAATGAGTGCCTCCCTGTTTGTTGATGTACCACATGACTGTGGTGTTGTCTGTCCTTATCATCAACTGGCCCTCTTTGAGAAATGGTTTGAACTTTTGGATTGCCAGTTTTACTGCCAGCATTTCTTTTAGGTTGATGTGCAGTTGGAGTTGATCCTGTGTCCACAATCCTTGCACGCATTTGTCCAGCATGTGGGCCGACCATCCTAGGTCTGAAGCGTCTGTTGTGATGGTCTGGCTTGCTTGACATCTGCGAAAGGGTAGGCCTGGGTTTGACTGGCATGCCTGAGCCCACCATAGGAACTCCTGTTTTAAGCATGGAATTAGTGGGATTTCTGTTTCTAGACTGTGTCTGTGTTGGGACCATAAATTCTTTAGGTACCACTGTAGTTTTCTCATATGTAGTCTGGCAAATGGAACCAAGATTATGCATGATGCCATGAAGCCCAAGGCCTGCAGTACTTTTCTTGCTGTTAACTTGTTCAGTTTTGTTAGTGCCAAGAAGTATAGAGGAGTTCTTTTGTTTTCTGTAGTCAGGAATGCCATTTGTTTTACTGTGTCCAATTCAGCCAAGAATGTCCTTGTTTGGGATGGTATCAGCCTTGACTTTTGTAAATTGACTGTGTATCCCAGTGCTTGTAGCAAGTAAATGACCCTTTGTAAATCTGTTGTCAGCTTGCTTTTGTTGTCCCCTTGTAGCAGGCAGTCGTCCAAGTATGGGTAAATTTGAATTCCCTGAAGTCTGCAATGGCGATTACTGATGCCAGGCATTTTGTGAATACTCTGGGCAGTAGATAAGCCAAAGGCAATGCTGAGAATTGATAGTGCTCTGATCCTGCAAGAAATCTGAGGTATCTTCTGCAGATTGGTCGAATGGGGCGTGCAGGTATGCCTCCTTGAGATCTAGAGTTACCAGCCAAGACTCCTTGCCCAGCATGGGAAGAAGTTGCTGTAGGGTCAGCATTTTGAATTTTGGGACAATGATGTATGTATTTAAGGTGGACAGGTCGAGAATTGGTCTCCAACTTTTTTCCTTTCTTGGAACTAGGAATAGTCTGGAGTAGAACCCCTTTCCTTGCTCTGCTGTTGGCAATCTTTCCACAGCTCTCATGTTTGCTAACTCCATTATCTGGCGTAGAGCCTCTGTTTTTTGATTTGGAGGTAGATTTGGCATTCCTCTTTTGACTGGAAAAGTGTGGAAGTGAAACCGGTAACCTTGATCTATGGTTTGTAAAATCCACTTGTCCTTTGTTATGTAGTGCCAGTTCTTTGAAAATAAGGTTAACTTTCTGCCTAGAGGAGCTGCTATTTGTTCCCTGGTAGGCGGATTTAGGGTTAAGTCACTGTGGTTGTGTTGATGTAGTGGCAGTGGCTGTGTTTGTGCCTCTGTTGTTACCTTGCCACTGTCTTTCTCTGTAGGCACCTCCTCTGGATTGGTTTCTGCCTCTGGAACGTCTATTCCTGCCCCTTTGAAATTTTGTGGAGTCAGGAAAGGACCAATTTTTGGCAGGCCAGTTTCTGCTAAACCTTGGGGGTTGAACCTGCAAGAAATCTTTAACAGTTTGAACAGATTTTGCCTTTTCTTCCATTTTCTTCATAACCTGCTGGGCAGATGTACCAAACAAACTTGTCTTGTCCATAGGAGCATCTAGCAACTTAGCTTTAACATGATCCGGTAAAGCTTGTTCCTTTAGCCATGCATGCCTTCTTATCACTGTGCCTGTCATGGCTGATCTAAATGAAGCCTCCAGTGCATCATAGCCACATTTTAAGGAATGGTTGCTAACCTGTTGTATGTTATTTACCATCTCTAATACATATTTCTTATCAAGAGATTCATCAGTGGTTAGTTTTTAGTTAACTGATCCAGCATAAACTCTTGGTATTGTATCATGTGAAACTGACAGTTTAAAGCTCTAGCTGAGAGAGTAGCTGAAGTGTAGACCTTTTACCCCATCTGTCTAATGACCTTGCTTCCCTTTCAGAAGGAATAGGGTTTTAGCTATGGTCGCGTTACTGCCTTGGGGCCCTGGGATATAGTTTCTGGGTCTGCAAGTGGAGCCTTGTAAAGGTGGTGATGAGTATCTGGCACCCTGTAAAATCTGTCTGGTTTGGCAGGGGCTGGGGGTAAAGAATCTGGAGCGGAGCAAACATCATTGAAAGCATCATCCACCACAGAGAGAACAGGGGGTATAGCTAAGGGCCTGTGCTGTGGGAGGTGCAGAAAAGTCCTAAGTCTTTTCTGGAGTCTGAAAAATCCTGTTGCTGCCATTGGAACTGTTCTCATGGCATGCAAGGTTTCCCCAAAGGAGAATTCTTCTGGTGGGGAAGCAGCTGGGATGGATTCTTCAGCATCAGAATCTTCAAAATTGGAGAAGGGAGCCTCTGGCTGGTCAGTTATGTCTGATTCATCAGCAGAATCATCAGAGGACACTGGCTCGGGGGCTCTGCCCTAGGTCTCTTCTCTGGGGCTGAGAGGCCCTGTCTGGGTGGGATTGAGATCCTCTAATTAAAGAAATTAAATCTTCTGCCAAAGTAAGCATTTGAGAACTAGAAGAGGGCCTGGATGTGGGTGGTTTAACAGGCACTGTTTTAGTAGTCTTGGCTGCTTTAGCCCTGGCGAAGGCCTTAATGGACATGGCTGCTGGAGGCCTAGCAGCACCACGTGCTGGGGTAGAAACATCCAAGGGATGGTGTCTGATAAGTCAACCACCGTAGTGGGTAAAATTTCTGAAGTCGTTTCAAGAGTTGTAGCAGGGGCCTCAGTTGTAGGAATAGGTTCAGCTGTACTTTGTTCAGTTTTCTCGGTTTCGGCGAAACCGAGACACTCATGATTTGCTTGACCATGGTTTCGGCGAAACGCGGACCGAGTGTCGGTCTTTATCTTTGCGTTTTTGCTAGATTGGGTAGTCGGAGGATCCGGCGGCATAAATACGCAAAATCAGAACCGAAAAACTGTTCTGCAAACTCCGACCGGCCTAAGCGTTCGTCGGTTGAAAGAAGCACAGGCGAACAGGCTGCTACGTCGTGGGCTGGGCCTAAACAAGGCAGACAGTAAGAGTGGAAATCTTTATGAGGTATTTGTTTCCCACAGTTTAAACAATTGTTAACTTTTTCTGACATCGGCTGAGGCAAGAAAGAGTCCCCAACGGGTACTTAGCTTTAGAAGTCTTGAGTAGTATTCGGTAGAAGTAATCTCTGGATCCGACCGACCGGCACTTGCGAACAGCTTCTGCTTCGGGCGCCACGCGGCAAGAAAGACTGAGGAAAATGGCGTCGGCTGATGCCTTTATACCCGAAGACCAACAGAGATGACGTCGGGTGGGGTGCGACATCAGCCGAAGCCGGACCCGGACTTTGGAATCCGGCCGACTGAAGGGCTGCCTGACGACAGGACAACCCACTTGTTATGACTGCAGATGCATCCATGAAGGACATCAGAATATGCCAGGCTGTTAGGTGCAGAGAGTGAAGCTTGACATTGAGCAAATGACTGTCCTCCTGAGACAACAGGTGTGGAATCGAAGGCAAAGGCCATGGAGGCTTCCGTACCAGGCTCCTCAGTAATGGGTACCAATGCTGTCGAGGCCAATCTGGAGCTATCAAAATCATCCTTGGCTTGTCTTGTCTGGCCTTTAGTAGTACCTTTGGGAGGAGAGGCAGAGGCGGAAAGGCATACACATGAAGACTGCTCCAATTGAAAGAAAGAGCATCCACTTTCCAAGCTGTGGGATGAAACCTTTTTGTGCAAAACTTTGGCAGCTGGTGGTTTAGTGGGGAAGCGAACAGATCTATGTCTGGAGTTCCCCATAACACTGTCAATTTCCGAAATACATGAGGATCCAATTTCCACTCGTGGGGATCCATAATTTGTCTGCTCAACACATCTGCTAAGGAGTTCTGTGCTCCCGGCAGAAACCTTGCCTGAAGATTTAGCTGTAAACGGAGAGCAGTCTCCCACAAAATCATTGCTTGCCTGCATAGAGGATAAGAATGTGTTCCGCCTTGCTTGTTGATGTACCACATGACAGTTGTGTTGTCTGTTAGAATCAACACCTGCCCTGGAAGAAGTAAATCCTTGAAGGCTATTAATGCAAACTGGACTGCTAACATCTCTTTCAAGTTGATATGTAGATGTTGTAGTCTGGCAGGCCACTTGTCTTGTATCCACTTTCCATTCAGATGAGCCCCCCAAGCTTTGTCTGAGGCATCTGTCGTTAGAATCTGACTCGCCTCTGGCCGGGTCACAGAGAGTCCCTTGTTTAGGTGACATTCCTGAGCCCACCACAAAAATTCCTTTTGAATGCAAGGTATTATTTGAATGACAGTGTCCAAATCCTGGCAGTGCTGTGTCCATACATTTTGAGATACCATTGTAGCTTCCTCATATGCAGTTTGGCATTGGGAAGCACCAGAATACAAGATGCCATGAACCCTAAGGCTTGAAGGACTGTCCTTGCAGTCAGCCCGGACTGATGAGACAACTGATGAAAGTAAAGGGAAAGATTCTTTTGTTTGTCCGGGGTCAAAAAGGCCATCTGGGATGCTGTATTCAGTCTCACACCCAGAAAGCACATGTCTTGAGAGGGTACTAGACTGGACTTTATTTCGTTCACAGAATACCCCAGGCATCTTAGCACTGCTATCACATAATCCAGATGATGAAGAAGCTCGTCCCTTTCTTGAGCCAGAATCAGGCAATCGTCCAAATAGGGATAAATCTGTATTCCTTTTAACCTGAGGAAAGCTATCACTGGAGCCAGAACCTTCGTGAACACTCTGGGCGCAGTAGATAAGCCAAAGGGCAATGCAGAGAACTGATAATGAGAAGTCCCAGCTCGAAAAAGCAGATACTTCCTGCAACTGAGTCTGATAGGAACATGAAGATAAGCCTCCTTGAGATCTAAAGTTACCATCCAATGATCTTTGCCTAGCAGAGGTAAAAGCTGCTGTAACGCCAACATTTTGAACTTGGGAATGTCCAGATAAGTGTTGAGGATAGATAAGTCCAAAATTGGTCTCCACGTGTTCCCTTTCTTTGGTACTAGGAACAGGCGAGAATAAAATCCTAGGCCCACTTCTGGCATAGGGACCGGCTGAATGGCCCCTATTTGGAGTAACAGAGAAATTTGCTTGTGAGCCTCTATTCTTTGTGGAGGAGGAACGTCTGGCATGCCTTTGAAAGGAGGCAAGGTATGGAAATAAAACCTGTAACCGTGGTGTATGATATCCAATACCCATCTGTCTTGGGTAATTAAACTCCAATGTTCTTTGAAAAGTGCCAACCTTCCTCCCAAAGGTGCTGCCAGACGAGAAGGCTCTGGCAGCTGAAAAGGTAGGTCATTGGGTCTGTTTACGAAAGGACTGACCCCTGCCCTCACCTGAAGACTGTGCAGGAGAACTCCCTGTTCTAGGCCTGAAAGAGCCCTGAGCTCTGCCCTACCACGTCTAGATCTACCCCTAGACTGGGAATCATAAGAAGGATACATCCACCCCTTAGTAGGCCAATTTCTACTAAACTTTGGAGGCTGAACCTGCAAAATCTTTAACAGTCTGCATAGACTTAGCCTTGTCTTCCATTTTCTTTAAGACTGTCTCAACAGGAGAACCAAACAACACATCAGATTGTAAAGGAGCATCTAAAATCCGTGATTTAACATGGTCAGATAAATTCTGATCCCTCAGCCAGGCGTGCCTCGAAGAACTGACCCAGTGGCAGCCACCCTAGGCGAGGCCTGTACAGCATCAAAACCACATTGCAAAGAATGCTTACCCACCTGTTCAGAAACATGTACTAAATCTTGCAACTCTTTACAATCAATACCTTCCGCCAGAGCATCAACCTTAGACTTCAATTGTGAAAGGAGATAGTTTTGGTATTTTAACATGTGAAACTGGCAATTCAAAGCCCTCATAGCTAGAGTGGAAGAAGTATAAACTTTCTTTCCCCATCTATCCAAAGCCTTGGCCTCTTTGTCTGAAGGAACCGGATTCTTGACAACAGAAGCCTTAACACCTTTAGGCCCCTGACTAACAGTTTCTGGGTCTGCCCTAGGACTCTTAAAAGATACTTATGAGCTTCAGGCACCCTGTAATATCTATCCGGTTTAACAGGAGCAGGAGGCAAAGAATCAGGATTAAGAGAAGCCTCTGCAAAAACATCTTCCACCACATCTAAAACAGGAGGTATAGCCAAAGGCCTATGCTGGGGTAAAAACAAAAATTCTCTAAGCCTTTTCCTGGAATCAGAGAAGTCCTGACCTTCCCACTTAAAATGCTCCCTCATAGAATGAAGAGTTTCTGAAAAAGAAAAATCCTCAGGAGGAGAAGCAGAAGGAGTAGAATCATCCACATCAGAGTCAGAATAAAGAGAATACTCCTGCAAGTCTTCAGCCGAAGACTCTGAAACATCCGAAGCCTGCTCAGGCTCCACCCTAGGTCTCTTATCAGGAGGGGGCAAAGAACCCCTAATCAAAGAAATCAAATCTTCTGCCATTTTAAGCATATGCTTCTTGGGCACAGTTCCAGAAGAACTAGGGGTGACACCAACTGAAGCTGAACCTGGCCTGCCTCTGGGAGAAGCCTTGGAAACAGAAGGAGAGGGCCTAGCCACCCTAGGAAGGGAGGGGAGTATAGTAACCTGAGAAGCCCCTTCAGCCTGACCTGCCTCCTGAGAGGCCACATCTTGCAATAATAAAGTCTCCCTGGGAACCCAAAGAAACCTCCGGTGGAGCCACCGGCTCCACCGATACCTCTAAAGAACCAGCGTCCGGTACAGACGGTTCTTCTAACCTAGGCTTAACCGCTTTGTCCTTGCGCTTCTTCGAAGAAGCGGGCGTCGGAGCATCCGACGGCATTTTATAATTGCACCGCTTCCCAAAGACTAACCTGGCACAATCCAACCTTCTCTTTATAGTGCGTTTATTGAATCTAGCACAAGAGCGACACCCAACAACGTCGTGCTCAGGCCCTAAACAAGGAATACACAAAGTATGATAATCTCTATGCGGTATCTGTTTCCCACAAGAAATGCAATTATTGACTTTTTCTGACATCCGGTAAATCACTGAGGCAAGAAAAACTAAAATATTCCCCAACGGGGTACTTAGCCAACTTTGAACTCGGTCTGAAACTTCGAAATCGAAAAATCTCAGAACGCCAACCGGCACTTGCAAAGCTGCTTCTGCATCGGACCATGCGGCAAAAAAGACTGAGGATATGACGTCGGTCATGCGCATTTGTACCCTGACGTCCTGATGTCAGTCAAATGCGCCTTGACCGACGTCAGCCTTATACTTTGATATTCGGGCCGACCGAGGACAGCGGACTACCCCAAGTGTAAGGACTGCAGCAATGTGAGATGAAGAACATCTCCATTCCAACACCATTTTCTTCTATCTTTTGTAATCATCTATTGACTTCTACAGATGGAAATGCTAGAAAACTACATAAAACAGTTCATCCCATGAGCGGAGTGAATCTGTGTGTTACTACCACCACCCTGATTTAATTGTATTTTATATGTATATATATATATATATATATATATATATATATATATATATAGAGCTATTTTATGTTTCTTTACTTAGTGTCGATACGCATTGAGAATTTGTATCACTCTTTACCTAAACAGTTTTTGTAAGCCTGCTGGAATTTTTTCTCCCCAGGATCCTCTTGACAATAGGCTCTATACAGCAAGGCTAATCTGATAGATGAAATGTAAATAACTAAGAGATGCAAGACACTTCACATTTTACCTCATGTCTCCAGAGTACAAAGAAATCTTGATTAAAAAGTAATAAATATAGGTCGGTCACAAAGAACACATCTAACAGTAATGCTTGTTAACACCAAGGAGATAAAACTCGGGATACGATTACTTAAAAGTACTGTTAAAAGTACGGAATTACACTGAAAGCAAAACACTCTTAGAATATATGTGTGGGATTCACTGAAGTGTGGAACATGGTATAGTGCAGCCTGTGCTACTTGATCCAGATATACCACATCCCTGTCACAAGGTAGCACAATGGAAGCCTCCTGTAATCACTCCAGCCACCTCTGCTGATTAAAATGCATAGCAAGGCACAGTGTCACAGAGCTGCATATACACCCTCCCCACACCTTGTAGAATAAGCCCAAGTGCTTGTGCCTAGCCATTCACCCACCTTCTATCCTGCTGTAATAAATGGACATACAAAAAGCTCATATGTCTCTAGAGACAATCCTTGTCACCTCCCATCCTTCTGTAAGAAATGAAAACATAAATGCTTGAGTCTACAGTCAATCTACCCACCTCTCACCTATATGTGTATCAATTAAAATATCCATGCACAGGGTCTTTACCTCAATGTAATGAATAAATAAATGCTAGTACCTATAGTACCACCCATATCTCATTCACACACAGTCACACATAGTAAATAAATAAAACAAATGTTCCTATCTAATATAAAACATACTGACCCCCTGAAATCACAACTTTAAGTTGGAAGAGCAATCCAACACTCCCTCACCTCCCTCTCCCACTGTCTATAGAAGAACATGTTCACTGCTAATGTTGCTGACTACATCACTTCCCAACCAAAGTTAGACTTTAGCTCTAAACATGTCTTGGGTTAATCCCTTCCCCTATGTGTTTTTCCCATATTGTGGCCCTCATGTTCCTGTACCAAAATAAATGCTGCTTTGCTTGGCTCTTTGGCTAAAATTAGCTGCAGCTATTCTCACTATCTAGGGGACTGTGCTTTCAGGCATATGCTGAATACCATGGTATGCCCTACCATGATGTCACATACCAGAATATATGGTGTTTGTACAACTCATTTAAATGTTATCATCATTCCATTAGGAAGACATGATGACATTAATTGGTATACATGGTATGCAGCTCACTCAACACAGACAAGACCACCAAAAAGGAGGAGCAGGCAACAGAAAAGCTGACAGGAACACTGTTTCCCTCTTACAAAGCACAAACCAAAGTTTGCACTATGCCTGACTTATGGACAGGGTAGTACTGCAGCTGACACCACAAACGACAATACTAAGCTATTTTTTATGACTCCGCTGTCTGGCATAACATGACACATGGTCAGTAACATTATACCATACCATGTTATAATTCTTAGGACAATAAAATCCACATCCAGTGCACTTAACTGCTCTACGCGATAGTCAGTGGATGGGAGTTTTAACTAAAAACTTTCATCCCACTGGGTACTACAAGCACAATAAGGGTCTTATTATTATAACAAGCAATGTTTCTTCATGAATCAAAACCTATGCAAGAAATAAGACACTGAGTGGGCAGTTTACAGATATTGCCACGACTGGAGTATACGGCATAAAGCCACAGGCATGTTTCTCAGCACACACAAAACATCTAAGTATAACATGAAATAAAACAGCACCTCTACTAAGCATAAACAGGTATTAAAGTAATTATTTAAGCAATAAAATGCAGCTAAAGGGTAGGCAATGTTGGGATTTGCATAGCTCTTAACTTCTTTACCTTTTTGTCCCTTGCTAGAATTACTAACACACACTGACATATCAGCAAATACACACGTTCATTCAAGCAGCCATGATATCAGCCACTTCTGCTTAAAATGGCTGACATTATTCCATTCTCAATGGACAGGTAGCTCTTCTAAAGTGCCGATCTTACCCCTTGGAACATCATGTGCCCAACAGTGACCAACTCTGCCCCACCACAATGATACAGATGTGGATTAGTACATCACAATCTATTTTACTGAGACAAGGGATACTATATATCTTCACATCTGACAATGGGCCAAAATATACCGGTCAAAAGATTCATCAGAATTGCGCATGAATAGGGATTTAGACAAAATGTCAATTTCACACCATCATCTATCAAGCAGACAAGCTGAAAGAAAGTCTTCTTCTTTTGGCTTTTTCCCAGTTAGGGGTCACCACAGCAGATCATTTGTCCGCTCATGATTGGCAGTGGAGTTTTTACGGTGTCGAGTTGCCAGCCTGGCACCCAACCTTCCACAGAAGGCACACACACACACACACACACACACACACACACACACACACACACACACACACACACACACACACACACACACACCTAGGGCTAATTTTAGAGTGTCCAATCCACCTATGCATGTCTTTGGGATGTGGGAGGAAACTGGAGCACACGGAGGATACCCACGCGACCACAGGGTGGACATGCAGACTCCGCACAGAAGGCACCCCAGCAGAGAATTGAACTGGAGAACCTCTTGCTGTGAGGCGACACCGCTAACCGCTGCACCACCGTGGTCGCCCAAGCTGAAAAAGTACAGTTGTGTAAAATCTTACCATAACAGTAGATAGCTTTCTCCTCACTATTCATTACAATAGGGATCCTCTGCCTAGAGCAGCCTGACGTCTGGCTATTCCAAACCAAAGCCTTTAGGTTGTATTGGGTACTTCATACGTTAAGCATATGTTCCCAGCACTCAGCATATGGCATAAAGGTGACATCCGGAAGTACCATCTTTAGAATTGAAAAGCCCCAATAGGAATGACAGCCTAAGGATATCGGTAGGAAACAAGTATATCCAGAAGGAAAAAGGACCGGGGGGAAGGAGGAGGGAGTGAATACTGTAACAATGATAAGAAGGATATCTACTGCTATGGTTAGATTTTACACAAATGTACTATATTCTTCCACATCACTGTTGTAGTATTTATTACAAAAGGGAGAGAGAGAGGTCAGGAAGAAGATTGGGAGGAGGAAAGTACAGTTGTGTACAGTTATCATAAATGTAGATGTTTGACTGTATTCACCGTTGCAGTCATCACACTAGGGTTATCCTGCCAGGGGTAGCCCTCAGTCGGCCCGAATACCAGAGGCTTAGTATTTCTGCATCGGTTGCTGTCGCTCCAGGACTGATGTCAGGTCATCAGTGGTATAAAATCAGGCAGTTGATGCCATTACATCAGTTTTTCTTGCCCCAACTGTCAGTAGCCTCGAAATATGGAGATAGGTTATGGTGGAAGAAAGTACAGTTTTGTACCTACCATAAATGTAGATGTTTGAGTGTTCACCCTGCTGCAGTCATTACACTTGGGTTATCCTGTCGTCAGGCGGTCCCGCAGTCAGCCGGATTTCCAAAGTCTTGGTCCAACGTCGGTTGCTGTTGCCTCATCCCTGACGTCAGTGCGCCAGGGGTACATATATTGCAACCAACGCCATTTTCTTCAGTTTTTCTTGCCCCAGATGTCAGGTGCCCCCAAAAAGGTGATCCAAATTAGTACCAAAAGGTGGGAACACTGTACAAACACAAAAACCCTTCAGCTAAAAGCAAATACATCAGTAAGGCCTAGCAAAGATTTAGCCAGTAAATCAGAGAGGTTGGAGGGAGGGTAACCTGGACTGCAGCAGGGTGAACACTCGAACATCTACATTTATGGTAGGTACAAAACTGTACTATGTTCATTGTGTTACCCTGCTGCAGTCATTACACTTGGGTTGAGTCCCAAAGCTAAGGAAGGGTGGAGGCATCATAGAGGGTTAGTGGAGGCAATAAGGCCCTGCAGAACTGCAGTGGCGAAGCCTGCCCAGGACTTAGAATAAAGAGGTAAGTGATAGTGTTTGGTGAAGGTGTGCACAGAACTCCAAGTTGCAGCTTCTAAGATTTCCTTGGTTGGAACCCCCCTTAGAAAGGCTGTAGAGGTAGCTGTTGCCCTGGTAGAGTGGGATCTAATGGTAGGAGGAACTGGTTTCCCATAATGGGTATAGCAGAATCGTATGCAATGGCCTATCCATTTAGAAATGGTTTCCTTGGATATGGCCCTCCCTTGAGAAGCTGTAGCATAGGAAACAAAGAGCTGGTCAGTTTTTCTGAAAGCCTTAGTCTTATCCAAGTAGTAACGAAGCTGTCTGTGAATGTCCAAGGAATGCAGGAGTCTCTCACCTTTGTTCTGTGGATTGGGGTAGAAAGTGGGTAGGTGAATGGTTTGATTTAGAGCTACACTGGAAACCACCTTAGGCATGAAGGAAGGATTAGTTCGTTGGGAAAATCTGTCTTGATGAAAAATGAGGAAAGGTTCCACTGCCATAAGTGCTTGCAATTCTGAAACTCTCCTATCAGAAGTTATTGCCAGGAGCAGGGCAGTCTTCCAAGATAGGAACTGAAGGTCTGCAGAAAAAGCTGGTTCAAAGGGAGGTAGCGTTAGTTTTTCCAGAACAAAGTTGAGGTCCCATGTTGGTGTAGGAGCTCTTCTAGGTGGTCTAATGTTTTTTGCCCCTCTGAGGAACTGCCTTAGGAGAGGATTTGAAAATAAAGGTGGATTCGTGTTGTAGTGAGCTGAAATAGCTGAAGCATGGATTTTAATTGAGGAGAAGGAAAGTCCTTTATGCAACATCTCAGCTAAATACTGCAGAATGTGAGGCATATGAGGCTGAGTTGTGCCTTGGCCTTTAGCTTGGTTCCAAGCAGAAAACCTTTTCCATTTTTCCGAGTAAGCCTTCCTGGTGCTTGGGCTCCTGGCTTCTAGAATAACATCCAGTACTGCTTGTGAAAGAGGGGCTGGTTGGATGTTTAATTGATTTGCCATGCAGCCAGGTTTAAGGTTTTGATCTGGCTGTGTAGAATCTGCTTGTCTTGCTGCGGGAGCAAATGAGGTATTTGAGGCAATATCCATGGTGGGCTGTGAGCCATATTCTTCAATAGCAGGTACCAGTGCTGGCGTGGCCAGTCTGGGGCTATGAGAATCATTCGAGGTTTCTCCTTTTTGACCTTCAAAAGATCCTTTGTGAGAAGAGGTAATGGAGGAAAGGCATATGCTGTCAGGTTTTTTCCAACTAAAGGAGAGAGCGTCCACTTTCCAAGCTTGATGGTGGAATGTCCTTGTACAAAATTTTGTCAGCTGGTAGTTTTGAGGACTGGCAAACAGGTCTATATTTGGTAGGCCCCATCTTTGAGTTATCATTGAAAATATTTGTGAGTCTAAGCTTCCACTCGTGGGGATCTTTGATGTTTCTGCTTAGGTCGTCTGCCAATGTGTTTTTCTGTCCTGGCAGGAATTGAGCTTGTAACTGGACTTGGTAGGCCAGAGCTGTGTTCCATAAGATTATTGCTTGCCTGCAGAGTGGGTAGGAATGTGTGCCCCCTTGTTTGTTTATGTACCACATTACTGTGGTGTTGTCCGTCTTTATTGCAAGTTGTCCAGGCTGTAGTAGATCCTTGAAGGCTGTCAGAGCTTTCTGTACAGCTAGCCTCTCTTTTTGGTTTATGTGCAGTTTTCTTTGTTCTGCAGTCCATAGGCCTTGAATGCATTTCCCTGCCATGTGTGCCCCCCAGGCATAGTCTGAAGCATCTGTTGTGATAGTTTGCCTGGGTGGGGGCAAGGTGAAAGGCTGACCCTTGTTGAGGTGACATGCCTGTGCCCACCATAGAAATTCCTGTTGAAGGCAGGGAATGAGAGATATCACTGTGTCCAAGCTGTGGTTGTGTTGAGACCATACGCTTTTTAGATACCAGTGTAATTTCCTCATATGCAGTTTTGCACATGGTATTATCAGAATGCAAGATGCCATGAAGCCCAAAGCCTGCAGAATTTTTCTTGCAGTTAATTGGGTCTTTGTTGCCATTGTCTTGAAATATTGAGTCAGTTGTAATTGCTTGTCTGGTGTAAGATAAGCCTTCTGGGCCATTGTGTCCAAGCTGGCACCCAGGAATGTCATTTTTTGTGAGGGCACTAGTTTTGACTTCTTTTTGTTTACTGTGTACCCCAGACAATTCAGTAGATGCTTCACAAAAGCCAGATGTTGCAAGAGAATGTCTTTTCTTTCTGCTTGGATGAGGCAGTCGTCCAGGTATGGATATATTTGAATTCCTCTTTGTCTGCAGTATGCAATTACTGGTGCCAGGCATTTTGTGAATACTCTGGGTGCAGTAGATAAGCCAAAGGGCAGTGCAGAGAATTGATAATGGGTTGAACCTGCAATGAAACGGAGGTATCTTCTGCAACTTTGTCTGATAGGGACATGCAGGTATGCCTCCTTGAGGTCCAACGTTACCAGCCATGCTTCCTTGCCCAACATGGGAAGTAGCTGCTGTAGTGATAGCATCTTGAATTTGGGTACTTGTAAGTAAGTGTTTAGAATTGAAAGGTCCAGAATTGGTCTCCAAGCATTTTCTTTTCTGGGTACTAGGAAGAGTCTTGAGTAAAATCCTTGGCCTTGCTCTTGAGTTGGTACCCTTTGAATGGCTCTCATGGCCATGAGAGCTGTAATTTGTTTTTGAGCCTCTGCCCTTTGATTTTGTGGCAGGTTTGGCATTCCTCTTTTTATTGGCAAGGTGTGAAAGTGGAATCTGTATCCTCGTAAAATTATGTCTAGTACCCATTTGTCCTTCTATTTTTACCCCCAGGGGGGCTGACAAAAGAGTTTTTGTTTGGCCAGCTGAGGTGCAAGTCATTGAGTTTGCCTTCTGGTGGGTTGAGACCTGTCTTCTCCTCCCTTCTGGGTTGGAGTGGCCCATTGGCGAGGTTTATACTGGGCTTGTGGTTGTCCTCTGCCCCTTGGGCGCCTGTATTTACCCCTCTGAGGCCTGTCAGTGGCTGGAAAGGACCAATTTTTTGTTGTCCAGTTTCTGCTGAAGCAAGGGGGTTGTACTTGTAGGAAATCTTTGACTATCTGCATTGATTTTGCCTTATCTTCCATTTTCTTTAAAACTTCTTCTGCTTTAACACCAAAAAGAACATCCTGCTGTAAGGGAGCATCTAGTAGTTTTGCTTTAACATGATCAGGCAGACTTTGTTCCTTTAACCAGGCATGCCTACGTATAACTGATCCAGTGACAACTGCTCTGCAGGAGGCCTCTAAAGAATCAAACCCACATTGCAAGGTATATTTGCCCACCTGCTCGGTGGCGTGCAACAAATCCTGTACTTCTTTCAATTCAGACTGTTGAGGGACGGTGGTTATCTTTTGTTTTAACTGAGAGATCAGAAATTGCTGATACTTAAGCATATGAAATTGACAGTTTAGAGCTCTCATAGCTAAAGTGGCTGAGGTGTAAACCTTTTTCCCCCATCTGTCTAGTGCTCTTGAATCCCTTTCAGAAGGTACTGGATTTTTAGCCATGGAAGCCTTAGCCCCCTTGGGACCCTGGGAGACAGTCTCTGGGTCAGCTACTGGGCTTTTGTAAAGAAATTTGTGGGAATCATGTACTCTCTAGTATCTGTCAGGCTTGGCCGGGGCAGGAGGCAGAGAGTCAGGTTTGAAACTGGATTCTAAATAGACATCATCCACAATATCCAAAACAGGAGAGATGGCTAGAGGTCTGTGTTGGGGGAGTAAAAGAAACTCTCTGAGCCTTTTCTTGGAATCAGAGTAATCCTAACCTTCCCAGTGGAAAAGTTCCCTCATAGTGTGTAAAGTTTCCCCAAAAGAGTAATTTTCTGGAGGGGAAGCTGAGGGAATAGAGTCCTCAGCATCAGAATCTTCATAAGGAAAAAAGGAATAGTCTTGGTCCTCAGAGGAATCCGAAGAAATAGACAGTTGTTCAAAGGAAGCAGATTCTTCCTCTTGTCTAGGCCTTTTGTCAGGAGGAGGCTGAGAACCCCTGATAAGAGAAATCAAATCTTCAGCCATCTTGAGCATCTGTTTCTTAGGCATAGGGCCTTGAACAGTAGACTGAAGTGAAGCCTTTTTCGGTTTGGAAGGAGTCTTCGACTTGGAAAACGTTTTGACTGTAAGAGTCGTCGGTCTGAAAACGCCTTCAGAAACCGATGGCGTTTCAGAACCACCGACGTCCTTGGAAGGTAAATCGTCGGTAGGGCCTGAAGTAAAAGGCTGCGTCGGCCTAGTACATTCCGTCAAAATATCTGTAGCGGTCTCGGTTTCTAGAACTGCAGTAGTCAGAGGCTGCATCGGAGCCTCACTGATAACCTGAGACCGGATCAACCGAGGCCTCGGAATCGGGCTTAGGCCTGGGCTGTCGATCCTTATCCCTGTGCTTTTTGTGCACGCCGGTAGTCGGTAGCTCCGATGGCATGTTATAATTAAATTTTCTGCCAAAAAAGTGTCGTGCGAAATTAAATCGTCTTTTAATAGTACGTTTATTAAATCTAGCACAAAAACGACAAGAAGTGACGTTGTGATCAGAGCCTAGGCAAGGTATGCAATAAGAATGAAAATCCTTATGAAGTATGTGCTTCCCACAAGAAATACAATTGTTAACTTTTTCTGACATCAGTCTGAGGCAAGAAAAGTTTCCCCAATGGGGTACTTAGCTTTATAGAAGACTTCTGTCTGAAATTCAAATTCGAAAATCTCAGGAGTTGGCTGACTGGCACTTGCGAACTGCTTCTGCTTCGGGCACTGCGCCGCAAGAAAGACTGAAGAAAATGGCGTCGGTTGCAATATATGTACCCCTGGCGCACTGACATCAGGGATGAGGCGACAGCAACCGACGTCGGACCAAGACTTTGGAAATCCAGCCGACTGCGGGACCGCCTGACGACAGAATAACCCAAGTGTAATGACTGCAGCAGGGTAACACGATGAACATCACCACCAGTAGAAAGTAAATACCAAAAATTCCCTGTAAGGAGAGAGGGGGAGAGAGAGAGAGAGAGAGAGACATCAGGGGGATGGAAGGTGGGAAACAAGGACTGCAACAGTGAATACACTCGAACATCTACATTTATGGTAAGTGTACACAACTGTACTATGTTCTTTGTGTTTCACTGTTGCAGTCATCACACTTGGGTTGATTCCAAAAGCTGAAGAAAAGGGTGGAGGCAGTCAAGAAGACTGAGGGCTGCCTAGGATGCCCTGCAAAACTGCGGTGGCAAAGCCTGCTCTAGATTTGGAGAAGATCGGCAGGTGGTAATGCTTGGTGAAGGTATGAACAGTAGTCCATGTTGCAGCCTCCAAAATGTCCCTGGTGGGGACCCCTCTGAGAAAAGCTGCAGAGGTGAAGGTTGCCATGGTGGAATGTGTCCTGAACCCTTTTGGGTGCGGTTTCCTGTGCTGTTTGTAGCAGAAATGGATGCAGTGTGCTATCCATTTGGAGATTTTTTTGTTTGAATATGGCCTTGCCCTCTGCCCCTGCTGCGAAGCTGACTAGCAATTGGTCAGTTTTTCTAAAAGATTTAGTCCTATCCAGATAGAATCTGAGCTGTCTGTGCACATCTAGACAGTGCAAAATCCTTTCCCCCTTGTTTGTGGGTTAGGAAAAAAGGTGGGCAAATGAATGGATTGGTTGAGAGCCACACTGGACTCCACTTTAGGCGTGAAGGATGGGTTAGTCCTTAGGGAGACCCTGTCAGCATGGAAAATGGTGAAGGACTCTACAGCCATGTGTGCTTGTAGCTCTGAAACTCTTCTAGCTGAAGTGTTTGCCAGAAGCAAGGCTGTTTCCCAAAAGAGGAATTTTAACTCTGCTGAAGCTGCAGGCTCAAAGGGCGGTAGGCTGAGCTTTTCCAACACAAAGTTAAGGTCCCAAGTTGGGGGAGCTCTTCTGGGTGGCCTTAAGTTGTTAGCCCCTCTTAGGAACTGTTTGATGAGAGGGTGTGAGAAGAGAGGTGGTTCTGTGCTGTAATGAGCAGATATGGCAGAGGCACGAATTTTAATAGAAGAGAAGGACAGACCCTTGTGTAGTAGGTCTACTAGGTAATCCAGGATGAGAGGTAGGGAGGGCTGTGCTGTTTCAGCTCCCTTAGCCTGGATCCAGGTGCAAAACCTTTTCCACTTGTCAGCATAGGATTTTCTAGTGCTGGGCATCTGGCCTCACGTATAACATCCAGGACTTGTTTGCTTAGGCTGGCAGCTTGAGGAGAGGTCACGGAATAAGTCAGGCTGCCAGTTCATGGTCTGCAATTGTGGATGCATGAATTCTCTTCTTGGTCAGGAGTGTTTGGATCTGAGGTAGGTGTCATGGTGGCAGGGGTGACAGGCTGTGCAGCAGTGGGTACCAGTGCTGGCGTGTCCAGTCTGGGGCAATCAAGATTGCCCTTGGTTTTTCCTCCCTTATTTTGAGCAGTACCCTTGAAATGAGTGGTAGAGGGGGAAATGCACAGATCAAGAGGTTTACCCATTATAAGGATAGAGCATCCACTTTCCAGGCCTTGCTGTGAGGTTCCCTGGTGAAGAATTTGCTGAGCTGATGATTGGAGTGGGAGGCAAAGAGGTCCACCTTCGGGGTGCCCCATTTTTGGGTTACAAGGTTGAAGGTTCTGTGGTCTAGCTGCCACTCGTGTGGGTGTAGCAGGTTTCTGCTTAAGTTCTCTGCCACAGAGTTTAGGCAGCCTGGCAGGAATTGTGCTAGCATGTGTATTTGCATGGCTGAGTCCATGTGCCAAAGGGTCATGGCGAGCCTAAAGAGTGGATAAGAGTGAGTCCCTCCCTGTTGTTGATATACCACATCACTGTGGTGTTGACTGTTTTGATCACTAGAGGCCCCAGGGAGAGTAGGGGTCTGAAAGCTGTCAGCGCGTGCTTAACAGCTGGCGTCTCTTTTTGGTTGATGTGCAGATGTATTTGATTTGGGCTCCAATGGCCCTAAATGCACCTGCCGTCCAGGTGTGCACCCCAGGCATAGTGTCTGTGGTGAAGGTCTGGATGGCATGGGGTTGTGAGAAGGGTAGTCCCTTGTTGGGGTTGCACGCTGCTGCCCACCAAAGAAAATCATTCCTTAGACAGGGTATCATAGGTATGATAGCCTCCAGGTCTTGAGAATGTTGACACCAAAGGATTTTTAGGTACCATTGTAGTTTCCTAATATGCAGTCTAGCACATGGAATGAGTAGAATGCAGGAGGCCATGAACGCTAGAGCTTGCAGGATTTTTCTTGTGGATAACTGGGTTCTGGTGGCTAGTTGAGAGAAGTAGCCTATCAGGTAGGCTTATTTTTCTGGAGTAAGGAATGCCATCTGGGATGTTGTGTCCAGGCTTGCTCCCAGGAATACAATTTTTTGTGTGAGGACTAGTTTTGATTTCTTTTCGTTGATAGTATACCCCAGGGAAGCCAGTAGGTCCTTTACAAAGGTCAGGTGCTGTAACAACTTTTCCTGACTGTCTGCCTGAATCAGGCAATCGTCTAAGTAGGAGTAAATTTGAATATTTCTTTGCCTGTAAAAAGCAATAGCTGGAGCCAGGCATTTTGTGAAAACTCTGGGAGCAGTGGATAAGCCAAAGGGAAGTGCAGAGAACTGAAAGTGCATAGATCCTGCCCTGAAATGTAGATATTTCCTGCAAGATTCCCTAACTGGGATGTGTAGGTAGCCCTCTTTTAGGTCTAGGGTGGCTAACCAAGCATCCTTAGAAAGCACAGGAAGAAGCTGCTGGAAGGGGAGTATTTTGAATTTTGGTATCACCAGAAAGATGTTTAGAATGGATAGATTGAGGATTGGGCGCCAGGTGCCCTCTTTTCTGGGTACCAGGAAGATTCTGGAATAGAAACCTTGGTCTATCTGGTCTGCAGGGACATGCTGTATTGCCCTCATGGAGAGCAGGGAATGGACTTGCTTTTTGGCCTCTGCCCACTGGTTTGGTGGAAGATCTGGGAACCCTTTTGGGGTTGGCAGAGTGTGGAAATAAAATCTGTATCCCTGGGACACTATGGTGAGGACCCATTGGTTGTTGGCAATAGAGGCCCAGTTGTTTACATGGAAGGAGAATTTTCCTCCTAGGGGCACAAGCAGGTGGGCAGAGGTAAGGGGTGGAGGTGTAAAGTCATTGTGAGTTCTTACCATAAGGGTGTGGCTTAGCACTCCCTGTTTTTGAAGAGGAGGAACTCCATTGCTTAGAGCTCGGCATTCCCTGGACTGCAGTCTGGGGGGTCTGCTTCCCCTGGGTCTTGGCTGAGCTGGCTTGGAAGGGCAATGCCTGCTGAACCTCGGAGGCTGGACCAGAAAAAAGTCTTTTAACTGTCTGCATAGATTTAACATTTTCTTCCATCTTTAAGACCTCTTCTGCCTTGGTGCCAAACAAATCGCCTTTGTTTACTGGTGCATCCAATAATTTTGATTCAACATGGTCTGGCAAGGTCTGTTCCTTACACCAAGCATGCCTTCTAAGGACAGAACCAGTGACTGCTGCCCTGAAAGATGCTTGTAGGACATCAAAGCCACATTGCAAGGTGTGCTTAGTAACTTGGCTTGCAGAATGCATAAGCTCTTGTAATTCTTTATTTTCTGCACAAGCAGGAAAGGAAGGTATTTTTTGTTTGAGGAGTTCCATGGTACGCTGCTGATATTTCAGCATGTGGAACTGACAATTTAGTGCTCTAATAGCAAGATTTGCAGGGCTGTATACTTTTTTACCCCATCTGTCTAAAGCTTGGGAATCCCTGTCTGAGGGGGTGAGATTCTTAGCTGAGGTTGCTTTAATTCCTTTAGGTCCTTGGGAGGTAACCTCTGGGTCAGCAGCATGATTTTTGAAAAGGAATTTGTGAGAGCCAGGGACTCTGTAGTACCTGTCAGGTTTCCTGGGAGCAGGAGGAGGGTATCAGGAGTCAAACTGGATTCCATAAAAACATCATCCACAACATCCAGGACAGGAGGAATGGCTAAAGGTATGCACTGTGGTAAGACTAAGAATTCCCTGAGTCTCTTTTTCTGACTGAAGACAGTCCTGACATTCCCATTGGAAATGCTCCCTTAAAGTACGTAGGGTTTCACCAAATGAAAAATCCTCAGGAGGAGAGGCAGAAAGAATGGATTCCTCTGCATCAGAATCCTCATAAGCAGAGAGGGGTTGCATGTCTTCATATTCAGAAACCTAAGCGTCATCGGACTCCTGTTCAGATAAAACTACCGGGGACAAGTCTCTTTTTCTTTTGGAGGGGGTAGCCTGGCTTCCCCTAATAAGCATAATAAGGTCTTCTGCCATTTTAAGCATTTGAGATTGAGGCATGGAAGCAGATGCCTGACCTTGGGTCATTGTTTTTTAGGCACAGTTCATACCCTGGGCCTTAGAAACTCGGTAGTTTAAGAAAGAACTGAAGATGTGAAAGAAGTCATCGGTTTGTGTCGTGTATCGGTAGTGCGAAGAACTTCCTCAGAAGCCGGTGCCTGCTCAGCGGCTCCGGACCCATCCAAGGTAGAGACATCTGTAGGATCCTTAGTCGAAGAAGAGTCTTGCGGCATCCGAACGTGTCTCAGTAGCGGCTTGCGAATCCACAGAAGCGGGCATCAGGGGCTGCGAAAGCGCCTCACTGAGGACAGGAGAACTGACGACTATCTTAACGGAAGCATTGTCTGCAGTTTTGAACCCGTGCAGTCTGTCTCGGTCTTTATCCTTATGTTTTTTTGGAAGATCAGTAGTCGGATGGCTTACCAAAGCCATATCAGAATACGAGGATGGACAGCAAAAATATTTAGCTACAAAGCACAAAAGTGACAGCGAGGGACGTCGTGGTCTGGGCCTAAACAGGTGACGCAGTAAGAATGGAAGTCTCGGTGTGGTATTTGCTTTCCACAGGCGATATAATTGTTAACTTTTTCTGACATCGGTTAGAGCAAGAAAAAAGGATCCCCAACGGGGTACTTGGCTTTAGAAGACTTCAACTTCAATTAGGAAACGAAAACTCAGGTAGCGGCCAACCGGCACTCGTGTGAACTGTTTCTGCTTTGGGCTCCTCAGCAAGAAAGACTGATGTAATGGCATCAGCTGCCAGATTTTATACCACTGATGACCTGGCGTCAGTCCTGGAGTGAAAGCAACCGCCGCAGAAATACTAAGCTTCTGGTATTCGGGCCGACTGAGGGCTACCCCTGGCAGGATAACCTTAGTGTGATGACTGCAACAGTGAAACATGAAGAACATGGGCCAACAGAGCCCTCAAGAAAGCTATAAAGAATGCCTCTGGCAAAACCAGCTCTGGCCCTAGAAATCACATCCAACTTATAGTGCTTAGTAAAGGTATGCATAGACCACCAGGTAGTTGCGTCAAGATTAGAATTAGTATTCAAACCCTTGAACACTAGAAGAAGCCACAGCTCTAGTAGAATGAGCTTAATAGAAGAAGGAAGGCTTTCCCATGGAAGGAGTAGCAAAAAGAAATAGCTTTAGACATCCACGAAAAAATGGTTTGCTTGGAAACAGCCAAACTGAAGGACCTAGGATGAAAAGAAACAAAAAGCTGCTCAGATTTATGAAAAGCTTCAGTCTTATCCAAATATCTGAGTTGCTGATGCAAATCCAAAGTGTGCAGAGCCTTCTCACTAGGAGATTGTGGAGAAAAGAAAAAAGTGGGCAAATGAATACACTGATTAAGAGACAACTCAGTAACCACCTTGGGAATAAAAGAAGGATTAGTACAAAGGAGCACCCTGTCCTTATGAAAAACTAAGAAAGGAGAAACAGCGATAAGGGCTTGCAGCTCAGACACCTGTCTGGCTGAGGTAAGGGTGAAGATAACAGTCTTCTAAGAACAGAGCTGTAAAGAAGCTGAAGGAGCAGGCTCAAAATGAGCTGAGCCAATTTTTCCAAAAAAAAAAAAAAAAAAAAAAACAGGTCCTAGGAAGGAGGGACAGCATTCCTGTGAGGTCTAATGTGAAGGACAGCTTTAAGAAATGGTTTGACCACAAATCTAGAGGCCAAAGGGGAGAGTCAAAGGCACACATGCAGAAATAGTTGACAGGTGGGCCTTAACAGAAGAATATGCCAACCCAGCATTGAACAAGTCACACTGATAAGACAGAACCAAAATAACGTCCATAGTAAGTGGATCTAGGTTACAAGAAAGACAGCAGACAAAAACATTTCTTACACTTGGACAAGTAAGATTTTCTTATCGTGGTTTTCCTTGCCTCCTGCAGGACCCGAAGCATGTCCTCAGAAAAAGGTGTCTGAAGGGGAACAAAACTATCTCCCACTATGTCAGCTGAAGAGTGAACAGGTGGGGATGGAAGAGAGAGCCATTGTCTTCTGCAAGTAGGTCCACCGGGTGAGGTAACTGTAGTGACTGCCTTTGGCTAATTGCAGAAGAAAAGGGAACCAGTGCTGTCTGGGCCAAAAGGCAGTCACCAGCAAGATTTTGGGAGGATCCTGTTTCATCTTGAACATGACCTTCAGTATGAGAGGAAGGGGAGAAAGGCATAAAGAAGCATCCCCTTCCAAGAAAAAGAGAGGACGTCCACCTTTCAAGGCAAAGGACATGGAACTCTGGTGCAAAACAAAGGAAGTTGTCTGCTCAGAGGGGAGGCAAATAGACCAACTTGAGGAGTACCCCACTGGTGGACAATGTCCAGAAACACATCCCTGTGAGCCATCCACTCTTGGGATTATGTTAGGGACCTGCTCAGAGAATCTGCCACTATGTTTTGATCCAACGGAATGCAAACTGCCTGAAGGATCACCCAACAATGGATATCTAGACCCCTAGCCTAAAGAGCTGGTCTGTATAGGAGATAAGACTTTGTCCCCCCTTGCTAGTTGATATACTACATCACCATGGTATTGTCTGCGAGAATTTTGAGGGGCCCTGGAAAGAAAAGGGGATGTTAAGTCTGAAGAGCCAAAAGAAGGGCTCTCATCTCTGACATTGACATGGTCTTTCTTTTGTCGGAGAAGCAAGCCCCCTATCACACGTCTGAGGCATCTGTGAAGAGTTCCTGAGAACGGACTGGAAATTGAAAAGGAAGCCCTGGGTTGAGGGACAACTGATAAATCCACTAATAAAGTTCCAGCCTGAGACATGGAGGAAGAGGGATGAGAAATTCTAAAGGATGAGAATGTTGAAGCCAAACTGACTTTAGAAACCACTGGAGCTTTCTCATATGGAGCTTGGTCAGAGGAGGCATATGAATGGTGGATGCCATGTAACCCAGAGCTCTCAGAAACTCCCTGGCAGCAACTGGAGCCAGAGGAACAAGGGAATGAAACAAGGTAATCAGAGTTAAAGCCTTGGGAGGAGATAGGCATGGCAGCACTGAAACATTCTGGAGCCTGCACCCTAGAAAAACAAGATCCTGAGAAGGAGTCATGAAAGATTTTTAGAAAATTACAGTAAACCTCTGGGTTTGCAGGAGGCATGTGTGTAAATACTGAAGCAAAATCCCTGGAGAAAAATCCCTGGAGAAGAGGTCTGAATGAACAGGTCGTCCGGGTAAGGAAAGACCTGTAGTCCTTTCAGTCTTCAAAAAGCAATCACAGGAGTGAGGCATTTTTTGAAGACCCTTGGGGCAGTAGAGAGGCCAAAGGGCAAAGCAGAGAACTGAAAATGCCAGGAAGCAACACAGAAACGTAAAAACATCCTGAAAAGTAGATAAATGGGAATATGTAGATGAGCATCCATGAGATCCAGGGACACTACAAAAGCCTAAAGAAGAAGAGGAAACAAGGTTGGAAGAGATAGCACCCGGAAAGAAGGGACATTTAAAAAGGTGTTTAACTGGGAATGATCCAGAATGGGTCTTCAGGTGCCTTCTTTCCTGAGGACCAAGAACATTCTGGAGTAAAACCCCTTCCCCCTTCTATAGAATTGGAATTTCTTGAATTGTTCCCTGAGCCAGCAGACCTTGAAGCACCTCTGGAAAAAAGGGCAGTTGTTCCTGAGGAGGCTGAGTAATGCCTAAAAAGAGGGGAAGAGATTTCCATACCATGTAATACCTCTGGCGAATTATGGAAAGAACCCAGGAGTCTTGGGTGACCTTAAACCAAATATGAAGAGACAGTGAAAGATGCAGAGAAAGAGGAATGAAACTGAGTAGATTAGGGCAAGGAAGTCAGACAGCACCTGGTTTGTCAGGAAAAGGAGGCTTTTGAGTAGCAATAGTTTGGGTAGCCTTAGCTGAAAGAACCCCTTCTACCACCCTTCTTGACTTTGGTGTGAAGGTGAGACTGCTTACAAACAAAAGGAAGCTTGTTAGGATAATTCCATTGAAATCTGGGAACAAGTGAAACAAAAATGTGTTTCAAATCCTGTAAAGCCTTGACCATTTCTTGCAGGCACTTAAACAAATCACCAGCAGCAGCACCAAACCAATGCTCATTATCTAGAGGAGCATCCGTGAGTTTTGCCTTCATATTATCAGGCAAAGTTGGTCTGAGCCAGGAATACTGCCTCAGAACAAAGCCAACAGCTGCAGCCCTAGATGAGGCATCAGCTGCATTTAATGTAATGGCGAGCAACCTGAGAAGACGTCCCTAGTAATGAAAGAGCAGAGGCCTTCCACTCAGAATCAGGAAGATCTGAAATAACCTAACAGGTCTGAGAGAGAAGCAAAAAACCCAAAGGGCACGTATCTGAAAGCAGCTTGGTAACCAGCATATGAATGGGCATGCAGACTGACAATCGAAGATAGCGTTCGGACTGGCGGCAAAGTTGTTCTAAGGATGGTGAGTCCGAATGTCACCTTTATGTCCTACACCGGGCTTGGGGAGCATACATGTGATGTACTGCATAACCATTACAACTTAAAGGCTTTGGTATACTGGCTGGATGTCAGACTGCCCTAGGCAGGGGATCCCTATTGTAATGAAAACTATAACAGTGATATGGAAGGACATCCATACAAACAATGAAGAATCTTATTAAAATAGTTGCAAACAAAAGCTATAAGGAATGTCATCATGTCAATTTTGTAGTACAGCAATACTCCACAACAGAAACTTGGTTTCTCACTAACTCATGTACTAATGAGCAGAAAGCTGAAAAGCAAATTGTCTACTTCAGCTGCACTGCTGATCTCTGAGAATTAGCATAAAGTAAAGGAAAACCTGGGAAGAAATCAGTACAGAAAGGAATATTAATATGACACGACAAACAAACTCCTACTAGACTTAGAAGACAAAGTATGAATACAAAAGCCATGAAAAAGTGTGCAGCTTGAAGTAAAACTTGATAAAGTAGAACTAAGATTCTTTGTTGTTCATGCACAAGATGTTAAGTTATATCAAATATATATATATATCAAATATATATATATATATATATATATATATATATATATGTGTGTGTGTGTGTGTATGTATATACAGACACACACACGCATACAAGACAACATGTATTAATCAGAGCTAAAGAAAATTCAGCAAGCAGAAGTATTACAGTCATACTGTGAAGGCTCTCAAATGGTGTTCCAAATGAAACTGCTGTGCAGCAAGAATGATCTCAAAAGCAGGACAAGGAAGTCCAGAGGAGCACCAAGGATTTTACATATTTTACACGCAGAAACCATTCTGCACTCTCTCCATAAAGGGCATATGTCATGCCAGATCACTGCATTACCCAGTTACAGCCACATAATAATAATAATAATAATAATCTAAAAAATAAAAAGAACTCCAAACAAATAAAAATAAAATAGAAGAGCTGCACCAGAATCCAGTAAGGTGAATTTATTAAGCACTTTTGTTTTTCATTGAAAACTTCTTCAGAATACAAGTACATCAAACCACTGACCCTAACTTACACCCCTTCACTTAACTAACTTAATTAGAAAAATCTTTACACCAATAATCAATTAACTAAAAGGTACATGCCCCTTAGAAATACAAACAACTTTCACAGAACATATAATACACTATATGTACATGAATATAGGCTTACATAATAAATATACATATACACAGCAAAGCAATGTCACTCAACATATATTTTGAAAAATCTTGAATTACATAAAACCTTCAGCTTTAAGCCTAAGGATGGAACTTATAGAAATAGTACTGTTTAAGCCTGGGTACTCAGTGGCATTAGATCTAATTGCCACCTTAATTCTCTTATCGATCCAATCGGGGATCGAGGATTTGCATACAGGTTTAAATTCTGACAACAGAAGGGGCGGAACTTCCTACAATGGAAGCAACACACTTACTCAATGGCTGGAAGGTGACAGAGAATGGCGTGCTGCATCTTCGCAACACCCTACTGAGGACAACGGCACCTTTAGTGAGCAGTTAAAGCAGTTTGAATTTGTAACCTCAGACTATCGTAAACTTCAACTCGAAAACAACTACCTGAGAGAATTTAAGCGGAGAGAGCAGATCCCTAAGGGCCTTTGGATGTGGAAGTTTCCAACATGTCTGGCAAGGGACTCCGTTTTACATGGTGAACTAATACAACTTTTTAATAAACACGGCTGCGAACTGTTGGATTGTCTTATCAGGGACAATGAGAGAAGAATGTCTGATTTATCAGCTAGGATAAAAAGACTTGATAACAATATCCATACGGACTTGTTATTTGAGTCTAAGCAAGAGGAATGCTTTAGTCTTTTTAAACGAATTGACCTGTACATTCTTGAATTAAAGAAAAGGAAGGACAATAAACTCAAAAGGGATGAAAAGGAATATGCTCAACATAGGGCATATCCACCACCCCCTTTGGGACAAAACAGATATGTTAAGCATGGCAATGGAACTGAATCTGTGCATAATAACAATTTTAATAATTTTAACAATAATAATGTCATGGATGAAGACACTGAATTTAATCCTGACCCTTTAGAATACCACCTCTGAGGAGGTCCGAGCGGCTAAGGAATAAGAGAGGGGGAGTGAGCCATTACAGCCACAACTACAGGGGTAGGGGCAAAATATATTAGATGTTCTAAATACAGTGGATGAATGTAATCTGGAACAATGTCTCAATAATGAGCCTTCATTTACCATATTAAATAATATTTGTGGTGATTTAACATTTATAACTACAGTGACTGTTTTTGAAAATAGGATTGCAAATGTATTTGACAAAGGCCTATTGTTTGTTCCTAGTAAAGATGCTATGTTGGATAATGCATGAATAAATCTAAAATTATATACCAGAAAGTTAAACTTTCAATTTCATTTTAAAGGAATGACATCTAGTTTCACTGAACATGATTTATGTTGAAAGACTAGTCTCTTTAACCCCCCTTTACACCCCATTGTGCAGACATTTGAAAAAATGTGTAAAGACATACGTGAACTTTTTTGGAAAAAAGGTATGCATTTAAGGGAAGGAAACAACATGGACAGGGGCGAAATGAAATTGGTCCACGATATTTGTGACAATAAGGAAATAAGAGTTATGAAGCCGGACAAAGGGGGTGGGTTAGCAATCATGAATACTAACTCATATATTGACAAAATGTTTGGTATACTTTATACAGATACCTATTGTGAGATCAGCCTGAATGAAAAGAATATTTTGTACAGTAAAATTGATATTATGTTAGATGAACTAATATTGAACAGACAAATTAGTCTTGACGAGCATCAGTTTATGGAAGTAAAATGTCCAAAAATACCCACAATTTTTGGTATACCAAAGATACATAAGGATTTAGCACCCCCCCCCCCCAGACCAATAGCTGACGCAAAAGCATCCAAGACCTATTTTATTGTCAAGTTTATAGATACACAACTAAAATCTATACTTAAGGAATGTTCATGCATTGTCAAAGACTCTTGGGATTTCCTTTGCAAAATTAATAGTAACATGTATGAGGACAGACTTCTTTTCGTCACCATAGATGTTAGAGACTTATTCTCTGTAATTCCCCACGACGTAGGTATTAACTGGTTCTATCTTTACCTCTGTTAACAGACACATATCAGTCATGAATGTATTTTGAGTATTACAACCCTTATGGAACTGGTTCTTGATACCAACATTATTGTATTTGAGGAACAGTGCTTTAAACAATGTAAGGGCGTAGCAATGGGGGCCATTTGTGCCCCCATATTTGCTAATATTGTTTTAGCATTCTGGGAACTAGAATTTGTCTTTAGCAGCAATTTTGCAAAACATTGGAAATATTACAGTCGTTACTTAGACGACATAATTATTTTATGGAATTGTGACGAAGAAGAACTAGGAAGATTTTTGGCCTTTATCAAGGATAGCACTGATTTCCTAGATGTCACTCACACAGTAGGTTATGTGACAATAAACTACTTGAATATCAACATTAGTAAAGATAGAGATGCAGAGGGCTTTAAAACAACTATTTTTAGAAAGCCCACCTATTCCAACCTCCTTTTAAATTTTGACAGCTTTCACCCGTTACATCAGAAAAAATCTTTGGTAAAAGGCCAGGGTGTTCAGCTAGCAAGGATGGTATCTGAGTGGGATGATTTTGTATACCAAATTCATGTGTTGAAGGTGATGCTTACACAAACAGGTTACCCCAACATGTTTTTGTAGATAACATTTTACAAGAGGTGGTTGATAAGAGGCAGAGGGGTCATTTTTTACCACTGCTTGGAAAGGGAATTGACATACAGGAGAAGCGTGAAGGTTGGAAGCCACTGTATTTAAGAAATCAGCTATATTCAGTTACAACAAGCAATTTTCCAGTATTAGTGAAATTATACTGCGGTGGTGGTGCTGCGGTAGCGTTGTCGCCTCACAGTAAGACGTTGCCACATTCGATTCCCAGTTAGAGCGTCTTCTGTGTGGCGATATGCGTGAAAGGGCGTTCCTTCGTTGAAGGTTGTGCGTCAGGCCCAGCAAGACCGCACGTAAAAAAAATCTACTGCCAATCATCAGCGGCGGAGTTCCAATGAAATTATACAACATAACTGGAATTTATTCAGCACTAGTAAAGATTACATGGATCTAGTGGGGACATTCTCTAAGAATATATACAAAAAGGACATTACTTTCAAAAATATGCTAGACAGAACATACAAAACCAATACTGAAATGGGTGGTATGACGAAATGTGGCTTTTGCCTACAATGTAAATTTATTATTGAGGGCACTGAGGTAGCACTACCAAATTATGGTAAGCATGTCCTCAGAAAGAAATTTTCCTGCAGTAGTAAGGCAGTAGTCTACCTTGCCCAGTGCACAATGTGCCCAAGTTTTTACATAGGGAAGACTATTAATGTCCTTAGGAGCAGGGTTTATCAACATTTTTATGACATTATTAGACAAGATATGAAAAATGCTTTGGCAGTACATGTTCACAAAAATGAGGGATAAGTTTATGACTTTAGAGCAAGTAACATTGGGGAACAGAGATGGTACGCTCAATGATTTTTTAGAAGTAAGAGAATAAAGGTGGCAAATTAGATCTAATGCCACTGAGCACCCAGGCTTAAACAGTACTATTTCTATAAGTTCCATCCTTAGGCTTAGAGCTGAAGGTTTTATGTAATTCAAGATTTTTCAAAATGTATGTTGAGTGACACTGCTTTACTATGTCCAGCATATCATTGCTGGAGCCTTCCTGTGTCCTGACAGAGTGCTCTTCAAACTATCTGGAGATATACAGAGCTAAGTATATTTTTCTGGCACTGTTGTGTACTGTTAATTGTTGCTTGACTAATTTTATATCATTGCTGGCTGACTTCAGAGTTGTGCAATGTTATTTTTGCTTCACTGTATAGTTTTTCAGATCTCTGCTGAAGGTGTTGTTAAATTTGGAGGCTTTTGCAGTTGCCCACCCCCACTATAGATTTGATCTGCGACACTCCCCCCAGTCCCATCTCCTTACCTCATTCTACCTAATAGACTCCTTCTGCACTTGTTTTTAGTCATTTTAATTTAGTTGCATTTATTTTAAACTGCTTGGTCTAACATTGCTACATACTCAAGTGTGCTAGCTTGCACTGCATTTGAATTGTTTTTACTGCTGTTTTAGCTACTTTTCTGTATAAAAAAAAATCTAAGCCTGTTTCCTACCTTTCCTGTAACTAGTGTAGTCCAGATTCAGATTTGCTGTATCCAGGACTGTATGCAAGTTTCTGAGCCCTCCAAGCTTTCTGCGTTGGAGGGAAGCCTTCAAGCTCATCAGTGGGAGTGTTAAGCACTAGGTAACCTATCTACCACATAAGGAGTGGTTCTGGTCCAGAAATTGTAGTTACTGGCCGTTTGGGCAGTTTTTCCATCTCTCTCAACTTTATGATTTAAAAGGCTGCATTTGCACATGTCCCCCCCCACTTTCCTGTAACTAGTTTAGTCCAGATACATATTCTTAGTTTTAGCACTTGAATTTGCTTATTCGTGATCAGCACTTGTTCAGAACTTGTTGTAAGCACTAAATAACCTACTAATTACTATAACATTCAACCTTCCTCATTACCTAGAGGAAAACAGTTTTGGTACTTTCCTTACTTGCTTAGAGAAAAACAGCTCTTGTACTCACTTTCCTCATTTATCTAGATGAAAATAGTTTTTATTTTTTATTCAGACATGTCCACGGGTCAGCTCCCAGTGTTCTCTCCTAGCTATCTGATGAATCTGGGCATCTTGGGTCAATGTAGAAATTGCCTTATGTACACAGACAACCCTCTCCTCCTACCACCCAACACTACAACCCGAGAGAGAATTACTTATCTAGCCAAACTGGAGGTAAAGCTCTCTCCAACCAAGATTTAACTTGACAGTCAAGAGGAGAAGGTAAACACTTGCACCATACCACACTCATCACATAGTCTCACTAAATCTACACCACCAAAATCCACACGTAGAAACACAAAAACATTTGCAGAGGCTGTCAATAATAATCTGCTCAAGCAACAGAGACCTCCAAAGCAGAAATGCAAGCAACCTCCACCCCCCAACACAACCCAAATGACACATAGCCCACACACTCAGTGTGCCACTCAACCACAGCCAATAAGGCAAAACAACGTACCCAACACACTAGTCATAGGTGACTCTATAGTCAGCCACACTGATGTCCCACTCAACAGGCTAAACAAGGAGAAGGTTACAGTCAGCTGCCTGTCAGGTGCCAGGATCCACCACATAACCCACACACTCAGGTCACTCCACAAGTACAAATATGACTCTGTCATTGTCCATGTTGGTGTGAATGACCTGAGACGTACCACCCTGGACTACATGAAGAGAGACATGGAAGAGCTCTCCAATCTTGCAGCCCAGGCAGGTATGACCCTAGCCCTAATTAGCATTCTGCCATCACCCAGAATGATACCTCAGTACAGGGACAAAATGATTGACTTCAACAATTGGCTGAGCTTCTGGTGTCCTTCTAAAGGGATCCAGTGTCTGTCTGCCTGCGATGACGTGGTTGACAGACCACGATGCTTTGCCGGAGATGGCCTGCACTTGTCACCCCTGGGATTCCAGGATACTGGCTAAGGTTCTTGCCGCCCCTATAGTGCCTTTTTTAGGCAAGATTCAAATGACAAATTCACCACCGTAACAGGAACAGGCAAGCAAAAACTGAGGGTGATGCTACTCAATGCTAGAAGTCTAAATCTCAAAATGCCCTCACTCTAAGCACTCCTTAAAATGGAGAACATCGATATCTGTGCAGTGACTGAGACCTGGTTCAGGGCTCCAGAGAGCACCCCTGCACTACCAGGCTATAACTCATATCACTTTTCGGCCATGTAACCTGGACCGAAACAACAAAAGCGGAGGTGTGTCCATATTCATTAAGGATATCCACACCTCCAGGCTAGTTGCTCAGCATAATGCATCCAAAGTTATCCAAGTGCAACTAACTCTTGGCAAAACTGCAAACCAAATTGTAGCTTGCTACAGATCCCCCACCATGCCCCAGGATTCCAACTCCTCTTTTCTTGATGTACTGGAAAATATTAGGGTTCAACCACACACCCTAATAATGGGCAATTTCAACTACCCCACCATTAACTGGGAAAACTACTCATGTACCAACTCCTTCACTCAACTCTTTCTGGAATTCATAAATTCCAATGCCCTGGATCAACTTATCCACATCCCCACCAGGGGCAACAATATCCTAGATCTAGTCATTGCCAACATGAGTGACCGGTGTTCCACACCTGAAATCAACACCTCATTGGTCCGATCCGACCATAAGCTAATCACCCTAGATATCCACATCCTACCCCCACTCCCCATTAAGGAAACCACAGTAAAAAATTTCTCCGAAGCCAACTTCATGCTTCTTAAGACAGACGTGGTGAACTTCATGACACTCATGCAGATGGACAATACAGTTACGACTATGGAATCCTACACAATTGCACTTTATAAGCACTTACACAAGTGCATGTATCGTGCTATCCCAAACAGAACCAAGACACTATCCTCCAAAAAAAGGAAGCCAATCTGGTGGTCCCCTGCCATAAACAAACTGTACAACAGAAGGAAGAAACTGTTGCAAAAGAGAGAGTAAAATCCCATTAGTGGAAGAGCTCCCTGGTCAGCCTCAATAAGAAGCTGCAATCCCTGATAAAATCCACCAAAGCTAGTTACGAAAAAAAAAATCGCCACAGATTCTAAAGACAACCACAAAGCATTCTATAGCTATGTCAAGAATCTCAATGGCAACATTCAGATCTGCTCTGAGTTACAGCACAATGGAACTAAATATACACCCAACTGATATTGCCAACATCCTGGCAGATAGGTTCAGTGCTAACTTTACCCCCCCCCCCCACCCCCTAAAGGGCCTACCTCTATACCGGAATAATGCAAAGTTCCTGTAATCATGGCTGCACAGGTAAAAAACACACTCTCCAAAACCAACAACACAGCATCCATGGGACCAGGCAACATCCGAGACTGAGTTCTACACGAACTACAGAACAAATTGGCAACCCACCTAAGTACCATGTTCAATCATAGCCTCACCTCAGGCTTTGTGCCTGCTGAATGGCACACAGCGACGGTTATCCCACTCCACAAGGGGGGAGCCAACATGAATCCCGGGAACTCCCGCCCTATTAGCCTGATGAGCCTGGTCTGCAAAGCCATGGAACGTATCATCATGGAACTTATAAACAAAGACCATTGGTAATCTCCAAACTCTGAACTCCACCCAGTTTGGTTTGTAAAAGGCAGATCATGTCTCCTAAACCTGATAGACTTCTTTGAAGCAGTCACCAAAGCCGTAGACGAGGGTAAGGTTGTTCACACAGCCTATCTAGATCTTGCCAAGGCTTTCAACACCATCCCCCACTCTGGAATTATAGATAAACTCACTAAACTAGGTATAAATCCCTATGTCACAAGATGGGTTGCCAACTGGCTCACTGACACAACCCACACTGTGAAAGTAGCAGACTCTAAATCCGACGTCAGACCAGTGACAAGTGGAGTATCACAGGGTTCAGTCCTGGGTCCTCTCCTGTTTGGTATCTACTTCTCTGAAGTACAGGCTAACACAGAAGGTCTTTGGCTAACGAAGTTCGCAGATGACTGCAAACTTGGAGCCATAATCAAAACTCCAAAAAATGTGGGCACCCTACAAAAGGGCCTTGCTGAGACAGATGCCTGGTGTCAAAGCCATGTCCTCAAGCTTAATGCCAAAAAGTGCATTGTCATCCCCTTTGGTAAAAACTCTGTACCCATGAACTACAACATAGGCGGTAGTATACTTAACACAAAGTGTGATAAGAGACCTTGGGACACAAATGGACAGTAGTCTCTCCTTTGATAATCACATCGCCACAGTAGTCAGGAAATCCTTCTACATGGCACACCTCATCACAAAAGGTTTCTCATTCAGAAAAAAAGAGGTCATTGTTCCCCTCTACTCATCACTCATTACACCCATTATAGAGTACAACACCCCTTTTGGTATGTACCTCACAAGACATCTACAACAACTGGAAAGGCCGCAGAAATACCTCACAAAGAGGATTACCGTCCTCAAACAGATGCCCTACGCAGACCGTCTCAAAAAACTCCAGCTTTACTCCGTCGCATATTGCCTACTCAGAGGTGATCTCTGCCTAACATACAAAGCTATGTCAAACCCAGACCTGTTGGACATGCTCTACTTAAAGAAATCCTAATCCCTCCGAGCTACACGCTCTAAGGACCTAAATCTTGTCGCCACAATAAACAGAACATGCTGGAGGGATAGATTCCTGTCCCAGAGACTTCCCATACTCTGGAATAAACTACCTATCTATATCAAACAAAGCTCCTCATTAGCACTCTTCAAGAAAAATCTTGATGATTGGATGGGAAATAGGAAATTCACACCGGGGATCATCTCTGTGGCTCTGCTCGACACTGGCACAGGAAAATAATTTTCTTGGGTGGCAAAAGCTAGGGTACCTTTTTGGCTGGGCTTGTATAGGCCCTAGGGCCGATAGCCTAGTACCTACCTATGAACCTATGTACATGTATATTTATTATGTAAGTCTACAGTCATGTACATATAGTGTATTTTATGTTCTATGAAAGTTGTTTGTATTTCTAAGGGGCATGTACCTTTTAGTTAATCCATTATTGGTGTAAAGATTTTTCTAATTAAGTTAATTAAGTGGAGGATCAGTGGTTTGATGCACTTGTATTCTGAAGAAGTTTTCAATGAAAAACGAACGCACTTAATAAATTCACCTTACTAGATTCAGGTGCAGCTCTTCTATTTTATAATAATAATAATAATAATAATAATAATAATAATAATAATAATAATAATACCTTAACAAAATGACAGTTTAGATTCCAGTACTTAAATTACCCCCAAAAAATACAAAGGCTCATATGTTTATAGGTATATTAGGCATGCAGTTCAGAAGGACACAGAGAAATCTAGCCAGCTAAGCCCCAGTATAATTGAATTAGGATTTCTGATTAAGAAGTTCCAAGCCTTATTCCCATGGGGTGAATTTAATAGTGCCCATCCAATTATTGTTACAGGCAGACAGACATTGATGTTGCCAGTAGTCACTGAAATGAACAAATGCTGACAGTATGTTGATCACTCTTTCAGCAGCTTACACTCAGCCGCCCCCTTTGCCATGCCCAAGCTAAAGGTCTGCTGACAATGAGAATTAGGAAAAAATTATAATACGCACGGCATAGAAGTACAGCACTTTGTATGCAGGAACAGGAATGTTGTCCTGGCTAGTAGAAAGAAATTCCTTTTTTCACATTATGGTCCAATGATGATTTAGTACACAATAGCTTCACCACACTTTCCAGAAAATGGTGAAACAGCCCCAGGGTAAAAACTAGATAAACTGCTCAATGGAACAAAAACAGTCTTGAGAAATGCTACATTTTGCTAGCTGTATATAAGTAACAATATTTCAGTTCCCTTAAGGCAGCCCACAAAAACGGAAAAAAGTACAGTTGTGGTAAATGTTACCATAACAGTAGATGTCCTTTTCTTCACTTTTGCAGTATTGCTTACCTTAGGAGATGTCCAGCTAGTATACCAAAACCTTTAGATCTTGTATGCGCCGTATGTCACATATGCTCCATATACAGAACATAGGGCATATAGGTGACATACAAATGCAGTTACCCAGAAATTAATTGCCCCAGAAAAGAACAGTCTCCACAGGACAAATAATGCTATCCACATTCAGAAGAATAAAATGCAGATGGAAAAGGGGTATCCCTGGCCAGGAGGATAACCAAGTCAAAGCCAAAAAGAAAAAGAGGGATGGAGGGAGGGACCAAACACCGCAGCAGTGAAGAGAAGGACACCTACTGTTATGTTAAGATTTTACACAACTGTACTATGTCCTATATCACTGTCACAGTACTCTTCACCTTAGGGAGAGTACAAAAGCTCAAGAAAAGGAATGGGAGGTGGAAGGTTGGGAAGAGCCCTCAATAAACTCATGCAGGATGGCTGTGGAAACCATATAACCATATCCAATGTATAATGGTTAGTAACGGTATGCACTAAAGCTTCAAGAATGGAATCGGAATCCAAACCCTTGAATAAGGTACCACATGAGACAACAGCCCAAGTGGAATAAGCTCTAACGGAAGTAGACAGACACTTCTCAAGAAAAGAACAATGAAATTAAATGGCCTTAGATATCCAGGAGGAGATGATTTGCTTAGAAACAACCAAACCCAATGGTGTGGGATGAAAAGAAACAAAAAGTTTGTCAGACGTACAAATGGTCTTAGTTTCAACCAGATAATACCTGACCTGTCTGTGCAAAACCAAGGTATGCAGGACCCTCTCATTAGTAGACTGAGATGGAAAAAAGAAAGTAAGTTACACTTCCTGATTCAAGGAAAACTCATTAACAACCTTGGACATAAAAGAAGAATTGGTATAAAGAGACACCCTGTCCTTGTGGAAAAAACAAAAAAGTAAAATGACTATAAGGGCCTGAAGCTCAGAAATCCTTTCAGCAGAAGTAAGAGCAGGCAATAACAATCTTTCAGTTACAGTGTTGCAAAGAAGCTGAAACTGCAGGCTCAAAATGAGCCTGGTTCAATTTTTTTCAAAACAAAATTAAGGGTCCAAGGAAAGGGAATAGGCTTTCTTGGGGACGTAAGATGTAGGATGCCTTTAAGGAACTGTTTGACATTAAAACAAAAAGCCAAAGGGGGATTCAAGGGCAGACAGGCAGAAATACTTGACAAACAGGCCTTTACAGCAGAAGGCCAAGTCAGACTGGAACAACTCACACAAATAGGAGAGAGAGAACCACAGGGACCCCACTGAAAAAAGGTCCTGGCATTGAGCATGGCACCAGACAAAAAATCTTTTCCATTTGGACATATAAGACTTTCTGGTTGCATGTGTTCTTGCCTCCTGTAGAATCCTGAAGATTTCTTCAGAAAAAAAGATACTTAAAAAGGGATCAAAATCCTATCACCCACAGTGACAGCTGAAGAGTGGACAAGTGAGGATGGACGAGTGACCTCTTGTTCTGTGTGAGGAGACACAACTGGTGAGATAACTTGTGGTAACTGCCCCTGCCCAGATGCATTAAGAGGGGGAACCAGTGCTGTCTTGGCCAAAAGGGAATCCCTACCAAGATTTTTGAGGAGTCCTGCTAAATCTTCTGCAGGACTATTGAAAGTAGATGAAGGGGAGGGGAAGACATAGAGAAACATCCCCTTCCAATTTAAAGAAAGGGTGTCCATCTTCCACGCCAGAAGGCATGGCACTTTGAAACAGAAGAGAGGGAGCTGTCTGTTCAGAGAGGAGGCAAAAAGATCTACCTGAGAAATTCCCCACTGATGAATTATGTCCAGAAACACATCTTTGCGAGGCATCCATTCCTGAGCCGGTGTTTTGGACCTGTTCAAGGAGTCTGCCACTAGATTGTGCTCTGAAGGTAGTTAGCTGATAATTGATGGCCAGATCTCAGGCCTGAAGAGCTATCCAGCAAAGAAGGTAAGACTTTGTACCCCACTGCTTGCTGACGTACCACATCACTGAAGTGTTGCCTGTGTAAAGAGAGAAATGTAAAAACTTCCTGAAAAGAGGGTGAATAGGACTATGAAGGTAAGCATCCTTCAGATACAAGGATACGAGAAAAGCCTAGGGCAGCAACAGAGAAAACAGGGGTTGAAGAGAAAGCATCCAAAGAGAAGGAACCTTGAGAAAGGTGTTGATCAAGAAGAGATCCAGAATAGGTCTCCTACCACCATCCTTTTGAGGAATCAGGAACATTTTTGAGTAAAACCCTTTCCCACTTGATAAGGAGGGACAGTCCAAATAGTTCCCTAGTTGACCAGGGACCCAAGAACCTCTGAGAAATGAGAAAGCTGCACTAGATGAGACTGAGGAATCCCTGAAAAAGGAGGAGGAGACTTCCATTCCATAAAGTAATGCTGACAGATGGTGGACAGAAGGCAAGAATCTGAGGTAATGAGTTGCCAGTCAGGACAGCCAAAGGGACAAGGGAATCTGGCCGATGGTTGGGAAGGGCAAAATGTCAAAGAGAGGCAGGCCTGTCAGAAAAACAAGGCTTCTGAGCCACAGCAGCCTTAGAAGACTTTGCAGGAGGAGCTCGCCTACCACCCTCCTGCCTTTATTGGCCTGACCAGGCTGCCTGAGAACAAAAGCAGACCTAGTAAGATAGTTCCTTTGGAACATACAGTGGATATAAAAAATGTACACACCCCTGTTAAAATGCCAGGTTTTTGTGATATAAAAATACTTTGACCACAATAAATCATTTCAAAACTTTTCCCACCTTTAATGTGATCTATAACCTGTACAATTCAATTGACAGACAAACAAATCTGTTAGGGGAAAAAATATAAAAAATGTACAATTAGCTGGTTGCATAAGTGTGCACACCCTTAAACTAATGCTTTGTTGAAGCAACTTTAGATTTAATAACAGCATTGAGTCTTCTTCGGTACACACCTGCCATCAATTAAAGAGACTCTGATTAACCACAAATAAAGTTCAGCTATCCTACTAATATTTTCCTGACATTTACTCAGTTGCCTGCTGCAGTAAAAGTCATGGTTCGTAGACAACTTACAAAGCATCAAAGGTATCTCATATTAGTCAGGAGAAGGGTACAGAAAATATACACAGCAATGGATATACAGTGTATATAGAAAGTGTACATATCCATACCTCCCATCCGTTCCGAATTACACAGTTTTTGCAGAGTTTTGGGCTCAAATAATGGGGTGTAACGATTCCCGAGTGGCACCCCCTCATTTCCAAATTTTTCCAGCTTTTTGTTTTAAATTATTTTTTCGAGGTTTTGAGCTGACGTCATCTGCATCAGCCTGTCGGAATTGAGCTCATGGGCTCACATGCACGCATTTCCGGCTGTCTGTGAGCAGGAAGGACATTTTGAATGGCTGTCTGCTTTTGCAAGCGGGAAAGGAAAAAATTGCTGCTGCTAACGGATCGGTGAGTGGGATGGGAAGGAAACGCTTGGATTATTTATTTCAGGTAAACGCTGCTTAGGTAGGGATGTGTGTGTGTGTGTGTGTGTGTGTGCGTGTGCGCGTGCGTGTGTGTGTGTAAGTATACATTCTCAGCAAGAAGCTCACAGTTTTCATTGTTTGTGTGTCCTCTTAATATTTAGCCACAATAATTCGCTAACTTGCATTTTTTTTTTGCTTAAACTGTGCTGTGGCATTTAATCCACTGTATACGTATCTGATCTTAACAGCATAAAAAACACTTGCACCCACTAAACCTCACACACACACACACACACACACACACACACACACACACACACACACACACACTCACACACACACACAAGCACCTACTATTATTATTATTATTATTATTATGGACTACATTAGCACAACAAATAAATATAGGTCTCGTGTTTATGTTCAAAGCCTTCTAACATTGATGGGAATTAGGAAAAGTGAATGACTTATGCCAACTGTTTGTAAGTTTCAAAATAGAGATGATTTATGCTTTTCTTCCTCCATCTCCTTCTTTATACCTTATTTTTGCATGTGCAGAACTTCTCCTTGGCTTATTTACTGATGTATGTCTGCGCTTCTTACCGTGGACGTGGCTACAAAATTATGACCAGTTGGCAGTGAAATGCATGGTGGTAACATCACATTTTATTCTAGCAACTTTCCAAAAATTATACAAGCAATGTTTAAAATGTGTCCCTGGTTTTTGGCCTTTTGCACCCCCCCCCCCCCAAAAAAAAAAAACCTGAAATTGAAAATAAGCATGAGATGCTTTATATATACAGTACTACAGTAATAGCCAGGTAATGGGACATTGGAATGGCACCAGGGGTACTCTGGTACCATATTTTGGTGGTCTGTTATTCAGTTTCCGTTTGAAAGTTGGTATCCCACAATTCCGTTGGAGTGGGTGGGGTTACATAATTATGTATGCACATTTTATGTTAATCAGCATACAGATTTGTACCTATTTTTCATGGACCTTGTCCAAAGTTTTGATGTTTCCAGGTTGAGTGGTATGGTGGCTGGCCTGCCCACTAATCCTACAGTGAAGCAAAACTAGCCCACCACACAATGCTCTTCTCCCTCTGCAGTACACTTGCACAACCTCACTAAGATCCTTCCATGAGGACAGCGCAGTTTACTAAGCAGAAGCAACAAAAACAGGTTTAAGCTCCGCGGCGGCCCATTCCACTTTTCATTTGCTGTGCATGATTCAGTTTCAGAAGATTAGTTCGTCCGTCTTAATGGAAAATATTTGTGGGTTTGATTGTACCTTGATCCGGCAATTACATTGTTTCTTTCCATACATACAGTTAGCAAAGTAAAGTAGTCCTGCAGCTGAAAAGAAGAAAAGTACAGTTGTGTACACTTACCATAAATGTAGATGTTCGAGTGCATTCACTGTTGCAGTCATTACATTTGGGTAATCTGCTTGCAGGTTGCCCTCAGTTGACCTGATTGACAAAGTCTTGGGTCCTGCGTCGGTTGCTGTCCCTTCTTTCATGATGTTAGGTTGTCAGGGGTATAAAACATACAGCCGACACCAATACATCAGTTTTTCTTGCCCCAGATGTCAGGTGCCCCCTAATGAGAAGCAATTAAATATATAAATATACAAGGTTATACCTCAAACAAAAATGCAAATACACCAAAAAGCTTTTAAACATTGAAAAGGAGAGAAGAGGTATAGCCAAACGAAGTCAGGGGGCAAGAGGGAGGGTAATCAGGACTGCAACAGTGAATACACTTGAACATCTACATTTATGGTAAGTGTACACACCTGTACTATGTTCTTCATGTTTCACTGTTGCAGTCATTATATTTGGGTAAATTCTCAAAGCTATGGTTGTTGGGAGGAGGTGTTTAGATAGCATTAGGGTCATCTATAAGGCCCTGCAAGACTGCAGTGCAAAGCCAGCTCTGGATTTAGAGAAAATTGGCAAATGATAATGCTTGGTGAAAGTATGTACAGAACTCCAGGTAGCAGCTTCTATGATGTCCCCCTGGTAGGAATGTATCTGAGAAAGGCTGTAGAAGTAGATGCAGCCCTGGTGGAGTGAGGTCTGATCCCCTGGGGGATAGGTTTTCCATGGTGCTTATAGCAGAAATGAATGCAATGGCTTATCCATTTAGAAATGGTTTGCTTTGAAATAGCCTTCCCCTCTGCCCCTGCAGCAAATGCTATCAGCAGTTGTTCAGATTTTCTTTGAGATTTAGTCCTGTCCAAGTAAAATCTAAGTTGCCTGTGCACATCCAAGGAATGCAGAATCCGTTCCCCTTTGTTCTGTGGATTGGGAAAGAAGGTTGGCAAATGAATGGACTGATTAAGAGCCACACTGGATACCGCCTTGGGCATGAAGGATGGATTGGTTCTGTGTGACACCCTGTCCACATGAAAGATGATGAAAGGCTCCACTGCCATAAGGGCCTGAAATTAAGATACCCTTCTAGCTGAAGTGATTGCTAAAAGGAAAGCTGTTTTCCAAGAAAAAAATTTTAAGTCTGCAGTAGCAGCTGGCTCAAAAAGGAGGTAGAGTGAGTTTCTCCAATACAAAGTTAAGGTCCCAGGCTGGGGTTGGAGCTCTCCTGGGTGGTCTCAAATTTTTGGCCCCTCTGAGGTACTGCTTGAGCAGTGGATGAGAGAAGAGGGGAGGTTCTGTGTTATAATGAGCTGAAATGGCTGAGGTGTGGATTTTAATGGAGGAAAAAAACAGGCCCTTGTGAAGCATCTCAGTTAAGTATTGTAACATCTGAGGTAAATTGGGCACTGCTGTGCTCATCCCTTGAGATTGGTTCCAAGGACAGAATCTTTTCCATTTTTCAGCATCAGATTTTCTAGTACTAGGCCTCCTTGCCTCTAAGATGACATCCATCACAGGTTTGCTGAGGGATGGTAAGGGAGAGTTTAAGTAATTAGCCAGGCTACAAGGTTCAGTGCTGGAAGCTGAGGGTGCAGAATCTGGTTCTCCTGCTGAGACAGCAGGGAAGGAGTCTGAAGCAGGTGCCATGGAGATAACTGTGACACACTGCGCAGGAGGGGTACCAGTGTTGGTGCAGCCAGTCTGGAGCAATCAAAATCAGCCTTGGTTTGTCCTGTTTGACTTTTAGTAGTACTTTGGAGAGCAGAGGCAGCAGGGGGGAAGGCATAGACTGATTGTTCGAAAGATAGTTTGCAAGGTTTGCAAACATCGAACGGAAGAAGGTTCGAATGTGCAATGAGCGAATGCACAGTGAGATTCGCTCATTGCACATTTGACAATCTGGGGCAGATTGCACTATAGTGGGGAGTTGGAAATGGTTCCAGCTGAAGGACAGAGCATCCACTTTCCAGGCTTGTTTGTGGGGAGTCCTTGTGCAAATTTGTCCAATTGGTAGTTCTGGGGGGAGGCAAACAGGTCTATATCTGGGCTCCCCCATTCGCTTGTCAACATGCTGAAAATCCTTGGTTCCAGTTTCCATTCGTGTGGGTCCATGAGGTTTCTGCTTAGTACGCCTGCCCAGTGTATTTAATTTTCCTGGCAGGAATTGAGCTTGTAGGTGCACTTGGTAGCTCAAGGCTGTGTTCCACAATGCCATGGTTAGTCTGCAGAGGGGGTAAGAATGTGTACCCTCCTGTTTGTTTATGTACCACATAACCGTGGTGTTGTCTATCTTTACCATTAGTTGTGCTGGAAGAATGTAGTCCTTGAAGGCTGTTAGAGCATTCTGTACAGCTAACATTTCTTTTTGATTGATATGCAGGTGCATTTGACTTGGGTTCAATTTGCCCTGAATACACTTCCCTGCCAGGTGAGCCCCCATGCATAGTCTGATGCATCTGTTGTTAGGGTTTGGGTGGCAGGGGGTGGTGTGAAAGGTAGTTCCTTGTTCTGATAGCAGGCCTCTGTTGATGTGGAAGCTTACACAAGTAAGAAAGTACCATGGGTACTGGAACAAGAGAAGGGTCCTGTTTGTTCTTGAGACACCACCTGGAGAATCTTTTCCATTTTGATACATAATTTCAACTAGTACTGGATTTCCTGGCCTCCTGCAGGACACTGAGTATGTCCTCTGAATACAGGTGTCTGAAGGGGATCAAAATTCTATCACCCACAGGGTGAGTTTGAGGTTGAGCACCTGAGGGTGGATGAGAGACTCCCCCCTGTACTGTGTGAGTAGGTCAAATTGGTGAGATAACTTATGGTGACTGCCCTTGGCAAATAGGAATAGTAGGTGAAACCAATGCTGTCTTGGCCAAAAGGGGGTCACCAGCAGGATTTTTGGTCTGTCCCTCTGGATTTTCATGAGGACTTTTTGAGTCAGTGTGAAGGAGGGGAAGCATAAAGAGACATCCCCGCCCAAGACAAAGAGAAGGTGTCCACCTTCCAAGCCTGATGATGTGGGTTTCTGGTACAAAGCAGAGGCATCTGTCTGCTCTTGAAGGAAGCAAACAGATCTGACTGAGGAATACCCCCCCACTTGTGAATAAGATCCAAGAACACCTCCCTGTGAATCATCCATTCATGAGAAGGTGCTGAGGTTCAGCTGAGGGTGCCTGCCATCACATTCTCTGCTGAAGGAATGTACACAGCTAGCAGGTGAATGTGAAGTTGTGCTGCTAGGGACCAAATCTGAATTGCCAAGGTGCAAAGTGGATAGGATCTTGTCCCTGCCTGCTTGTTGATATACCACAGGACAGTCAAATTGTCTGTGACTACCTTCAAGGTGCCTGGTAAGAGAATTTGTTGGAATGTTTGAAGTGCCAAGAGAAAGGCCCTCAGTTCTTTGATACTGATGTGATCCCTATGTCTCTGGTGGACCACTCTCCCTGAACTTTGTACTGTTTTTTGTTGATTTCCAGAACTGCTCCCCAACCCAGATCTGATGCATCTGTGTAGAGGTGTTGTGAGGGTGGAGTGATCTGCAAGGGTATTCCCTGATTGAGGTTGATGGATGAAATCCACCATTTCAGCTCTTTTTTCAAGCATGGGAGAAGAGGGAGGGAACATCCAGAAGATGGGAGTGTTGTTTCCACAGATTCTTCAAGACCCATTGGAACTTTATCATATACAGCCTTGCAAAGGGAAGCATGTGAATCAAGGATGCCATGTGGCTTAGGACGCTCAGAAATTCTCTGGCTGAGATGGTCTGGAGGAAAAGATGGGTTAGAAAGTAATAGGTGAAGGCTTCCACCTTCTGGCAGGGTATGAAGGCTGTCATCTTGTTTGTTCTTATTCTGCATCCTAAGAATCAAGATTTTGGGTAGGTGTCATTTGTGATTTTTGTTGGTTCACTGTAAACCCTAGGTTTGCCAAGGTTTTGCACACCATGTGTAGGTGGCGGTAAAGGGAGTGGCAGTCCTGGTGTAGGATTAACAGGTCGTCTAGGTAGGGATATATTTGTATGCCCTGCATTCTGCTATGGGTGATAACTGGAGCTAGACAGTTTGTGAATACTCTTGGAGCTATAGAGAGCCCAACTGGCAATACAGAAAACTGAAAGTGTAAGGAACCTGCTGAGAAGTGTAGGAATTTCCTGTAGTTGGGGTGAATGAGGATATGAAGGTAGGCCATCTTTCAGATCCAGGGATACCATGAAGGCTTGGTTTGGGATAAGGAGTAAGAGATCATGCAAGGTGAGTATTTTGAAGGTAGGCACCTTGAAAAATACATTGATGGTAGACAAATCCAGAACTGCTCTCCAAGGACCATCCTTTATTGGGACCAAAAACATCCTTGAGTAAAATCTCTTGTTTGTCTGACCTGGAAAGACTTTTTCTATTGTGCCCTGAGCTAGGAGCTGATCCAAAATTGGAGGGAAGAGATGAAGCTGGCTTGAAGGGGGTTGAGGTGTCCCCTGGAAGGGAGGGACTATCCACCAAGTCATAAAATAACCCTTTTGGATGATGGAAAGGACCCAAACCTCTAAGGTATGGAAAGGGTGATGCGGAGGGACAGGCGGTGGATAGGGGTAAAGGGTTTGAGTCACAGTGGAGAAGCTCTGTCAGGGTCAGGCTGCCTCCGAAAGGGAGTAGGGGTTGAGGTGGAGGAGGGTCTAGGTGTGATTTGCTTCCTATGGTGTCTCCATCCTTTAGATTGTGGAGCAGTACAGTGAGAAGACTGCCTCCTTACAAAACTGGTCCTTTGTGGGTAGTTCCTGTGGTATCTTGGAATGGCGAGACTAGCAAATATTTTAAATTTTGCAACTCCTTGCACTTTTCTTGGAGAGATTTAAGGAGCTCTGCTGAAGCAGTGCCAAAAAGGCCTTATTATCAAGTGGTGTGCCCAGTAATTTGGCTTGTACATCCATGGGTAGGGGTTGGAGTCTCACCCAAGAGTACCTTCTCAGGATGAACCTGATGCTGCAGATTTGGATGATGCTTCTACAGCATCGTAACTGCACTTGGAGTGCCTGGTCACCTGAGAAGTGGTAGAGAGCAGGACAGAAAGCTGAGACTTAGCAGGAAAATCTGGCACATCTGGTATTAATGCAGAGGCCTTGGACAGGGTATCTAGAACAAACCATGTGGTTTGATGGTTAATAGCTCTAATGGCTAGTGTGGAAGAAGTATACATTTTCTTCCCCTGTCTATCCATGAATTTGCTAGCCTTATCTGTAGGGAATAGAGACAAGGAAGGCAGCTATCTGCAGGATTTGTCTGCTGACACAGCAATGACTGCTGGGTCTGCAGGGGGGTTCTTGAACAAGAACTGTGCATCCTGGGAGACCTTGTAAAACCTATCAGGACATTTAGAAGCTGGGGGCTGAGAATCGGGGGCCTGAGATGCAGCCTGAAAAGCATCATGAAAAGCTGGAAGCAGAGGAGGGACTGCAAATGGAGAAGGGTGGTCCAGCTTCAGGAGTTCAAATTACCTCTGTTTAGTCTCAGAAACGTCAGAGACCTGCCATTTAAAATGCTCTTTCGTAAGTGTAATGTTGTTCCCAAAGGAGAATTCTTCCCCATGAGAATCAGGACTAATGATGTCCTCCTCCTCCTCAGGAGTAGCAAAGTCCTTGGGAAACTCAATTTGAGAACAGTATTCAGGGATTCATTAGAAGAAGAGAGTTCTTCCTCTAACTCCTCCAAGGCCTGCACAGGTGGTAGGGCTGGTTGAGGCACCTGAGACTTCAGGGCCTGGAAGGCTCTGAACAAGTTCTGAGAAAAGGCTTCCCATCCAGGTGCTGGTTCTGCAACTCTATGTTTTTTTCTTTTTGTATCCTCTTGAGGGGAATAGTAGTAGTAGTCTGTTTTGGAGCCGACACTGGGGTGGATGGTAAGGCAGTAGTAGGCCCCTCCAATGCCATGAGCCATGGTTCCCTCTTGCCATCAGGGCCTGATGACTGATCAACCTCAGCAGACATACTCTGGGTTTCAGCTGAACTGGCTTCTACCATGGTTCCCAGTTCCAGCACTGAAACCGGCATCTGATTGGACCCTGAGCTAACATCTGCCTTGAGAGTCTTAGCGGACTCCTGAGGTGCAGCATGGGTGTCGGGCCTAACTTTGTTGGTCTTCTTCCGAGGTGGCTCCTCAGAGGTACCGACCCAACCTTCCATACCAAATGCCAAGTGTCGGAGTCTTTGGTTTTCTAAGTATAACTTTAAAGCAGCCAAGTAGCTACACAAACTTTTAGGTACAAAGGACTGGCAGATGTTGCAAGACTTACAGTCGTGGCCTTTCCCTAAACAAAATAAACACTGATCATGCGTGTCGTTATGTGGAATTTGTCTTCCCCAAGCACACTTTCCCTTCCTAGCTGACATGTACATCTGGAAAGCAAGAAGGAATACAATAAAAAAAAATCCAAAAGGGTACTAATCTGTAGCAGACAAAGTCAAACAAGCAAACAAATTCCTGGAGCTGACGATCACAGGGCCATAGATCACTATGGCAGAAGAGTTCTAGGTTGGTTACATGATGACGTCAGTTTTATAGCCAATGTTGGTTTATTGCTCTGACATGCAACATCACACGTACCTCTTATCCTAAGACTTTGGTATACTGGCAGGAAGGCCGGTGACGCAGGCAACCACCTCCCCAATGTTATGAATACTGCAACACGAGAACAGAAGGACATCTTGTTGTTTCATTGGGCTGGGTTCCAAAAGACCTGCTCTCGGTGTAAGTGACTTCTTTGGTGTAATGCCTATCTATAAAACAGGCTTAACTACAGGGACCAAATTCCAAAACAGCTGCTCTCAGCCTGCTCTCAGTGTAAATGGTAACGTAAACAGATAGCAAGTCTTTTGAAATCAGGGCCACTGACTTTAAGTGAATTACACTAATATATAAAAACTGCTCCTGATATTGGGACTTAAGCTTGAAGCAGAGCAGCGTGTTCAGAGCAGAAGTAGAAAGGATCTATCCAGCATTTCCACAAAGGCAAAAGCTATCCTGGTACTCAGTGAGCAAAAGACAAGAAACACTCAGGATCCACACCAACTAATGGAAATCAAACTCTACCCCTAGACATAGCCCTCAACTGTCTCAGATTTTACAGAATGTCCCTGTTCTTACCTCAAATTTTTGCCATATCTCATAAAATTTTTGATTTTCTAATAATTCATTTAGGACTGCAGTCAAACAGTAGTGCCAGTGATTAGAATTTTGTAATTCTTCAAAACATGCACACTGATGCAACACCTGTTATTTAATTAACTTTTTAAGTGATTTAAAGCAAGATTTAAAAAAATGATTTTGGACCTCTGTCCCACATCATTTTTGGCTTTGGGCTTGATCTGTCTTGTTTCAGAATTTACACACACAATGCTACCTCCAAAGTCCTATCATATGAAAAATGTTCTGTCCCAGTAGCAAGACGGCCTTAAATAAAAGTATGCTATTACCCAAGCTAGAATATTCCTTGTTCCTTAAAACTCCTCCATTCTTCATGCAACACCCAAAAAATCCAAGTAACACAGAATAAAATATTTAGATTTGCCTTCCTAGCAGATATGAACTGCCACCACTGCATACTCTACAGCAAAGCACTTTGTCTACCCCATTACAGTCATCTACCTATTAAGCACTCTGATTTTTAAAATTCAAACACTTGCCCCCTCTCCCCCAAGAAAACTCTAAATAAGGAAACAAAACAACCCTTTTTGAAGGAGCCAAGAAAATAAAGACACACTAGTCAGGCCTAGATTTAAACCTGTATTGAGTGTAAAAGCCTTTTCCAGGTTAGGACCTGCAATATGAAAACAACTACCAAGTGAGATAAAAAATTCTAATCGATATCCTTTAAGAAGGATCTTAAGCTTCATTTTCAAAATAAATTTAAATGTGTAGGCTTCTGAGACACTGGATAAATGCTTACATTTTATTTTACAGGGGGTGTGGGGGGGGGTGCATGGGGGCCCCCTGCTAGCATCTTTAAAGTTAGTTCTTTTTTTTTTTTTTTTTTTTTTGGTCTGCTTGTATGTTCGACATTTCAAATGTCGATCATATGGGTTTCGACATTGTGAAATGTCGATCATATCAAGTAGACCCATATATAGATATATAAATACATATACACACCCACACGTATATATATATTTTTTACTTTATTGCTTTTTGTACAATAACTGCATCAGTGTGCTTTGTGACTTTTGTCTGTCAACAATTATCTAATTGGAATTATCATCACTGCACTGTAACTGTATTAATTTGTTTTCCTTTTTGTACAATTGCAATCAGGTCGTGACTGAAAAGAGTCAGCAGAACAGCTCACTTACGCAGTTATCAAACTGAAAAATAAATAATATAAAATTCTTGAGCAAAGTTATACCCCTATAAACATTTGCATCAGGCAGACTGAAAAATGATGAATCATTCAAATTGTCGTTTTATGGCTGTCTGAGCTTCCAGTTACTTCTGAAACACCAATATTAAAGCATCGGTAATTGCCATTCTGGAAGCTTTCCCAAAGGCACATTTGGGCACCCATGTCATTTCTGCATCATCCAATTAAGGTTTTAATTTAATTTACTCAACTCTCAATGTGAACTTCTTAACATTCTTGTCTGAAACACACAAGTTAGTTACGATCAGAAAAGTACAGTTTTGTACCTACCATAAATGTAGATGTTCGAGTGTTCACACTGATGCAGTCATTACACTTGGGTTATCCTGCCGTCAGGTGGTCCCGCAGTCGGCCCAAATTCCAAAGTCTTGGTCCGGCGTTGGTTGCTGTCGCTTCTTCCCTGACGTCAGTGCACCAGGGGTAAATAAGATGCATCAGACGCCATTTTCTTCAGTTTTTCTTGCCCCAGATGTCAGGTGCCCCCAAGTAGGTAGGCAATACATATTGCTAATCAAAAATATACAATAAAATCAATACCTTCAGTTACCAGCAAATACACCCCAAAGGTTGTATAGGATAGAAAGGTATAGATAAGCTCAGCTAGTTCAGAGGGGATGGAGGGAGGGTAACCTGGACTGCAGCAGTGTGAACACTCGAACATCTACATTTATGGTAGGTACAAAACTGTACTATGTTCATCGTGTTACACTGCTGCAGTCAATACACTTGGGTAGAATCCCAAAGCAGAGGTTGGGTGGCTGGTCTATAAAGAGTTAGGATTGGCTATGAGGCCCTGCAGAACTGCAGTGGCAAATCCTGCTCTGGATTTAGAGTAAAGAGGCAGGTGGTAATGCTTGGTAAAGGTGTGCACTGAACTCCAAGTTGCTGCCTCCAAAATTTCCTTGGTAGGTACTCCTCTGAGAAAGGCTGTTGAAGTGGCTGTTGCCCTGGTGGAATGTGGCCTAATGTTATTTGGGACTGATTTTCCATGCTGTGTGTAGCAGTACCGAATACAGTGTCCTATCCATTTGGATATGGTCTGCTTTGAGATAGCCTTGCCCTGTGATCCTGCAGGATATGCTACAAACAGTTGCTCAGTTTTCCAAAAGCCTTTGTTTTGTCCAAGTAGAAGCGTAGCTGCCTGTGTATGTCCAAAGAATGCAGAAGTTTCTCCCCTTTATTCTGGGGGTTTGGATAAAAAGTTGGCAAATGGATGGTTTGGTTAAGAGCCACACTAGATACCACCTTTGGCATAAAGGTAGGGTTTGTTCTTAAAGATACCCTGTCCTGATGAAAAATTATAAAAGGTTCCACTGCCATTAATGCCTGTAGCTCTGAGACTCTTCGTGCTGAAGTTACTGCCATGATAAAAATTTTAGATTGGCTGTATTGGCTGGCTCAAAAGGTGGTAGGGTCAGTTTTTCCAAAAGGAAATTGAGGTCCCAAGTTAGTGTTGGTGCTCTCCGGGGCGGTCTTATGTTTTTAGCCCCTCTGAGGTACTGCTTTAGCAAGGGATGAGAGAATAAAGGAGGATCCGTGTTGTAATGTGCTGAAATGGCAGAGGCGTGGATCTTAATTGATGAAAAGGATAGGCCTCTGTCCAGCAACTCAGTTAAGTATTGTAAAATCTGAGGAATGTTTGGAATAAGAGGGTCAAAGGCTTTGAGCCTGGTTCCAGGAGCAGAATCTCTTCCATTTTTCTGAGTAAGCTTTCCTGGTGCTAGGCCTCCTGGCCTCCAGAATGACATCCATAACAGCTTTAGAGAGAGGTGTTGTCTGTTTGACTAATATATCTGCCATGCAGCCAGGTTTAGGGTTTTGAGCTGACCGTGTAAGATCTCATTGTTTTGTTGAGTCAGAAGGTGTGAAATTTGAGGCAAAATCCATGGTGGGCCTTGAGCCAAGTTCCTTAAGATAGGGTACCAGTGCTGGCGTGGCCAGTCTGGAGCAATCAGGATCATCTGTGGTTTTTCTTGTCTGGCTTTTAGGAGTACCTTTGAAATGAGAGGCAGTGGCGGGAAGGCATAAACTTTTAGGTTTTTCCAGCTGAACAGAAGAGCATCCACTTTCCATGCTTGTTTGTGATAAGCCCTTGTGCAGAATTTTTGTAGTTGGCAATTCAGTGGGGATGCAAAAAGATCTATGTCTGGGCATCCCCACTTTTGCGTTACCATGCTGAAGATTTGTGGATTCAATTTCCATTCGTGAGGGTCCATGATATTTCTGCTTAGATCGTCTGCCAGAGTATTTTTCTTTCCTGGCAGGAATTGTGCTTGTAGGTGAACTTGATACGTTACAGCTGTGTTCCACAAGGTCATGGCTTGCCTGCATAGGGGATAAGAATGTGTGCCCCCTTGCTTGCTTATGTACCACATTACTGTGGTGTTATCTGTCTTTAGTAGTAATTGTCCTGGATGTAGAAGGTCCTTGAAGGCTGTTAGGGCATTTTGAACAGCCAACATCTCTTTTTGATTGATGTGAAGATGCATTTGGTCTGTGGTCCGCTTGCCCTGAATGCATTTTCCTGACATGTGTGCTCCCCAGGCCTAATCCGAAGCATCTGTTGTTAGAGTTTGCCTGGCTGTGGGTTGGGTGAAAGGCTGACCCTTGTTTAGGTGACATGCCTGTGCCCACCATCGAAACTCCTGTTGTAGGCAGGGAATCATTGGTATTACTGCTTCTAAACTGTGAGAGTGTTGAGTCCAAACACTTTTCAGGTACCATTGTAATTTCCTCATATGCAGTCTGGCATATGGTATTAGTAGTATGCAGGATGCTATGAATCCCATGGCCTGCAGAATTTTTCTTGCAGGGAGATGGGACTTTCTTGCCAGCAATTGAAAATATTGACTTAGTTGAACTTGTTTGTTTGGCGTGAGGTAAGCCATCTGGGCCGTTGTATTTAAGCTGGCACCCAGGAATATTATCTGTTGCGAGAGCACTAGTTTTGACTTCTTTTCGTTTACTGTGTACCCTAGAGAAATTAACAACCTTTTTACAAATGCCAGATGCTGTAGAAGAATGTCCTTTGTCTCTGCTTGAATGAGGCAGTCGTCCAGATATGGATATATCTGAATTCCTTTTTGTCTGCAAAATGCAATTACTGGTGCCAGGCACTTTGTGAAGACCCTGGGCGCAGTAGATAAGCCAAAGGGCAGTGTAGAGAATTGTTAGTGCATTGTACCAGCTTTGAATCTGAGGTATCTTCTGCAATTTTATCTGACAGGGACATGCAGGTATGCCTCTTTGAGGTCCAGAGTAACAAGCCAAGCCTTCTTGCCCAGCATGGGTCGAAGCTGCTGTAATGCCAACATTTTGAATTTCGGAATATCCAGGTAAGTATTCAGAATTGAAAGGTCTAGTATGGGCCTCCAGGCCGTGTCCTTTCTGGGGACCAGGAAGAGTCGAGTAAAATCCTTGTCCTTGTTCCTGTTGTGATACTTTTTGAATAGCTCTCATGTCCATGAGGGCTGAAATTTGTTTCTGTGCCTCTGCCCATTGATTTTGTGGCAGGTCTGGCATTCCTTTTAGCCTTGGTAAAGTATGAAAGGGGAATCTGTAACCTTGAGACACAATATTCAGGACCCATTTGTCTTGGGTGATTGTTTGCAAGTTTTGAGAAAAAAGTGCTAGTTTTCCCCCTAAGGGGGCTTCCAAAAGGGACGTGCTTGGCATACGAAGGGGAAAGTCATTGTGACTGTTTCCTGTAAGGTTAAGACTTGTCCTCACCACCTTTTGGGGTTGAGGTGCCCCTCTGTTGTTGTCTGTTTGAGCCTTGGGGTTGAGATCTGTCTCTTGGGCATCTGTATCTACCTCTCTGTGGCCTGTCTGACACTGGAAAGGACCAATTCTTTGTTGGCCAATTTCTGCTAAACCGAGGTGGCTGTACCTGTAAGACATCCTTGACTGCATAGATTTAGCTTTATCCTCAATTTTCTTTAACACCTCTTCTCCCTTAACACCAAACAAAGTATCATGCTATAAAGGAGCACCCAATAATTTTGCCTTAACATGATCAGGTAAACTTTGTTCTTTTAACCAAGCATGCCTTTGAATTACAGAACCTGTAACTGCGGCTCTACAAGAGGCCTCTAAAGAATAAAAACCAAATTGCAGAGTATGTTTTACCACCTGTTCAACTGCATGCAATAAATCCTGCATTTCTTTACAATCAGGAGCTTCTGTGCTTGCAAGCATTTTATGTTTTAACTGAGACATTAAATATTGTTGGTACTTAAGCATGTGAAACTGGCAATTTAAAGCTCTTACTGCTAAAGTTGCAGAAGTGTATACTTTCTTCACCCATCTATCCAAAGCTCTGGAATCTCTGTCAGAGGTTACTGGATTTTTTGCAATGGAAGCCTTAACCCCTTTTGGACCCTGGGAAATAGTTTCTGGATCAGCAGAAGGGTTTTTGTAAAGAAACTTGTGAGAGTCGGGGACTCTATAATACCTATCTGGCTTGGCTGAAGCAGGGGGCAAAGAGTCAGGAGATAAACTGGATTCAGAGAACACATCATCCACAATATCTAGCACAGGCAGAATAGCCAGGGGCCTGTGTTGAGGCAATATGAGGAAATCCCTGAGCCTTTTCTTGGATTCTGAGTAATCCTGGCTTTCCCAGTGGAAATGCTCCCTCATGGTATGTAAAGTTTCCCCAAACGAATAATCCTCAGGAGGAGAGGCTGAAGGGATAGATTCTTCAGCATCAGAGTACTCATAGGGGGGTAGAGAGTATCCCTGGTCTGAAGAGGAATCAGGGGAAATGGAAACCTGATCAGAGTAGTCATAGTCTGTATCATGCCTAGGCCTTTTCTCAGGAGGGGCATGGGAACCCCTGATTAGAGTAATGAGGTCTTCGGCCATTTTAAGCATCTGTTTCTTAGGCATGGAGGACTGTCCAGGAGAATGCTGTACTTGTTTCTTTGTCTTTAATGGTACCTTTGTCTTGGCTGTTGTTTTAATGGTGAGTTGTGAAGGTCTGAAAACACCCTCAGAAGCCGATGCCTGCTCAGCAGCTCCGGACCCATCTGAAGGATTAGTTTCCATAGGCCCAATACCTTGAGGTTCCAGAGGCCTAGATGTCTCCACGTGGGAGTCGGAAGCGGCCTGTGGCTCTGAGATAGCGGGTGTCAGGGGCTGCGAAAGCACCTCACTGAGAACCGGCGACTGGCCTGGAAGAAGTTTCGTCATCGGTTTTGGAGCTCGGATGCCTGTCTTTATCCTTGTCTTTGCGTTTTTTTGGTATTGAGGTCATCGGCTGATCCAACAGCATCGTATAATTGAACCTTTGGCCAAAGTAGTGCAAAGCAAAATCACAAAGTCTTTTTATAGTGAGTTTGTTAAATCTAGCACAAAACCAACAACTAGTGACGTCGTGATCAGGGCTTAGGCATGGAAAACAGTAAGAGTGGAAGTTCTTACGAGGTATTTGCTTCCCACAAGAAATACAATTATTAACTTTTTCTGACATCGGTCTGAGGCAAGAAAAAAGTTTCCCCAATGGGGTACTTAGCTTTACTGAAGACTTCGGATCTGAAATTCGACTTTGAAAATCTCAGGAGTTGGTCGACTGGCACTTGTGAACTGCTTCTGCTTCGGGCACCGCGCGGCAAGAAAGACTGAAGAAAATGGGGTCGGATGCATCTTATATACCCCTGGCGCACTGACGTCAGGGAAGAAGCGACAGCAACCGACGCTGGACCAAGACTTTGGAATTCGGGCCGACTGCGGGACCACCTGACGGCAGGATAACCCAAGTGTAATGACTGCAGCAGTGTAACACGATGAACATCCTAGTCATAATCCTCCATATGATGTCCTCTCATAATCCATGTGCAAAATTTCCATTTAGCCTCAGCTGTGACTTATGACAATGAATTTTACTCCGGTCTAAGAAACAGCATAAACCAGATTGTCTAAATTAGAAACTAATATATTGGGAAATGTAAAACAAAACACCCTGGTGGAATGCCAACAATTATTTTTTATTCTTTTCTTATATGCCTTATAACGAAGATCACTGTAAATCAAAGTCTATCCTTTATTAAACACTCTGTCAAAAAGACATAAGTGACAACTGAGGCTACATGGAAATTTTACACTTGGATTATGAGAGTTGCATTGTATATGCAGATGTGGAACTACAACACCTAAAAGACATCTAAATATGCTGCCAAGACCAAAGAATAGCCAATTCTACATTTACAGTAATTTATTTCATTAAGTAGGACCGGTAACGGGCAGTTGCAGGTGCACTAACAGGCTGCAAATGTCTTTCTGTTTTGACTGCTCTGAAACTCAGACAGGAATAATAATGATAATAATAACAATAATACAAATAATAATATACTGCCCAGGACTGGTTTGTTATTAAATATTATGTAAAAAAAAAAAAAGCTGACACATGCATAAAAGGCCATGCACAGACAGTGTAAGGCTAATCTACATCAAGCAAAGTAATATAATGTATTGTCCTCACACACATACACACATATTTTACACACACACATTTTATATATATATATATATATATATATATATATATATATATATATATATACACACACACACACACACACACACACACCTTTGCACACACCTTTGCTTTACAAAAATATTAAAGTTAGATATGGAACATATAGGCATATAACTTTAAATGCTTATGAGCAAGCTACAGTGCATCTCCTCTGGCATCTCATGTGGCAAGCAGCAATTACACATAATTCAGTATGCAATATAGATATCATGGGGGTTAGGGGTCTACTAAAAGTGCTTGTAAGCTAGCAGCTCACGCCATGCTTTCTGCCATTTCCTCTAAATGGCAAGTACCTAACTCCCACAAGCCAGATCTTATATAAATACCTACCCTCCCCCATCATTCAACCCTACTGAACTACTAGAGCCCTAACTCTGACCCTAAAACTATCACCCAGTCCCTAACTCTAACCATACCGCTCCCTGCCCTCTCCCTAATTGAAAATTCTCTGATTCTTCCCTAACCCTAAACTCTCTTTCCACTCCTAAATATAAAACTGCTCTCCCACTCCTAAATATAAAACTGCTCTCCTGTTCTCTAAACATAACACTCCCCATTTGCTCCCTAAACCTAAAGCTTCCCCTCTTGCTTCCTAAACTGAAATCCCCTCTCAATCACGGTCTGAAACTCTAACCTGCACTACCCACTCCCTTCCCTGGTTGTTGAGCTTACTTTCCTCAAACTTGGCTACTGTGTCCAGGCAGGGAGTAGAAGCACCACTCTCTGTGCATGGCTGCCGCACCTTACCTGAAAGCAGTAGCTGAGTTCAAGCACAAACAGCAGCCCCCATGTGAAGTAATCAAATTCTCCAGGTGCAACTAACACTAGGTAAGACTGCAATCCAAACTGCAGCTTGCTACAGATCCCCCACCATGCCCCACGATTCTCAATACACCTTTCTAAACATACTGGAAAATATTAATATACAATCAAACACCCTAATACTGGGTGATTTCAACTGCCCTGACATTAACTGGGAAAACTACTCGTGTACCAACACCTTTGCCCAACGGTTCTTGGAATTCCTAAATTCCAATGCCCTGGATCAACTAATCCACAGTCCCACCAGTGGCTCCAATATCCTAGACCTGGTCATTACCAACATGGGAAATCAATGCTCCACACCTATGGTCATCCCCTCATTGGTCAGGTCAGACCATAAGCTAATCACCCTTAACATCCACATCCCACACCCCATTAAGGAAACCTCTATAAAAAACTTCTCCAAAACCAACTTCATGCTACTCAAGTCAGAAGTTACAAACTTCATGACACCCATGCAGATGGGAACTGAAAGTTCGACTGCTGAGTCCTACACTAAGGTACTGTACGAGCACATCCACTCATGCATGAATCGTGCCAGCCCAAATAGAACTAAGATGCTCTCCTCCAAAAAAAGGTAGCCAATCTGGTGGTCCCCTGCCATAAACAAACTTTACAACAAAAAGAAGAAATTGTTGCAGAAAAGAGGAAAATCCCAGGATGCAAAAACTCCCTTAGCAGCCTCAGTAAGAAGCTGAGATACCTCATAAAATCCTCCAAAGCTAGTTACAAAAAATAAAATTGCCAAAGATTCCAAAGACAACCACAAGGCATTCTATAACTATGTCAAGAATCTAAATGGCAATGCTCAGATCTGCTCTGAGCTACAACAGAATGGCATTAAATATACTGATCCTAAGGATATTGCCAATATCCTGGCAGATCGATTCAGTAGTGCCGACTTCACCCCCCCCCCCCATCCCCTAAATGGCTCATCTCAATACCGGAAGATTGCCAAATTCCAGTAATAACGACCACACAGATAAAAAAATGCACTCTCCAAAGCTAAGAATACAGCATCCATGGGACCAGATGACATCCTGGGCTGTGTACTACATGTACTACAAAATGAATTGGCACCTCACCTAAGTGTCATGTTTAATCATACCCTCACGTCAGGCATCATGCCCAATGAGTGGCACACAGATACAGTTATCCCACTCCACAATGGGGGGATCCACCTTGTTTCCCGGGAACTACCGCCCCATAAGTCTGATGAGCCTGATATGCAAGGCCATGGAGCGTATTATCATGTAACTTATAAACAAAGACATTGGCAACCTTAAAACACTGGACCCCACCCAGTTTGGGTTCGTGAAGGGACGATCTTGTCTCCTGAACCTGACTGACTTCTTCAAATCAGTCTCCAGGGCCGTGGACGAGGGTAAGGCAGTCCACACAGCCTATCTGGACCTCACACATGCCTTTGACACCATCCCCCACTCTGGAATCATAGATAAATTTACTAAGCTGGGAATTAATCCCTACGTCACTCGATGGGTTGCCAACTGGCTTACTGACAGAACCTACACTGTAAAAGTAGCTGACTCCAAATCCAGCTCCAGACAAGTGACAAGTGGAGTACCTCAGGGATCAGTCCTGGGACCTCTCTTGTTTGGCATCTGCTTCTCTGAAGTACAGGTCAAAACTAAGGGATTCTGGCTAACAAAGTTCGCAGATGACTGCAAACTGGGAGCCATTATTGAATCCCCAAATTATGTGGATACTCTACAAAAGGCCCTTACACAAACAGATGCTTGATGCCAGAGCCATGGGCTCAAGCTCAATGCCAAGAAATGTATAGTTATCCCCTTTGGGAAAAAACATGTACCCGTGAATTACCACATAGGTGGCAGTACACTAAACACCGAAAGTGTGATAAGAGAATTAGGGACACAGGTGGACAGTGGTCTCATCTTCAATAACCACATCGCCACAACAGTCAGGAAATCCTTCTATGTTGCACACCTCATCATTAAGGGCTTTTCATCCAGAAAAAAGGAGGTTATTGTCCCACTGTACTCACACCTCATTAGACCCATTACAGAATACAATGCCCCATTTGGTATGTACCTCTCAAGACATCTGCAACAACTGGAAAGACCACAGAAATACCTCACTAAAAGAATTCCAGGCCTAAAGCAGATGCCCTATGCTGACCACCTTAAAAAACTTCAGCTATACTCTGTCGCATATCGTCTACTCTGAGGCGTTCTCTGCTTAACATACAAGGCCATGTCAAACCCAGAGCTGTTGGACATGCTACACTTAAAAAAATCCCAATCCCTCAGAGCCACATGCTCCAGGGATCTAAACCTTGTCACCACAATAAACAAAACATGCTGGAGGGATAGGTTCCTGACCCAGAGACTTCCCAGACACTGGAATAGACTGCCTATACATGTCAAATAGAGCGCCTCTTTGGCCCTCTTCAAAAGGAACCTTGATGACTGGATGGGAGAAAGGAAATTCACCCAGGGGATCACGTCAGTTGCCCTGCTAGACAGGGTCCAGGGAAGTAAATAGTGTGGGAAGAAATAGCCAAGGAATTGTTATGGCTAGGCTTGTATAGGCCCTAGGGCCAATAGCCTAGTACCAACCTATGAACCTATGTACAAGACTCAAGAATCTCTGACTTTGAGACAGCGGTCTTCAAGCACCTTGGACTCAGGAGCTTATAAGGTGACATTGAGGTTAAACTACATTTGCTATTATTATTTTTTTTTTTAAGTCTCTTAATATGCCAAAACACTTGGTAGACAAACTAACTCTAACATTACATAAAGCATTCTTGTTTTGATCCTGTAGGTATCATAAAACAAACTTTCAACAAACCAATCTTCAGACAACAGAAATACAACCTAACTAGCTATATGTATTAAATAGTTTTCAATATTTACTGGTAAACTTAAGTAAATACTAAAACTGATCAAGACACACAAAAAGAAAAAGAAAGGGGCAGGTCATAGAGAGAGTGAGTGAAAGTGAGTGAGTGAGCAGAATACAGAAAATGGGGGGATAATTACAGAGGCAGTCAAGCTACTTTAAAAGGAAGCATAGCAGTAGATGCGTAGAGTAAAAGAAGAAGAATGAATAGGACTACAAATCCGGTACCTGGTAAAACAGATAGTGTGGATCAGCTGGTTCTGCCAATATTACAGGATCATTGGAGAATACTAGTTTAACGATCCTAAAGGGCAAGTTTAAGCCTAGCCATGCTTCCCAGAAATACTGGAAAAATACTAGTCCCATAAGTTGTGTGGGTATATAAACCTGGGTATGAGTGGTCAAGCATATACCAGCTTTCACTCTCTAATAGAGACATAGGTGCCAGACCACGGGTAAATTTGCAATTCTCCATCCACTGATGCAAGTTTCACTTGAATAAATGCAGAGAACTTTGCTTCATATGGATGGAAAGTCTGTTCCAGTAAAGAGGCAACCTCTGAGACATTTACCTGTCCCTCCAGCATGCTTTATTTATGTCGCAAAGTAGGTTTTGAACTCTGGATTGGGCAATTCTGCTGCTACTTTTTCTGCGGATGATTGACAGGTACATTAAAGCTGAAATCAGAGAAGGCTTTGTAAGCCAGGCACAGGCCACCTCTCAGCAGCCTGTAGGAGACCAAGGATAAGGACAATACTTTGAAGTGGTCTACATAGGTCTTGTTTTACATACCTCTGGAGAAAGGCTGACTTGAAACAATGACAAATACTTTTTCTATGTCACACAGACTACCAACAGTTTTAATACAGGGTTATCATTATGCTGTATTCCTGACATCTGTGCACTTTAATCACAGCCATCCATAGATTAACACCACCAGGAAACGACCAAAATCTTTAGGACTTTGCAATATATTTTTGCATCGGTGAAGTAACCACCCTTCCTGAAAATCATTGACTCAGTGTTGTGCTTTGGATTTCTGGGAGGCTTCATCCCATTACCTCCTCTTAGGATACAGCAACTTGCGTAACTGAACTGTTTTAGAAAGCAGTGATCATCTATTCAGTTTCACTTGATCCACTGGCACTGCCTGGGAATATATATTAGCTCTGCATTGCCTGTTTTTCCTGAACTGCTTATCACACCCAAAACATTTCAGTACACTGCAAAAATAAAAGCAGGCCTAAAAAAGTACCGACTGTACAGCAAGACAGTTATTAATATTTCAGCTCCAACTCCTTCAAATTAACACTGAAAAAAATAATCTTTCTTTACAATTAGATTCCTGGATTACTGCATTAGAATCTTCCAACTAAGCCCACTTACAGTTTCAGACATTCCTAAAACCTAAACTTAATTAAAATATTGTATTTCCTAATGAGGAAGACATTCATGCTTCATTAACTAAAATTGCAGCAGCAGGGATGAGGTGAGACTCTGCATGGCAAAACCAAAGAAATTCAAGGACAGAGATGAAGCTGCAGTGCTGAAAATCTCAGTTTATGCTTCAGTAGAAGTATTTGGGAGTGATGCCAATGATGTAACAGTTGGCCAGCTTCCAAAGCTTCAGGGCACCTTGCACACACCAAAACTGTCAGGCAGCTCGAGCTGAGATGACTAAAATACAAGTTTGGGCACAAAGTCCTTCAGAGCTTTCCTGCCAGCAGAGAGAGGGAGGAAGAGGCCTTAAAGGACAAGGAAAGAAAGACAAAAAAATGTCCACACTCTGGCATAATAAAATACAACAGAAAATAATGGGGGTGGGGGGAGGGAGCGGCTAATGAAGCATTAATTATTTGAACATCTACTGTTTATGGTAAGTTTAACTTACACAACTGTACTATGTTCATCATATTAATCACTGTTGCAGTAGCCTTAGTTATATGGGTAGCTTACCTTAGCTAATAAAATTTGGAAGGTGTAAGGAGAAGAGTCCAGAAGCCGCTGGAGAATAGTCATGGCAAAGCCTGATCTGGATTTAGACAACAAATCAAGCTTATAGTGCTTTGCAAAAGTATGCATAGAAGACCAAGTAGCAGTTTTAGAATTCTTCCAGAATCCAACATGTAATTCATCCAGTAAGGATGAAATAGACAAACGTGTGGGTTTTGTTCAAGCAGCTTTATTATGTATAAACACATCAGGATTGAAACAAATAACCTGAAATTAGATAAACTTCTAAACAGACTGACTATTTCTCTCATACATGTTCACTCTCTGGCTGCACTCTCAAAATGGCACTGATGCTAACACGGGCTGGCTATTTATATGCATGTGCTGACCTTGGAAATGCTTCTTAAAGGTACAACACACATACATATTCTACATCCTCCCTCCTTGAGAAATGAGTCATATTTCATTGACGACACTGATTGACATGCAGTAAGTACAAGATACTTCTTTGACATGCAATTAATTATATAGAACTAAATACATATAGACAATTATGTCCAGGTTGCTGTGTATTTCACACTAAGTCTAGAGATGCGACCAAATCATGTGACATAGAATTTAGAATTAGGTTTAGCAACTGTGACTATTTCTGCTGAATGTACAACCTTGGGGACATCAGGAACAGAAATAGAAGTTTGGACACGTTCTGCATCTAGAGTCTGTATCACAGGAACAATGCTGCAATATTGGTTTTGAGATAGGAAGAAAATGTCTGCGATTTCTCCTGTACTCCACATCCACCGATTCCACAAAATAGGATCTTGGCTTGGCATACATATCGGTTACTTGACCAATCCGGTCGAAACCTTTCACGGTTTGTATCCTCACTGTCTCTCCTCCTTTCAATGGACGAAGAAATCTGCTCATTTTATCATAACTGTACCTCTGGAAAAAACGCTTTTTAAATAGTTAGGCTTTGATTGGTCTGTTGTTCTTAGCTTTAGGCCTCAACAAATGGCACCGGATAGACAAGGTTGTTCTGGTTTCCCTAGATAGAAGCCTTTGAGCAGGCGAGCCAAGTATATCATCACTGGATATGTTTCTGATATTTAAGTAAATTCAAAAAGACATCAGTATTATCACGCGTTGACTTCTCTAGTAATTGCTTTGCACTCTGTACTGCACGTTCAGCTAGACCATTTGACTGTGGGTATTCAGGACTAGTAGTACCATGTACAGAGTCTCACTCTTCTGCAAATTTCTGAAACAATTTGACTAGTAAATTAAGTACCATTATCAGAGATAACCTTATATGGACTGTCATGGAATGAAAAATGATGTTTCAACTTAGTAATAACAGTAGCAGACGTTAAGTTAGGCAACAAATCAATCTCAAAACAGTTTGAATAAGAGACTAATCAAGACTAGGTAATGCTGATCGTTTCACTCAAATATGTCAGTGGCTACTGTTGACCAAGGTAGTTCAGGAACTTGACTTAGATGAATTGTAGATGCGGTCTAGCACTGCTGCATACTGAACAAGATGAAAGCACTTTAGCTTTCGCTACAGAAGGCTAAAATACTAGTTCTCTTGCCCTTCTTTTCATAGAGTCGGACCCTGGGTGACCACTATGCAAAATAGGGATGCATTCACGTTGTAATGAAGCAGGAACAACAACTAAGCATGAACAACAACTTTAGAACCTTTGAAAACAATGTCATCTTCCATCAACATCTCATCTCTGTAAGGAAAAAAAAGTTGTACTTCAGGCAGTACACTGGATTGCTTTGACATACCTGGATGCAGTGGTTGAGCTTTTGCAAAACATCTCTCAGCTCATCAAGTCTCGTGGTCGAAAAATTATGCACTTCCATGACATCAAAATCAAAATTCTCAGCATCAAGCTGTTCTGCTGTATTTCTGGGTGATCTGGATAAGATATCAGCCAAATAAAGAAGTTTGCCTTTTGTATAGACCATTTTAAAGTTGTACTTTTGCAATTTGAGCATCATTTAATGCAATCTTGATGGAGCGGAATGCATAAGGCTTCTTTAAAATAGTAACTAGAGGTTGATGATCAGTTTTAATCTGGAAATCTCGACCATAAATATAATCATGAAACTTTAAACATGCAAACACAATTGCCAAATGTTCCTTCTCAGTCTGAGCATATTGCATTTCAGTTTGGGTAAGAGTTCTACATGTATAGGCTAGGGTCTGCCCTCTTGAAGAACAACTGCACCAAGACCAAACTTTGATGCATCACAGGAAAGAGTGACTGGCTTACTGACCTCACAGTACCTCAGTGTAGGCGGACTAGCAATTTTCTGCTTAAGATCATCAAATGCTCTCTGGTGCTGTTCTAGTCATGACCATGCGACATTTTTGCGCATCAGCTCTCTTAAAGGCATTGTCAATTCACTGAAATCTGGTATAAACATGCCCAAATGGTTACCCATTCTAAGAAAACACTGTAGCACTTGAACATTATCAGGTGCTGGCTTCTTAAGAATAGCTGCTTGCCTGGACGGGTCTGGTCGTAATCCAGTACTAGTAAATAAACTACCTACATATGTGACTTCTGGTAGTCTAAATTTACACTTCAGAGGACTGAGCTTTAAGTTCACTTCACATGCTCTGTCTAGAACTTTCTTGAGGTTTCTGTCATGCTCTGCTTCACCACTGCCTCCAACTAATAAATCATCTACTATTATGGCACAGGGATAACCTGAGAATATCTGCTCCACTGCACGCTGGAAGTCTTCATTTGCAGAATTTATTCCAAATGGCATCCTGAAAAATTTGTATATTCCAAATGGGGTACTGAATATAGTCAGTAGAGAAGATTTGTGATCAAGCATCACTTGCCAAAATGAACTCTTTGCATCCAATATGGAAAACACAGTGGCATTTGGTATTAGGGCTGCGACTTCCTTGACTGTTCGCATGGGATGATGAGGTCTTTTCAATGCCTTATTAAAGTCCCTTGAGTTGATGCATTTTCTGATTTCCTCTGAGCCTTTTTTGTGAGTTGCTACCACAGACGACACCCAGTCAGTTGTTTCTGTAACTGGACAAATCACACCTTGGTGCATCATTTTATCCAACTGAGCTTTTACACAGGTACTGGAACTCTTCTTTCCGGCCTTACCACTGGACTGACCTCTAGGTCTAACTTCATGGAAGCTTGCCTAGCTTGTCATCGAAAACATCAGCATATTCTGAGAAAATAGTATCACTGAAATCACTGAAGCTGGAACTGGGAAATGTGCTTATGTGATGAACCTCTTTAGTGAAGGACAGCAAGTCCATTGTCATACTGTCTCTGAGACCCAACAAAGATTTCACATGTCTTCGGACTACATAAAATAACAACTTGCAACTGTTCTCAGCCAAATAACATGAAAGCACTACTGAACCTTCGGCTTGAATCTCTTCACCTCCATATCCAACAAGCCTTTCATAACTAGCCACATTAAGTTGTTCACCAGCTCTTATTTTAGCAAATGTTTCTGCTGACATAACATTACACTTTGAACTACTGCTTACTTTGAGCTCGATGGGTTTACCATGGATCAGGACAGTACAAAACAGTTCACCATTTGCTAATAAATCTACTGCATTAACCTTTTCACCAATTACTGATACACCATCAACGTAGAAAGTGGGAATGCAGCTCTCTATATGATCAACTTGGCTTTTTTAGTGATCTTTCTTTGCAACCGAGTGAGGTTTACATGACTTGCAAAACCTTTGAAAATTATTCCATTTTTTACACTTATGACATTGCTGACCAAATGCTAAGCACTTTTCTCTTTTAGACTCATGGTTGTCACCACAATTGCAACAGTTAACAATAAAGCTTGACTTGGGTTTTACTTACTCACCCTTATGCTGTACTGAGCAACCTTTGTTCTGCACTGAGCATACTCCTTTAACTGAACTAGTCTTAGAACTTACTAGAAAACCACATGGTTTCCCTGCCACACCCAGCTGCAGCTGCCATATGCTTAGGCCTGTTTCTGCTTGCCACATGCTGCATGCTGTCTATGTTTGCTTTGGAGCCTGCTGAAACCATGCTCTTGTCACTTGTAAGCATACTTGTGTGCCTTTCTGTAACTTCATGGCTTTGATAAATGTCAATAACTTTGCTCAACCTTAAGTCTCTGTCACAAAGCAAAATCTTTCTCAGAGCAGCACTATTAATACCACACACAAGCCTGTCCTTTATGAGCTCATCCTTTAAATCACCAAACATGCAAGTTTTATTTTTTTTCAATAATCATTTTTATTGTTTTGCCAAACCATTATACATTTCACACACTATTTACATTATGTACAATATTGCTTCCAATGTTTTAGTTCCATTTTGAATTTCCCTATAATACATTAAGAATAAATATCATTTTAACCAAGTACAGGAAATTAAAATCACAAAAAATTAAACATAAAAGCATCTACAATAGACAATTATAAACCAACTCAAGCCAATAATTTGTATTATTTCTACATTTTCTATCTAATCCAAGAATGTGTTGGTACACATACAGAATGTCCTGACGGAAAGTGGATAGGAACCGCACGCCAAAATAATATTAAAGATTTGTTCCCAAATTTTATGCTGTTTATACTTTTCTTATTATTTCTAATTAACAATTTGTGCGCTTAATATATGCTTAATCGCTAACAGCCTGAAATTTTGCCACGACACCTGTGCTGGGTTCAACCAATTTGTGGCTATATATAATTTCATTAGTAAACTAATATTCATAATTACAATCTTTTTTGTTTTGTCCAAATTCTCTGGTGGAATATGTAAAATCAGAAATTCCCAGGAGAGTGTTGAGTTTTGGTAACCCATTTTTGTAGTTGTAACTTTAAAGAATTCCATAATTTATAAATGCACTTGCAACTCCAGAACATGTGTAACAGGTCTGCTGTCTGATCTACACACTGTGGACATTTAGGTGACTTTTTTGAATCAAATTTATGAAGTGTAAGATGGGTATAATATGCATTGTTAAATATCATCAATTGAGTAAAGACCAGTTTTTGAAGTGATACGGATTTTAATGTTAAGTTAAACGCTTCTACTATTTTACTGTCGTCTAGGGATGGCAATTTCTCTCTCCAGTATTTGGATAACAGAATATGATTATTATATTTCCTCTCTTTTGCCATTTTATACGCTGAGGATATATATTTTCTATCTTGTTGCAATGCTTCCCACAGATGACCTGAAATAACTAGTTCCTCTTTTTTTATTACAGAACTGGTAAAATAATTTATGGCCAAATCTTTTAACTGCCTCATTATAATTAAATAAGAGATGGGAAGATTCATCTCTTTTAAGATATCATGTACCGCTACTCCTAGGAAGGGGTATAAATCCCTTACAGTTAATTCCTTAATAAATGGATATTTCTTTAAGTCTATCAGTTGATTACCAATAGTTATATTAGGATTTCCATCAAACATGCAAGTTTTAGCTTTGTTTCTCAAGTCAGTAATATAAGCTGCAAATGTTTCTCCTGGCCTTTGGTCTCTTGTGTAAAACAAAAGGCTCTCTAATGTAACACTGGTCTGGGGGTTGCACACGTCTCTGAATTTATTTACGCTTCAAGCACTCAGGATCTTCCCTTGATTCAGCCTGAACAACAACATGACAATTTCCTCCTTCACCTTCATACACTGCTGGTGCATACACAAATGAATGCTCGCTATCAATGGCCACTGACTACGCTAGGTTAGCAAAATGAATGCCCTGGTGCATGTATCTTTGAGTAAGCTGCTAGCATGAAAATATCATACTCTTGCTCAAATATTCTTCAGTTCTCTGCAATATTCTGGTCAAATAGAAGTAGGGATGGATTTTGAAATTTGTCTGTCATGCCCACAAATTACAGTAAAGCACAATGTAATCCAAGTTCACTTATAACTGCACGAACATACACATTTTATATATATATATATATATATATATATATATATATATATATATATGTGTGTGTGTGTGTGTGACAGAAATGTATGCCAGTACATGTAACTATGCCCAACAGCACAATAAGTCTCTGAGTAACTGAACTCTCGATATGCTTTGTGAAATAAGCCTCCATGGCGCAAGAACACACTTGAAATGACAGTACTTCGGGAAACCACCTCTTATCAGTGTCACAAACATTTCAAATAACTGCACTGTGCAAATAAACTGGGCGGTAGAAAAAGCTCAGAGTTAGAAACAATTGAAGTAACTGCACATTGTGAATAAACAGTATGCAGCACACTGAAACACTTCCAAAATGGCTGTACTTTGCTAAATAACTCTTTACAGTGCAAGAAACATTTCTGTAATGGCGCCCCTTCACGAGTAGACACACCCAGCACAAGAAACTTTTTGAAATGGCTATATTTTGACTGCACTTCATAAAATAGTTGCACTTTGCAAACAATAAACTCTTCGGAATAAATACACAGTAATAAAAACACACTGTAAGCATTATTACACACTTTGCGATGTTTCGAATAACTTTCGTTATGCTATTCTGAGCTTTAATCAATGCAAAATAACTGCTTGTGCCAAAACACTGTAATTTGCCCCAAACATGCAGTCACCTTGCTTTATTTACACTCAGTATGCCCTCTTTGCCCATTTAATCTCTTTTCCTGTGCTCGTTTTACTCTAAACATGCTCGTTTTGCAATTCCGAGGCAACTCTGAATCTCTTATGTACTTTTCTGATAATCACTTTATCAAATATCTGAATTTTGAGCATTTCACTTAATAAACTTTTTATGCTTTTGTTTTGCTTAACAAACATTTCTGTGCTATTTGTTTGCTTAATAATGTGTTCTGTGCACTGGTAATGCTCTGTTTTATCTTTTTTAATAAAATAATCTTTCGTACAAGTTTTAATTACCTTTAGCTTGTTTCTGAACGTTTTTGCTCTTCTTTTTTTTATTTTACCTTCACAGCGGATTCTGCACCTCATATCTCTGAAAAGCAGCCTCTGGGATCCCACTTCTGACACCATGCCGTTCATCCAGTGAGGATGAAATAGATGAACATGCTTGGGTTTTGTTCAAGCAGCTTTACTATGTACAAACACATCAGGATTGAGGTAAATAACTTTAACTTAGATACACTTATAAACAGACTAACTATTTCTCTCATACAGGTTCAAGCTCTGGCTGCACTCTCAAAATGGCACTGAAGCTAGCACGTACTGGCTATTTATATGGATGTGCTGACCTTGGAAATGCTTCTTAAAGGTACAACACGCATACATATTCTACACCACCCTTTCCAAACAGCCATAGATGAAGGCATGGATCTGGAAGGGTGGGCCTTGACAATGCCTGGAACAGTTTTCTTATGACGAGTATGACAAGAGGTACTTAGACTTAGATAACCATTTGGAAATAGCCTGCTTTGACACAGATTGTCCCTGCTGCTTACCTCAAGAAATGAATGATGAATCCAAAGATCTTAAAGATTTAGTTCTGTGACGATGGTATCAGAGTTGTCTGTGGACATCCAAGATATGGAGTATCCTTTTTCCCTCATTTTTAGGTTCAGGAAAGAATACGGTGAGAGGGATAGTTTGGCTTAAAGTAAACTTGGATACCACTTTAGGCATTATAGAAGGATTGATTATCAAAGAAACCTTGCCTGTATGGAAAATGAGATAAGGTTGACTCACCATAACAGGTTGCAACTCAAGATACCAGTCTTGCAGATGTCAGAGCAATCAGAAAAACTGTTTCCATGTTAACAACTCAAGTCAGTTAGATTAGCTGATTCGAATGGAGCAAGAGTTAGCTTCTCTAACACAAAATTAAGATCCCAAGGAGGGGGCACTAATTTTCTTAAAGTCTCTTAAGCAAAACCTCTTTTAAGAACATTTCAACATGACACTTCATTGAAAAAGGATGATTCATGGGCAAACATGCTGAAATACCTAATAAATGAACAGTGACAGAGGAATAAGAAAGGCCATAGGATAGAAACTCACACAAATATTGTAAAACAGGAGAACAACTAGCCCTAAATGGGTGCTGATTATGTTGTTGGCACCAGTTAGAAAACCTTTTCCATTTGCGAATATAAAATTATCTAGTACCAGGTTTTCTTGCATCCATTAGTACTTGCTGCACGTCCTCAGTAAACAGGTGCTTAAAAGGAATTAAGACCCTATCCTCCAGGTAGCCAAATGAAGATGATTTATGTCAGGGTACATCAAACACCCCTTTTCTTGTACGAGTAGATCCAGCCTGTGAGGAAACCTGTGGTAATTTCCCCTCGCCCTTTCCAAAAGAAGGGAGAAACATACTTGCCTGGGCCAGAAAGGAGTTACCACAATGATCATGGAGGAATCCATCTGAATCTTCAGAAGTACCATGGATATTAATGGGGTGCAAAAGCATACAGGAACATTTATGTCCAAGAAAAAGTAAAGGTTATCTGTCTTCTAGGACTTTCAACATAGAGTTTTGGAAAGTACAGTTGTGTACACTTACCATAAATGTAGATGTCCGAGTGTATTCACTACTGCAGTCATCACACACGGGTTATCTGCCTGCAGGCAGCCCTCAGTCGGCCCGAATACCAGAGTCTTAGTATTTCTGTCTCGGATGCTGTCGTTCTTCCATGACGTCAGGGGTACAAAAACAGGCAGCCAACACCATTACATCAGTTTTTCATGCCCCAAATGTCAGGAGCCCCAAATAGGGAGCTAGTATATGGTGTGGAAACCACCACCAGTAAAAAGTAAATACCAATACCATTAGGAATAGTCATAGAGAGGAGAGAGAGAGAGAGAGAAAGAGAAAAATGGGGCTGGAGGGAGGGAAACCAGGACTGCAACAGTGAATACACTCGAACATCTACATTTATGGTAAGTGTACATAACTGTATTATGCTCTTCGTGTTTCACTGTTGCAGCCATCACACTTGGGTTGATTCCCAAAGCTGAGGAAGGGTGGAGGCAGTCAAGAAGAGTTAGGGGTGGCTAGTAGGCCCTGCAAGGCTGCTGTAGCAAATCCTGCCCTGGATTTGGAAAAGATAGGCAAGTGGTAATGCTTGGTGAAGGTGTGTAAAGAACTCCAGGTTGCAGCTTCCGGAATGTCCCTGGTAGGGACTCCCCTGAGAAATGCTGCAGAGGTAGAAGTAGCCCTAGTGGAATGTGTTCTGACCTCCTGAGGGGTTGGTTTTCCATGGTGCTTGTAGCAGAAATGGATTCAGTCTGCTATCCATTTGGAAATGGTTTGTTTAGAAATGGCCTTGCCCTCTGCCCCTGTTGCAAAGCTGACTAGCAGCTGGTCAGATTTTCTGAAAGGCTTAGTCCTATCAAGGTAGAACCTGAGCTGTCTGTGCATGTCCAAAGAGTGCAAGATCCTTTCCCCTTTATTCTGAGGGTTAGGGAAAAAGGTTGACAAATGGATGGATTGGTTTAGGGCCACACTGGACACCACCTTAGGCATAAAGGATGATTTAGTCCTGAGGGAAACCCTGTCAGCATGGAAGATGATAAAGGCTTCCACAGCCATCAGTGTCTGTAGCTCAGACAACTCTTCTAGCTGAAGTGATGACTAGAAGCAAGGTTGTTTTCCAAGAGAGGAATTTTAACTCTGCTGAAGCAGCAGGTTCAAAAGGGGGAAGCGTGAACTTTTCCAGTACAGAGTTAGGGTCCCAAGCAGGGGTGGGTGCTCTCCTTGGGGGCCTTAAGTTGTTAGCTCCTCTCAGGAACTGTTTGATGAGAGGGTGACAAAACAGATGTGGCTCAGTATTGTAATGAGCCAAAATGGCAGAGGCATGAATCTTAATGGAGGAGAAGGATCGACCTCTGTGCAGTAGCTCTGCTAAGTAATCCAGGATTAGAGGTAAGGAGGACACTGCTGTGTTCTTTCCTTTAGACTGAATCCAAGAACAGTACGTTTTCTACTTTTCTGCATAGGATTTCCTAGCACTAGGCCTTCTGGCTTCAAGAATGACGTCCAGCACCTGTTTACTTTGGGTTGCTGGTGGAGTATTCAAGGAATAAGCCAGGCTGCATGATTTAGGGTTTGCAATTGTGAATGCAAAATCTGTCCCTCCTGCTGTGACAGCAGGGAAGGGGTCTAGTGTAGGTGCCAGGGTAGCACCATTGTCAGGCTGCACAGGAGTGGGTATCAATGCTGGCGTGGCCAGTTCGGGCAATCAGAATTGTCCTTGGCCTGTCTTCTTTGGTCCTTGGCCTGTCTTCTTTGATCTTGAGTAGTACTCTTGAGAGAAGGAGCAGAGGGGGAAAGGCATAGACTGAGAGGTTTTCCCATTGAAAGGATAGGGCGTCCACCTTCCAGGTCCTGCTCTGAAGGTTCCTGGTGCAGAATTTGCTTAACTGGTGGTTGTGGGGGGAGGCAAAGAGATCCACCTCTGGCATCCCCACACCTCTGGATCAGAAGGTTGAAGGTGCTGGGCTTCAATTTCAACTCGTATTGGTCTAGGAGATTTCTGCTCAAGTCGTCAGCCAATGAATTTTGTTTGCCTGGCAGGAATTGATCTTGTAGATGGACTTGGTTGTCCAAAGCTGTGCTCCACAGAGTCATGGCTAACCTGCAGAGTGGGTAAGAATGGGTTCCCCCCTGCTTGTTTATGTGCCACATAACTGTGGTGTTGTCTGTTTTTATCAGCAGTTGTCCTGGAAGGATTAGGTATCTGAAAGTTGTAGAGCATTCTGTACAGCTAGCATCTCCTTTTGGTTGATGTGCAGGAGAATTTGGCTTGGGATTCAGTGGCCCTGAATGCATTTGCCAGCCATGAAAGCCCTCCATGCATATTCTGATGCGTCTGTGGTCAGGGTTTGGGTGATGTGGGGTAGAGTGAAATGCAATCCCTTGTTGTGGTTGCATGCTTCTGCCCGCCAAAGGAACGCTGCCCTCAGAAAAGGTACGTCAGGAATGACTGTTTCCAGGTCCTGAGAATGTTGGCACCAAAGACTTAAGTACCACTGAAGTTTCCTCATATGCAGTCTTGCATATGGAATTAGCAGAATACATGAGGCCATGAACCCTAGGGCTTGCAGTATTTTTCTTGCAGTTAGATGGGTTCTGGTGGCCATTTGCTTGAAGTAGTCTGTCAGATGGACCTGTTTTTCTGAAGTGAGAAATGCTATCTGGGAAGATGTGTCCAAGATTGCTCCCAGGAATACAGTCTTTTGACTGGGCACCAGTTGCGATTTATTTTCGTTGATGGCATACCCCAATGAAGTGAGAAGGCTTTTTACAAATGCCAGGTGCTGAAGCAGCAATTCCTGGCTGTCCGCCTGAATCAGGCAGTTGTCCAAGTACGGCTAAATTTGGATATTTCTCTGCCTGCAGTATGCAATGGCTGGAGCCGAGCATTTTGTGAATACCCTGGGCGCAGTAGATAAGCCAAAAGGAAGTGCAGAGAACTGATAATGCATAGATCCTGCCCCGAAACGTAGATATTTCCTGCATGATTCCCTGATGGGGATGTGCAGATAAGCTTCTTTTAAGTCTAGGGTGACTAACCAGGCATCCTTGGCTAGCATAAGGAGAAGGTGTTGCAGGGTAAGCATCTTGAAATTTGGGACCACCAGGAAGGTGTTGAGAATTGAAAGATCCAGGATTGGGTGTCAAGAGCTCTCTTTCCTAGGTACCAGGAATAGTCTGGAGTAGAAACCCTGACCCCTTTGTTCTACCGGAACTGGCTGAATAGCTCTGATGTTAAGCAGGGAAAGAATCTGGTTATGAGCCTCTGCCCACTGGTTTGGAGGAAGGTCTGGAAACCAGCTTGGGGGTGGCAGTGAATGGAAATAAAATGTGTACCCCTGGGATACACTGTTGAGGACCCATCGGTCCTGTGTGATGGACATCCAGTTTTTTGCATGAAGGACAAGTTTTCCTCCTAGGGGCACAAGCAATTGGGCAGGGCTGAGAAGTAGAGTTGAGAAGTCATTGTGAGCTTTTTCCATAGGAAGGTGGCATACCACTCCCTGTTTTAGGGGTGAGAGCACTCCACTGCTATGATCTCTGCATACCCTGAGACTGTAGTCTGGGTGGTCTGTTTCTCCTGGGCCTTGTTTGGGAAGGCCTGGAAGGGGCTGGAAAGGACCAGTGTTTTGAAAGGCAATGCCTGCTGAATCAAGGTGGTTGCACTTTTAAGAATTATTTACCAGTTTGTATAGATTTAGCTTTTTCTTCCATCTTTTTAAGAACTTCTTCTGCTTTGGTGCCAAACAAAACGTCCTTATTTAAAGGAGTGTCTAGTAATTTGGATTTGACATGATATGGCAAGGTCTGCTCCTTCAGCCAAGCATGTCTTCTCAGTTAAGAGCCAGTAACTACAGCCCTGCAAGATGCTTCTAGGGCATCAAAACCACACTGCAAATTATGCTTACTAACTTGGTTTGCAGAATACATAAGCTTTTGCAAATTTTTATTTTCTGCACAATCTAGAAATATTACCATTTATTTGTTTAATGAGTTCCATAATATGTTGCTGGTACTTCAGCATGTGAAACTGGCAATTCAATGCTCTGATAGCAAGAGCTGCAGAGGTATATATCTTCTTACCCCATCTGTCTAAAGCTCTGGAATCCCTGTCCGAAGGGGTAGGATGTTTGGCTGTTGTAGCCTTAATACCTTTGGATCCCTGGGAAATGATCTCTTGATCAGCAGTAGGATTCTTGAAAAGAAACTTGTGGGAATCAGGTACTCGGTAGTACCTATCAGGTTTCCTAGGGGCCAGAGGTAAGGTGTCTGGAGTAAGACTGGATTCCATGAAAACATCATCCACAACATCCAGGACAGGGGAAATAGATAAAGGCCTGTGCTGAGGTATGAGTCTCTTTTTGGACTGAAGACAGTCTTGGCATTCCCAATGGAAATGCCCTCTTAAAGTATGCAAGGTTTCACCAAAAGAGAAATCCTCTGGAGGGGAGGCAGAGGGAATGGATTAATCTGCATCTGAATCCTCATAGGCTGATAAGGGCATGTCCTGATAATCAGAAAGGTCAGAGTCATCGGACTCCTGGTCTGTAGAATCTGAAGGCAACTGAATTCTTTGTCTCTTGGCAGGAGAAGGCTGGCTTCCCCTAATTAGTGTTATAAGGTCTTCAGGCATTCTAAGCATTTGTTTTTGTGGAATGGGAGCCTGAGCATGTGCTTTGGTCATAAATTTTCTAGGTGTAGTGTATACTCTGGGCCTAAGAAACTCAGTAATTTTGGCTAAAAAAAGAAGTTGTCTGATTCGAACATCATTAGGTCGGAAAACACCCTCAGAAGCCGGTGCCTGCACAGCGGCTCCGGACCCATCCAAGGTAGAGACATCCGCTGGTTCCATAGTCGAAGAACCATCTCGCAGCATACCGGACTCTGAAGTATCGTCAGCAGTTTTGGACCTATGCGGTCTGTCTCTGTCTTCATCCTTACATTTTTTCAGAAGATCAGTAGTCAGATGGCTTACCGAAGCCATTTTGGAATACGGAGATCGAGAGCGAAAGAATTTAGCAACAAAAATAGCCCGACAACGAATTGTTTGGTCGTTAAACAAGGCACAAAACTGACAGTGAGGGAAATCGTGGTCTGGGCCTAAAAACAGGTGGCTCAGTACGAATAAAAATCTCTGTGAGGTATTTGCTTTTCACAGGCAAGACAATTGTTAACTTTTTCTGACATTGGTTAGAGAAAGAAAAAAGGATCCCCAATGGGGCACCTAATTTTAGAAGACCTCAGAATTATCAACTCGAAAAACAAAAATTTCAGGGAGCAGCCAACCGGCACTTGTGAACTGTTTCTGGCTCTTCCTCGGCAAGAAAGACTGATGTAATGGCGTCGGCTGCCTGTTTTTATACCCCTGACGACCTGATGTCATGGAAGAAGCGACCTCATCCGTTGCAGAAATACTAAGACTCTGGTATTTGGGCCGACTGAGGGCTACCTGCAGGAAGATAACCCAAGTGTGATGACTGCAACAGTGAAACACGAAGAACATCAGAATCTTGCCAGTTGATTGTTCAGAGATGAGGCAACGAGGTCTACTTGAGGAACTCCCCACAGATGGATTAAATCTTGGAAGACCCACTGATCTAGTTTCTATTACTGGGTGTCTGCTCTGGTTCTGCTCGGTCTTTCTTATAAGTTCATAGGTGTTTACTGGGCTAACGACAACAAGGGCCTTTTTATGCCTAGCCATGCAACCCAAATCTCTAAAAAGTTCTGGTACCCTTGATAAGTGTAAGCAGGGGCTTGGGAGATGAACGATTTACAAGCAGAGTCTTACGAGTGAACCATTTACAGGTTGCCTGTGTCCATTAGAGACATAGCTAGCAAACTAGGGATGAATTTCCTGCTCCTCATCCAACTGCCCAAGTTGCACTTGAATTGGTTTAGGAAGGAACTCTGCTTCGCATGGATGAGGAACCTATTTCAGAGATGGGGTAGTCTCTGGGAAGCATACCTGTTTCGGCCACACAACTTTGCTCTGACAGGATGCCTGTAGAGTGGGACTGTGTTTTTAAGCTATATCCCAAGGTAACATGGCTAGTTTGCAAAGGGGGTATGACCTGGATCCCCCCTTGTTTATTGATTTACCACAACTGTGGTATTGTCTGTGAATACTTGAAGAGTTCCAGGGAACAAAGATGGTTTAGAAAGATGAGTGCTTAATCAGGGCAAACATCTCCTTGACATTTATGTGCTTGCAACTATCCTTGGTGTTCCACACCCCCTACACTTTTATCCCTCCTGAAACTGCTCTCCAAGCAAAGTACAAAGCTTCTGTTGTGACCGACTACTTTGGAGCAGGATGGGAGAAGAGGAAACTGAAATTTAAGGATATCTGTTGTTTCCACCAGAAGCCGTCTCTTCTAACAAACTTGACCACTGGGATTTGAAAAAATAAAGCATGTTGATGCTGGGACCAAAGAGATTTCAGATACCACTGTATCTTTCTCATGTGGAGTCTTGGGCAGGGTATCATGAGAATCACAGATACCATGAGATCCAAAATCCTGAGGTATCCCCTCATGGTGACTAAATTCTGAGGAAAAAACTTAGAAATAGATCTAAATAAAGACCTATTTTTCCTGTGGAATAAAAGCTCTTTGAAGTCTGGTGTCTAGTTTTATTTTATTTATTTATTTTATTTTACAATTGTTTACTGGGATAGTCCGACTGGACACATGTCCTTTTCAGTGGAGGCCCGGGTAGAAAAGCTCCACATTGAACATGCAGAAGAAATAAAACAGAGGAACAATACAGAAACAACAATACAACACAATGCAGTGTACGGTATACGTTACAAAGTTAGGCTAATTCAGTTTATACAGAACATTAGGTATTCTCTAACAAATGATATTCAAACAAACAATTCAATGGATTGTTATAATATTGGCATCCTAGGACCACATTTCTGTGTGAGAGTGTCAAAAAAAAGACTTTTTGAATGTTCTCTTGGAAACCCAGCTTGTGTAAGATATCTATTACCTGAGAGAGAGATTCCTAAGACTTTGAAAAATACTCTGATAAGCAAGTGATCTAAATATGGAAAAATATGGATACCCTGTAGCTTGCAATGAGCTATAACTGCAGCGGGACAATCTTGGTGCAGTGGATAGTCACAAGGGTAAGGCAGAGAACTGATAATATGAGCCAGACACGAAAAACCGTAACAAACTCCTGAAGTCTGGATGAATAGGGATGTGACGATAAACATTTTTAAATCTAGTGTTACCAGGAAACTTGAAAGAGGAAGAAGCCATAACACATAGTGAAGTGACATCATTTTGAATTTGGGCACCATCACAAACAGATTTAGGAAAGAAAGATCCAGAACTGGTCTCTAAGCATTTTCTTTCTTTGGCACAAGAATATCCTTGAATTTCTCCCACCCAGGAAGTAGGAACTGGTTCTAAATATCCCATGTGATGAAAAACAGGTGGGAACAAAAGAGCCTGATCTGGAGGATGGTGAATGACCCCTTGGGCAGGAAGTATTTCCTTCCACTGCCACCTGTAATCCTGATGAATGATTTTCAGGACTCATTTGTCTGAAACAACTTGTTGCCAATGAGAAAATGAAGGTTCAGACTTTCTGGAAGAAAAAAGGGGTCAGGGTGGGAAAGGGTCACACACTCTCTCTTGACAGTGATTCAGACTTGCTGGACTGTCCTTTGTTTTGGGAGAGTTTAAACTTCTTTTTGGAACCCTTCTTGCCATTTCTTCTTAGACATCTGTTTACCTGTATTTTGTTGAAACTGTTTATTATGTTTTTGCCAAAACTGGATGAGGAGATAAAAAACATCCCTTGGATAATTTGAAAAAAGGAGGATTGAAAAATCTTAAAGATTCCTTGGATCACCTTCCCCCTTTTCATCACACTTTTCGATCACCTCTGCAGCACGGGGGACAGACACGGAATCTCTATCCAAGGGAAATTTAAAATCTAATTTTAACATTATCTGGGAGGTTCTGAGAATACAGCCATACGAACCTCCTCAGAAAAGTACCAGTGCCCATAGCCCTATAAAGAACAACCAAACAGGAACAACAAGGCTGGATAGATAAAAACTTTAATAAGAAAATAAAAAATGACAAAATAAAGATGTTTCGCTGTATAGCTTCACTTCTAAAAAGTCCATCTCTTTCTCTGAGACATGTAAGGTGAAACATAAAAAATCTGTACTTTCTTCCAAGTACTGTATGAAATCTTGCAACTCTCCTGGGGTGCCTAACCATAGAAAAAAACGTCATCCATGAACTTTTTATAGAAGGATATAGAGGTTTTCCATCTATTGTTGGAACTAAAGATGACATCCTCTTCCCATTTAGCCATCACCAAATTTGCATACAAGTTGGTGCAAGGTCTCCCCATGGCAACACCCCAGCGTTGCCAATGATCTTCTTCTTCTTTCGGCTGCTTCCGTTAGAGGTCGCCACAGCAGATCATCTGTTTCCATTTCTTCCTGTCCTCTGCATCTTGCTCTGTCACGCCAACCACCTGCATCATGTCCTCTCACACCACATTCTATAAACCTTATCTTAGGTCTTCCTCTTTTCCTGTTATCTGGCAGCTTCATCCTTAGCATCTTTTTCCCACTATACTCTGCATCCTTCCTCAGCACATGTCCAAACCAATGTAATCTTGCCTCTCTGGCTTTGTCCCCAAACCTTCCAACCTGAGCTGACCCTCTAATATACTTATTCCTAATCCTGTCCACCCTCGTCACACCCAGTGCAAATCTTAACATCTTTAACTGTGCCATGTCCAGCTCTGACTCCTACCTTTTTGTCAATGCCACTGTCTCCAACCCATATAACATAGCTGGTCTCACTACCCTCTTGTAGACCTTCCCTTTCACTCTTACTGGTACTTGTCTGTCACAAATCACCCCTGACACTCTTCTCCACCCACTCCATCCTGCCTGTACTCTCTTCTTCACCTCTCTTCTACACTCACCATTACTCTGAACTGTTTATCCCAAGTATTTAAACTCCACCACCTCTATTCCTTGCATCCTCACCATTCCTCTATCCTCCCTCTCATTCACACACATATATTCTGTCTTAGTCCTGCTGACCTTCATTCCTCTTCTCTCTAGAGCATATCTCCACCTCTCCAGGGTCTCCTCCACCTGTTCCCTACTCTCACTACAGATCACAATATAATCTGCAAACATCATAGTCCACGGGGACTCCTGTCTGATCTCGTCTGTCAACATGTCCATCACCACTGCAAATAAGAAAGGGCTCAGAGCTGATCCTTGATGTAATCCCACCTCCACCTTAAATGCATCCAACACTCCCACCGCAGACCTCACCACTGTCGCACTACCCTCTTACATATCCTGTACCAATCTTACATACTTCTCTGACACTCCCGACTTCTTCATACAATACCACAACTCCTCTCTAGGCACCCTGTCATATGCTTTCTCTAAGTCCACAAAGACACAAAGCAACTCCTTCCGACATGTTCTGTACTTCTCCATCAACACTCTCAGAGCAAACATCGCATCTATAGTGCTCTTTCCTGGCATGAAACCATACTGCTGATCACTAATCATCACCTCCCTTCTTAACCTAGCTTCCACTACTCTTTCCCATAACTTAACGCTGTGACTGATCGATTTAATCCCTCTGTACTAAAGCTCTGCACATCACCCTTGTTCTTAAAAATCGGTACCAAAACACTTTTGCCATTGCTCAGGCATCCTCTCACTTTCCAAGATTTTATTAAACAATCGAGTTAAAAACTCTGTCATTTCACCTAAACACCTCCATGCTTCCACAGGTATGTCATCTGGACCAACAGCCTTTCCATTCTTCATCCTCTTCATAGCTATCCTTACTTCCTCCTTGCTAATCCATTGTACTTCATGATTCGCTATCCCCACATCATCCAACCTTCTCTCCCTCTCATTCTCTTCATTCATCAACCCCTCAAAGTACTCTTTCCATCTCCTTAACACACTCTAGTCGCTTGTGAGTATGTTTTCCTCATTATCCTTTATCACCCTTACCTGCTGCACATCTTTCCTAGCTCGGTCCCTCTGTCTAGCCAATCGGTACAGGTCCTTTTCTCCCTCCTTAGTGTCCAACCTTTCATACAACTCTTCATATGCCTTATCCTTAGCCTTCGCCACCTCTCTCTTTGCCATGCACCTCATATCTCCTTATACTCCTGTCTACTTTCTGACAATCCCACTTCTTCTTTGCCAACCTCTTTCTCTGTATACTCTCCTGTACTTCCTCATTCCTCCATCAGGTCTCCTTGTCATCCTTCCTCTTTCCAGATAAGATCCATAAAAAAATAAATAGATTGTGCTCCAAAATCAATTTCAAAAATGAGGATATCTACACAACCAAAGCATGGTCCCATCCGTGCTTCTGTGCAATTTTTATCTGACAGACTGTGCGGAAGCACACATTTTTTACATTTCACCATACATGTTTTGGTGAAAGAGATGGAATTTTTAGATGTGAAGATATACAGAGAAACATCTTTAGGTCTTGCACCAAGGTATACAAGAAAAAGTGCTGGAGGAATGCCCTTCTACAAAGAGACAGCATGCATCCACGTCATGTGTTTCCCAATGTTGTGAAAGGGCAATTAATGAGAACTTCTAGACTGTGCACTGACAAATCTATATTCCGATAGGAGGTATGACAATTCCATTCCAATTTTCAAGCACGGGGCTATAACGATAGTGACCTAAAAGTTATCAGGACTCGCCTAGATGACTTGAGAGTAGATTGTGGGTGGTCATGGTTTGATAAGTCAAGGATGGAACAAAATGAGAATACAGTGGCTCGTACTAATGTCACGTCCACTTATCCTAGAGTCACTTTGAAATATAATAACAGAAAAGGTCAAATCTGTCGAGTAATTAGAGACAATTGGAAGATACTTGTGGCAGCAGATGATTTGAGAGACATATTGGAAAAAGAGCCCTCATTTTCTTTCAGGAACAATTTAAGCTTGAAGAGACTATTTTGTGGGGATGTTCAACCTCCAACAATACTTCCCTTTCCTTCAAGGAAGACTGGGACATATTCTTGTGGCAACTAACACCTGCCATTCTATTAACAAGAGTAATGAATTCATACATTCAGTGACTGGCAGAACATTTAAATATCATCTGTATGCCAATTGCCGTAGCAAGAATTTAGTTTATATTGCCACATGCAAATGTTTCAAGTGTTTTTACATTGGGAAAACCAATCGCATGCTGAAGGAAAGGGTCCTCCAGCATCTCAGTGACATAAGATGCCGGGTTAGGTATAATACACTTTTTCAGCATATTTCTAACCATCCTGATCATGAGTTTATTTTTTTGGTATTACAATTACAATATTTAAGTTTAAGAGGTGAGGATTTATGTAACTGCACAGAATTAGATGAAATTAAATGGATTGCTGAACTGAGAACAGACACCTTTCCAGGACTGAATGACGTTCTACCACTCAAACCTGTGCTGAAGGGGCATAGGCCCTTTTTTTGATTGTGATTGAATACAGCTGATTTTTAACTGCAGAGAAGTTTTTACAGCATTAGATCTGATGAAGGCTGTGGCATGAAAGCGCTAATCTATTATTTTGTCATTTGTTATTTTCTTATTCTACCTAGTCGTGTTGGTCTGGTTTGATTGTTCTTTACAAGCTTGGACCTTTAGTGTTCACTGGTTTACTTTTCCCTGCTGGCCATAGCCCTGGAACAGAGTCATACACACATTGCAAACAATGAGTAGTGACCTTTGCAAAAGAAGAAACTATCTTATTTAAAGCAGATTTTTTCCTCACATGAAGAAACCACAGATAGAACATTCCTCACACTTTCACAATTTGTCAGAACAAATTTTAATATATGAGCCTAATAATTCAAAATTCTGAAAATTAAAGTTGCAGAAGTATACACTCTTCCCAATACTTATCAATTTATAAATCCTTATCAGAACAAGTAGTATTGCAATGGACGACGCAGTGGTGCAGCGGTAGAGTTGTCGCCTCACAGCAAAAGGTTCTCTGGTTCGATTCTCGGCTAGGGTGCCTTCTGTGTGGAGTCTGCATGTCCTCCCTGCATTCGTGTGTGTTTTCTCCCACGTTACAAAGACGTGTCTGGAGCGTTTCTCCACGGGCCTCCGCTGAAAATTGGCTTTGTTCCAAAGTCAGGCTTTCCTGGTTAACAGATGTTAAATAAATAAATTTTAAAAAATTAACTAAGTTCTTAGCAGTAGTGGGATCAACTAAAGCTAAAGCTACTAAATCAGAAGTGTGATCAGTGTATACAAATTTAAAAGACTGAGGAACTTTATACATCTGATCTACCTTTTTAGGGGCAGCAGGCTGATTAACAGGAAATTTGCAAGCAGTAATACATGCATCTTACAAAGGAGCTAGAACAGGAGGAATGGGTGTAGGTTCTGCAAAAGGGTCTACTTTATATCATCGAAAAATTAAAATCTCGAGGGCTGACATCAGCGAAAATTCACAATGTCGAAATAAATTTTTTTGGATGGCAGTACAGTGGAGATTGGATATTTGCCCTTTCCTCACTGCAGTGCAATCTCGGAGTTGAAATATATACTTAGAAGGGTGGTGTGGGGGGGCTGCGATTTCGACATTCTGCATTTTTCACTGATGTCAGCGCTCAAGATTTTAATTTTTCGATAATATAAAGTAGTCCCCTGCAAAATCCTTCTGTAACAACTCATAGTATTTTCTGAGGGACTGAGAAATATCAATGTTCTCCCACTACAAACACTGGCACATTCAAGCAATATACTCAGAGAAAGAGAAATCCCCACAGAGAGAATGAGAAAAGTACAGTTGTGTACACTTACCATAAATGTAGATGTTCGAGGTATTCACTGTTGCAGTCATCACATTTGGGTTATCTGCTTGCAGTAGACCTCAGATGGCCTGATTAACAAAGTCTTGGGTCCTGCATCAGTTGCCGTCTCTTCTTCCATAACGTCAGGTAGTCAGGGGTATAAAACATGCAGCCGACACAATTACATCAGTTTTTCTTGCCCAAGATGTCAGGTGCCCTTTTAATGGGAAGCAATAAATATATATACATATATATATATATATATATATATATATATACATGTATATATATATATATATATATACATGTATATATATACATACATATATATATATATATATATATATATATATATATATATATTATTACTCTAACAAAAAAGCAAATACACCAAAAAGCTTTTAAGCATAGTAAAGGTGAGTAGAGGTATAACCAAAAGAAGTCAGGGGGCTGGAGGGAGGGTAACCAGGACTGCAACAGTGAATACACTCAAACATCTACATTTATGGTAAGATTACACACCTGTACTATGTTCTTCATGTTTCACTGTTGCAGTCATCAAATTTGGGTAGATTCCCAAAGCTAAGGATGGGAGGAGGAATTTAAACAGCATAAGGACCAGCTATAAGGCCCTGCAAGACTGCAGTGGCAAAGTCAGCTCTGGATTTAGAGAAAATTGGCAAATGGTAATGCTTGGTGAAAGTATGTACAGAACTCCAGGTAGCAGCTTCTAGGATGTCCCCAGTAGGGACACCTCTGAGAAAGGCTGTAGAGGTAGATGCAGCCCTGGTTGAATGGGGTCTGATCCCCTGTGGTATAGGTTTTCCATGTTGCTTATAGCAGAAATTAATGCAATGGCCTATCCATTTAGAAATGGTTTGCTTTGAAATAGCCTTCCCCTCTGCCCCTGCAGCAAATGCCACCAGCAGTTGTTCAGATTTCCTTTGAGGTTTAGTCCTGTCCAAGTAAAATCTAAGTTGTCTGTGCACATGTAAGGAGTGCAGTGTCCATTCCCCTTTGTTCTGTGGATTAGGAAAGAAGGTTGGCAAATGAATGGACTGATTAAGAGCCACACTGGATACCACCTTGGTCATGAAGGAGGGATTGGTTCTGAGGGACACCCTGTCCGCATGAAAGATGATGAAAGGCTCCACTGCCATAAGGGCGTGTATTTCAGATACCCTTCTTGCTGAAGTGATTGCTAAAAGGAAGGCTGTTTTCCAAGAAAGGAATTTTAAATCTGCACTTGCAGCTGGCTCGAAAAGAGGAAGAGTGAGTTTTTCCAATACGAAGTTAAGGTCCTAGGCTGGAGTTGGGGCTCTCCTGGGTGGTCTTGAATTTTTGGCCCCTCTGAGGAACTGCTTGAGCAGTGGATGAGAGAAGAGGGGTGGTTCTGTGTTATAACGAGCTGAAATGGCTGAGGCGTGAATTTTGATGGAGGAAAAAGAAAGGCCCTTGTGAAGCATCTCAGTTAAGTATTGAAGAATCTGAGGTACGTTGGGCGCTGCTGTGCCCATCCTTTGAGATCGGTTCCAGGCACAGAATCTTTTCCATTTTTCAGCATAAGATTTTCTAGTACTAGGCCTCCTTGCCTCTAAAATGATATCCAACACTTGTTTACTGAGGGATGGTAAAGGAGAGATTAGGTAATTAGCCAGGCTGCTAGGTTCAGGGTTTGAAGCTGAGGGTGCAGTATCTGGTTCTCCTGCTGAGACAACAGGGTAGGGGTCTGAGGCAGGTGTCATGAAGCCAACAGTGACACACTGCGCAAGAGGGGGTACCTTTGTTGGCGTGGCCAGTCTGGTGCAATCAGTATCATCCTTGGTTTGTCCTGCTTGATCTTTAGCAGTACTTTGGAGAGGAGAGGCAGAGGAGGAAAGGCATAAACTGACAGTTTTTTTTCCAGCTGAAGGACAGAGCATCCACTTTCCAAGCTTGTTTGTGAGGAGTCTATGTGAAAAATTTGTCCAATTGGTAGTTCTGTGGGGAGGCAAACAGGTCTATATCTGGGCTCCCCCATTTGTTTGTCAACATGCTGAAAGTCTTTGGTTCCAGTTTCCACTCGTGTGGGTCCATGAGGTTTCTGCTTAGTCCGTCTGCCAGTGTATTTAGTTTTCCTGGCAGGAATTGAGCCTGTAGATAGACTTGGTAGCTCAAGGCTGTGTTCCACAGTGCCATGACTAGTCTGCAGAGGGGGTAACAATGGGTACCCCCCTGCTTGTTTATATACCACATAACAGTAGTGTTGTCCGTCTTTACCATTAATTGTCCTTGAAGAATGTGGTCCTTGAAGGCTGTCAGAGCATTCTGTACAGCTAACATTTCTTTTTGATTGATATGCAGGTGCATTTGACTTGGGTTCCATTTGCCCTGAATGCACTTCCCTGCCAGGTGAGCCCCCTATGCATATTCTGATGCGTCTTTTGTTAGGGTTTGGATGGCAGGGGGTAGAGTGAATGGAAGTCCCTTGTTTTGGTTGCAGGCCTCTGCCTACCAAAGGAACTCTAGCCGTAGGCAAGATATGATAGGAATCATTGCTTCTAGATCCTGAGAACGTTGACACCATAGGCTTTTTAGATACCATTGTAGTTTCCTCATATGCAGTCTTGCATATGGAATTAGAAGAATGCAGGAGGCCATGAACCCCAAAGGCTTGCAGTATTTGCCTTGCAGATAGCAGGGATTTTGTGGCCATTAGTTTGAAGTAGGTTGTCAAATGAATTTGTTTCTCTGGCATGAGGAAAGCCATCTGGGAAGTTGTATTCAAGCTTGCTCCCAGGAATATAATTTGTTGACAGGGTACCAGGTGTGATTTCTTTTCATTTATGGTGTACCCCAGACAAGTTAGTACCTTTTGTACAAAAGCCAGATGATTCAAAAGTATGTCCTGGCTTTCTGCCTGAATTAGACAATCGTCCAGTTATGGGTATATTTGAATATTTCTTTGCCTGCAAAATGCAATGACTGGAGCTAGGCACTTTGTGAATACTCTGGGCAGAGTAGATAAGCCAAAGAGCAGTGCAGATAACTGATAGTGCATGTAGCCTGCTTTGAAGCATAGGTATCTTCTGCAAGATTCCCTAATTGGTATGTGCAGGTATGCTTCCTTTAAATCGAGTGTTGCCAACCAGGCATCTTTCCCTAGCATAGGAAGCAACTGGTGAAGAGTTATCACCTTGAATTTTGGAATCACCAAGTGTTTAAGGTAGACAGGTCCGGGATAGGACGCTATGAGTTGCCTTTTCTGGGTACCAGGAAAAGTCTTGAGTAGAAACCTTGTCCCTTTTCCTCTTCTGGTACAGTCTGAATAGCCTTTATGCTTAAGAAAGACGGTACTTGCTTTTGAGCTTCCTTCCACTGATTTGGGGGTAGATTTGGCCAGCCGTTTGGGGTTGGTAACATGTGGAAGTGAAATCTGTATCCTTGGGAAACTATATTTAAAACCCATTTGTCCTGGGTAATGAGTTCCAGGTTTTTTTGCATGCAGAGCAATCTTTCCCCCCAAAGGAGCAGTCAGTTGAGAAGTGCTTGGAAGTTTTAAAGTTGTCATTGAGACAGTTTACCACAGGGGGGAGTTTTACTACTCCCAGATTTGGAAATGGGAGCCCCCCCACTGCTTAGCGTAACCCTGGGACTGAAGCCTGGGTGTTCTGCTCGATCTGGGTTTGGACTGAGAAGGCCTGGAAGAGGCAGGAAAGGACCAATTCTTAGAGGGGCCAATGTCTACTAAATCTAGGAGGTTGTACTTGTAAGAAATCTTTAACAGTTTGCATAGATTTAGCTTTTTCCTCCATCTTTTTAAGAACTTCTAATGCCTTGTTGCCAAACAGGCGGTCCTGATTTAAGGGAGCATCCAGTAGTTTAGCTTTAATATGATCTGGCAAGGATTGTTCCTTAAGTCAAGCATGCCTTCTAAGTACAGACCCAGTGACAGCAGCCCTGCAAGATGCCTCTAGTGAATCAAAACCACATTGCAAAGTATGTTTTCCAACCTGTTCAGCAGAATGCATTAAATCCTGTAAATCCTTATTTTCAGCACAATCAGGAATCAACATAATTTTCTGTTTAAGCAATCCAATAATATGCTGCAACTTTAACATACGAAACTGGCAGTTTAAGGCCCTAATGGCCAAGGTTGCAGAAGTGTATACCTTCTTAGCCCATCTATCCAGCGCCCTGGAGTCTCTATCAGAGGGGGTAGGATTTATGGCCTTAATGCCTTTGGGTCCCTGTGAAATGGTCTCAGGATCCACAGTAGGCTTTTTGAAAAGGAACGTGTGAGAGTCAGGAACCCTGTAATATCTATCAGGTTTTCTGGGAGCAGGAGGTAAAGAGCCAGGGGCCAAGCTAGATTCCGAAAAGGCATCTTCAACAATGTCTAGTACAGGAGGGATAGCTAAAGGCCTGTGCTGGGGCAGGAGTAAGAAATCCCTAAGCCTCTTCTTAGAATCAGAGTAATCCTGACTTTCCCCAACAAAAAATGCTCCCTAAGAGTATGCAAGGTTTCACCAAAAGAGAAATCCTCTGGGGGGGGGGGGGGCAGAGGGAATAGAGTCCTCAGCATCAGAATCCTCATAGGTAGATAAGGGTAAATTCTGGTCATCACAGGAAACAGAAGTTTCAGAATCCTGGTCAGAAGTATCATAAGCAAAATCAGTCCTAGGTCTCTTAGAGGGGGAAGGTTGGCTTCCCCTGATTAAAGTAATAAGGTCTTCAGCTATTCTTATGATTTGTTTTTTAGAAATAGAGGCCTGACCATGTGGTCTGGGCGTTGGTTTTCTAGGCATGGTTCGAGTTTTAGGCTTTAAAGAAGAAGATGGCGTCTGTTTGATATGCAAATCAGCAGGCCTGAATACACCCTCAGAAGCCGGTGCCTGCACAGTGGCTCCGGACACATCCAAAGTAAAGACATCCACAGGTTCCACAGTTGAAGCATCTCGCAGCATACTGGACTCTGAATGGGTCTCAGTAGAGGCCTGCATATCTGAAGTAGTGGGTATCAGGGGCTGTGAAATCACCTCACTGAGTACCAGCGAACTGGCGACTGGCTTAAGAGAAGAGTCGTCGGCAGCTTTGGACCTAGGCGGCCTGTCTCTGTCTTTATCTTTGCGTTTTTTCGGAATGTCGGTAGACAGATGGCTTACTGAAGACATATCTGGATAATTGAACCGAGCACTAAAATATTTAGAAGTGAAAATATACCGACGACGGATAGTGCGTTGTTTAAATAAGGCACAAAACCGACAGCGAGGTACATCGTGGTCAGGGCCTAGGCAAGGAATACAGTACAAATGGAAATCTTTATGAAGTATTTGCTTTCCACAAGAAATACAATTATTTACTTTTACTGACATCGGTTTAGAGCAAGAAAAAGTTTCCCCAACAGGGTACTTAGCTTTAGTTGAAGACTTTGGTTCTGAAACTCGAAAATGAAAATTTCAGGAGACAGCCGACCGGTACTTGCGAACTGCTTCTGCTTCGGGCACCGCACGGCAAGAAAGACTGATGTAATGGTGTTGGCTGCATGTTTTATACCCCTGGCTACCTGACGTCACGGAAGAAGAGACAGCAACCAACGCAGGACTCAAGACTTTGTTAATCAGGCCGACTGAGGGCTACTGTAAGCAGATAACCCAAATGTGATGACTGCAACAATGAAACACGAAGAACATCTGAGTTCTCCTCTTGAGTCTGTATCAAAAATCTGAGGAAAAAAATGCTGTACCTGTCCCTCTATCATTCTGTTCAGATTCAGAGTCTTGAAACTCTTCAGAAAAAGAGGCATCCCCCTTTCTTTTACCAGAAACTACTTCATAAGAAGTCCAAAAATCCAAAACCAGTGTAGAAACGGAGAAAAAACGGCAATTTGAATTCTTTCTGGACGTTTATTTACCAAGCCACAGTACACTCAGTAAATTGAATAGGCTAAACAAAATCTATTGTAAAACATAAACGCTATTAAACCCTTGCGTTTTCGTCTACTGTACTGAGACTTCATCAGATGAAAATTTATTAACATTTACACTCCCTTTATATAGTCTACATAATCACTTTAATTAATGAACACAATTTAAATCAATTAACCCAATTAAATTCCTTTTGCATACTTTCTTTGTAGGAATATGCTTCCCTATTCATTTAAAAAAGCATTTATAAAACATTTAAAAACTCTTCATTTTATAACATATTAAAACAAGTAAAATTAATTTCCATGTGGTTAATATAAGGGGCAAAGAAGATGGGTACATATAAATGTGGTAGATGTGCCCAATGCCCATATATTTCAAACACCAATAGGATACACATTATAAGTAGGAACAGATTAATTATTAATAATAAGAATTATTATAATTGTGAATCTATGGGGCTAGTTTATATGGCCACCTGTGGGATCTGTGATTCCTTCTATATAGGGAAAATAGAAAGAAAACTCAAAAGAAGAATTTATGAGCATCTTAATAACATTAAGAATTGTAAGGATACTAATGCCTTATTCAAACATAGCAAGGAATGCACAGGAGCCACATTCAAGTTTACAGTGTTAGAACATACCCAAAGAGATATAAGAGGGGGCCCCTGGGAGGAAAAAGTAGAATATAGGGAGCTTTGGTGGCAGGTAACACTAGAAGCATACAACCCACCTGGGTTGAACGAATATACTAGCATATTGCCAGTCTTGAAATTAAGGGCAGCTAAATTATAATGATATTGTTGTAAGATAGTACATAAATTTGATCTAGCAACATTTTATGTTAATTTTATTAACAATTTATTTGATATAAGGGTATTTTTAAAAATTATTTTCATAAATAATATTAATATGAAAATTTGTTTTTTTTAATACAAAGGACTTCCTTATGGTTTTTATTTATGGTCCTGCATGCTAAATAAATATGAATCTCCACTAGATGGCAGCTGAATACCCCAAAATGAATTGTTTTGTATATATATATATATATATATATATATATATATATATATATACACATTCTTGTATTTAGTCCTTTATCCTATGAAAGAAATGAGTTTATATTAACCACATGGAAATTAATTTTACTTGTTTTAATATGTTATAAAATGAAGAGTTTTTAAATGTTTTATAAATGCTTTTTTAAATGAATAGGGAAGCATATTCCTACAAAGAAAGTATGCAAAAGGAATTTAATTGGGTTAATTGATTTAAATTGTGTTAATTAATTAAAGTGATTATGTAGACTATATAAAGGGAGTGTAAATGTTAATAAAGTTTCATCTGATGAAGTCTCAATACAGCAGACGAAAACGCAAGGGTTTAATAGCGTTTATGTTTTACAATAGATTTTGTTTAGCCTATTCAATTTACTGAGTGTACTGTGGCTTGGTAAATAAACGTTGTCCAGAAAGAATTCAAATTGCCGTTTTTTCTCCGTTTCTACACTGGTTTTGGATTTTTGGAGTTTTTGTTTGTTCACCGCTACAAGCTTTTTTCTTGGGTTGTATTGGTGGCAGAGAAATGGAGAAGCAGGCGGTCCCTGCAAATTCTTCACAAGAAGACCTTGATCTTAGTCGAAAGTTGATTGGTCAACTAACTGAGCTCATCAACTTACTGACGCCAGTGGCTTTGTCCCTATTAGATACGCAAGGCAGAAACGTAGCAGAACTTCCCCCAAGGACCGAAGGGTTTACAAAAAAAGATAGCAAGAAAAGTACTGAGAATAAGGAGCTTATTGGTGAAAGAGGGGACGCCGGCTTCCATTCTGAATCAGTTTTGGAAAGTTTTGATCCAGCCAAAACACTGAGCGTATTAAGGGACTCTACAGGAACTAATGAGAATTTTTGCAATAAGAATATTGTTAACGTGAGGAACGAAAGGGGAAACAGCAAACCCCAAAGAGGTGCTGAGGCAAAAGGTACTGTTACTCCTTGCCAGGAGTTAAATGACTGGTTACGCTATAAATATGTATTTAAAAGTAACAGTAAAGAAAAAAATGTGCAAATTAATAACAATACATATAGGGAGAATTTAAACTCCCTTTCCAAGCTAATGAATACACATATTTAACAGAATGTATTTCGAAGGAAATTGTGCCCAAAGGGCTGCGTTTATATAAATATCCAAACAATGTTGTGACAGGTTCCTTATTTCATAAGGAACTCATAGAAGTTTTTAATAAATGTGGTATTGAGGTACTGAAATTGATGGTAAGGGAAAATACGAGAGTGCAGGAAGATTTACACAAAGTAATAGAAGTGCTGGACCAATGTATTAAAAATGATCTGATATTTTCCATAGAAGAGGAAAAAGAAAAATATTTTAATATTAGAAAGGATATAGAGAGGGAGATAGAAAATTTAATACAAAGGAAACTAAAGAAAATGGACCGTGATATATATGAATATAAACATAATTTAAGTTACCCCAACCCCCTACATAGGAGATATGGTAAGGAAGTTTATTACCAAGGAGATGACAAAACAGGACCCACGGGTATAGAAGAAGAACTTAACCAACTGGAAGAAGGTTATGGATATGAAGATGAGTTTCCCCCCTTAAGGAGGTCCGAGAGGCTTATGAATAAACAAGGGAACAGGCAAACAAATTTTCAATGGAGAGGGGGGAGAAGGGGGAGGGGGAGGTACTAACCATACCTAACCTCCCTGAAACTTCTAAAATTACGAATGTGGGGAACAGATGGTCCTTTGACAATTTTAACATTTTCAATTTTAGTCATTTGGTTTTAAAAGAAGGACACTTTAGATTATTATCTAAAGGGTTGAAATTTATACCCAACACTAAGGGTGATTTAGCAAAATCCCTCCTTGATATTAGGTTGTTTCTAAGGAAAATAAATTTTAAAATATTATTTCCTAGTAACAATACAGCCCCAGCCCCTACTCTAAGACGGAGAACCACCTACAATCCACATATTCACCCCCAACTAAAGAATTTAGAGAGAATATTAGAAAAAGAAATTAGAAAAGAAAATGACACTATTAAATATCAAAATAACCTGGGGACAGAAGAGAAGCAGTTGTTATATGAAATGAAAAATGACCCCAATTTAAGGGTTATGAAACCGGATAAAGGGGGTGGGGTGGTAATAATGGATAAAATTGAATATGATAGTAGGATGTATAATATTCTTTGGGACAATACAAAATATGAATTGGTCTCTAAAAATTAAATTAATATTGCCTATAACAAAATAGATATAAATCTAAAAGATATGTTATATGAGGAGCTTATCGATCAAAAAACATACCTATTTTTGAAAGTGGAAAAACCTAAAATTCCTTCAATTTTTGGAATTCCAAAAGTTCATAAAAATGAGTTGGACCCCCCATTAAGACCAATAGTCTCGGCCGATGGATCCAAAACTCATCCATTAGCTAAATTTATAGATAATAAAATTAAGAATCTATGGTTAGACAAAGAACAAATACTAAAAGATTCCTGGGACTTATTAAAAGTCATTCCTAGTGTAAAAAATTTGGATAATATTTTATTTGTCACTATAGATGTGATTGACCTTTTCTCATCCATTCCATACAATGAAGGCACAAAAATGTTTGAGGAAATATTGTATGAGAATAAAAACCTAACTAATAATGAAAAGCAGGTAAATGTATGGTTAATGGAAATAGTGTTAAATAATAATTTTCTATACTTTAATGGAGAATTTTTTAGGCAGAAACAAGGAGTAGCCATGGGTGCTGCCTGCGCCCCAACTTACGCAAATTTAGTACTGGCCAGATGGGAGGAGAAATTTGTATTAAATTCTCAATTCAATTCCCATTGGGTGCTTTACCGTAGATTTTTGGACGACATAGTACTGTTTTGGACTGGGGGGGGGGGGGAAAGTTTGATGAATTCATGATCTACATCAACCATACTACTAATTTCCTGAAGTTTACACAAACTATCAAAAAATGTATTACAATATTTAGACCTGGAAATTTACAAAAAAAGAGGAAAGTTTAGAAACAAAAATATATAGAAAACCTACATACTGTAATATGTTTCTACACTATAATAGTGCACATCCCCTCCACTGCAAAAAGAATATCATAAAAGGACAATTCGTAAGGGGAAGCCGAATGACAAGTTGTCAAAATGATTTCCTTAAAGAATGTGACTTATTAGAAAAAATGTTTAAGGATCGGGGATATCCACTAAAAGTTGTTAAGGAAATAAGACAGGAAATAGAAAAGGGTAGAGACATTAGATATACCCCTATTGTGAAAATTACTGACCTAGAAAAGGTGGAACCTAAAGACAAAAGTGTAAACCAAGAGAATTTCCAATTAGCCCTAAACCTAGAATATAATGCTATGAATAATAACATCAGAAGAATATTTTTTAAGGAATTGGGTAGATTTATTGATATAACTGATATAGATAAAATAGAAGGGATTTCGGCAAAAATAGTGTATAAAAATGCCCAAAGTATTAGAAACATTTTAGAAAGTAAGAAAAATGTGGCTCCACAAGGGGCAAAGAAGATGGGTACATATAAATGTGGTAGATGTGCCCAATGCCCATATATTTCAAACACCAATAGGATACACATTATAAGTAGGAACAGATTAATTATTAATAATAAGAATTATTATAATTGTGAATCTATGGGGCTAGTTTATATGGCCACCTGTGGGATCTGTGATTCCTTCTATATAGGGAAAACAGAAAGAAAACTCAAAAGAAGAATTTATGAGCATCTTAATGACATTAAGAATTGTAAGGATACTAATGCCTTATTCAAACATAGCAAGGAATGCACAGGAGTCACATTCAAGTTTACAGTGTTAGAACATACCCAAAGAGATATAAGAGGGGGCCCCTGGGAGGAAAAATTAGAATATAGGGAGCTTTGGTGGCAGGTAACACTAGAAGCATACAACCCACCTGGGTTGAACGAATATACTAGCATATTGCCAGTCTTGAAATTAAGGGCAGCTAAATTATAATGATATTGTTGTAAGATAGTACATAAATTTGATCTAGCAACATTTTATGTTAATTTTATTAACAATTTATTTGATATAAGGGTATTTTTTATAAATTATTTTCATAAATAATATTAATATGAAAATTTGTTTTTTTAATACAAAGGACTCCCTTATGGTTTTTATTTATGGTCCTGCATGCTAAATAAATATGAATCTCCACTAGATGGCAGCTGAATACCACAAAATGAATTGTTTTGTATATATATTTATATATATATATATATATAGATATATAGATATATATATATATATATATATACATTCTTGTATTTAGTCCTTTATCCTATGGAAGAAATGAGTTTATATTAACCACATGGAAATTAATTTTACTTGTTTTAATATGTTATAAAATGAAGAGTTTTTAAATGTTTTATAAATGCTTTTTTAAATGAATAGGGAAGCATATTCCTACAAAGAAAGTATGCAAAAGGAATTTAATTGGGTTAATTGATTTAAATTGTGTTCATTAATTAAAGTGATTATGTAGACTATATAAAAGGGAGTGTAAATGTTAATAAAGTTTCATCTGATGAAGTCTCAATACAGCAGACGAAAACGCAAGGGTTTAATAGCGTTTATTTTTTACAATAGATTTTGTTTAGCCTGTTCAATTTACTGAGTGTACTGTGGCTTGGTAAATAAATGTTGTCCAGAAAGAATTCAAATTGCCGTTTTTTCTCCGTTTCTACACTGGTTTTGGATTTTTGGAGTTTTTGTTTGTTCACCGCTACAAGCTTTTTTCTTACTTCATAAGAAGGCTCAACAGCCTGAATTAAAGCATGAGCCAGTCACAGTAAACTACTTCTATCCAAATACATTTGAAGAAGGATAGATACATGCTTGGTTTTCTGTTTCTTTTTACAGGAAAATTTGGGTCAACCATGTTACTAATGGCAGCAGCTGCTTCTCCAGAGATAGACACAGCATTCTGACACAATAGGGGAAACTTTCCCAGTTCTCTCTCCCAGAAATGGCAAGAGTAGCTTTCCCTTTCCCAATGAGGCAACCCCAACAGCTGCAGAGGGCACGGCTAACCCCTGGTCCATAGTGGCTGTAGGAGGTTCACTAGAGGAATCCAGGGTAAAGATGAGTGGTCTGAGGTACAACAAATAGCCACAGCAGAGTCACCCACCTGTGTCTGAGGCAAAGTGCTAGTCTGCTGTGCTGGCAAAAGCTGGTTGCTTATTTTTCATTTCTTGTGGCTGGAAGAGGGACCGACTGTGGGACCAGTAGTCTGCTCCATGGTCAAGCCAAAAACAGTGCCTCTTTCCAGTGAAGACAAGCAACAATTGCCAGTAAACACTACCAGTCCACAAAAGTTACTTTTTGACAGAAAAAAACACAGTATAAAGCACTTTAAAACACTATGCCAGCCCCACAAAGAAAAATAAATACAATTTCTCAACAGAAAAAAAAAATGTTTTTAGTTACTTTACACTACTTTTAAACTGACAAAAAACCAGAGTGCTCCATTTAAAAGTACATTACAGTCTCAAGACAGTCCTTTAAAACAAAGCACTCCTAGCTTTAAAATATCTTTCCTGAAGAGGAAAGTAATAAAAAAATCAATATAATTAAGAAAAGGGAAGTTTACTTCCCCAAAGGGAATTTATCTGCCCAGAAAAGGAAAGCACAAGCTGACCACTGATCCTCAAAAGCATCAGAGGAATGCACTCCTTGGCAGCAGTAAACCTCTAAAGGGCTTCATGCAAACGTGTCGCTTCGACAGCTCAGCTCAAGCCACTTGACAATTTGGGCACATGGAAGGTGCCCTGAAGGTTTGGATGCTGGCCAGCTATTATATCCTTGGCAGGATATAATCCATAGAGCTAAGGCTACTGCAGCAGTGATGAATATGATGAACATATTACTCATATGGCAGCAAGGGAAGGAGAGTCATGTAACATCCTACATGCACTATGGGTACCAAATACACACTGCTCTATACATCACATCTCTCCTCTTAAACTTTAATACTTGCATTAAACACAGGTGTGCAGTTAATTATAATTATGGCAATGCCACACACAAGGAATGCCAATCACTCAAGTGCCAATTCACTTTTTTTTTAACAAAAGTGTTTATAGCACTGTAATAAACTCTGTTATCACGTAATGCAACATCTAGCAGGTGTTTTGATTAACCTACAATTACTACACATAGTACAACTACTAACACATGAAGCAGTAGCCCTTGCGAGTTCTGCAGATGTTGGAGAATTCCTCAACACTAGAATAATCAACAGCTGGAATGGCAAATGGAAAATCAATGGAACAGTCTCTGAAAAAATCATACTTGAACTGACCTGGTGAACTCTGCAACAATTCTTGAGTTGACAGTCTCTAGTGGTAGTTTCACCAACAGCTCTATGTTTTGTGGTAAGAACAATCTATTTTTATATGGGTGCCTAGGACTCCTGCAAAATAAAAGGCCTTCCTTTTTTTCTGGCAACATGAGGAAATGGATATTCCAGATGCTGCTTGTTGCTCTAAATATTTGTCACTTAAATTCTAGACATGGACTGTATCACCTGTTTTCAACATTGGTAATGATCTGGCTGTTCAATCATAATACAACTTTTACTTTTCTTGTAAAGCTTTTTAAGCTGGTTGTATATTCAGAATTCAGTTCTGTTCTCATTGCTCTCCCCATAAATAACTGAAAAGGCAAAATCCTTACTAACTGAAGAGGTTTAATTTTGTACTCAAGAAGTGCAAGGTAACAGTCCCATTTTAAGTTGGGAACATTTTCTCATGTTTTCTACTGCCTGAGGTACTCTTTCTACTTGCACATTTAACTGCAGGTATCGCCATGATGAAATGTGCCTGAACTCCAATTCCAGTGAAAAAAAATGAAGTTTTGGAGCATTTATTGTGAACTGTCAGTGGTGTTAAGTACATCAGGAAAGTATAGTTGTGTACCTACCATAAATGTAGATGTTCGAGTGTATTCACTGTTGCAGTCATTACACTTGGGTTATCCTGCTGGCAGGCTACCTGCAGCCGGCCTGAATTCCAAAGTCCTGGTCCGGTGTCGGTTGCTGTCGCCTCTTCCCTGACGTCAGAGCGCCAGGGTATATAAGATGCAGCTGACGCCATTTTCTTCAGTTTTTCTTGCCCCAGATGTCAGGTGCCCCCAAAAGGGTAGGCTAAAAAACATTGCTTATAAAAAGCATGCACTAAAATAAACAATACCTTCATCTACAAGCAAATACACCACATAGGTTGTATAGAATAGAGAAGTACAGATAAGTCCCAGCAAAGAAAGGGGGATGGTGGGTGGGTGGGTAACCTGGACTGCAACAGTGAATACACTCGAACATCTACATTTATGGTAGGTACACAACTGTACTATGTTCATCGTGTTTCACTGTTGCAGTCATTACACTTGGGATGAATCCCAAAGCTGAGGTTGGGTGGCTGGGTATAAATAGAATTAGGAGTGGTTATGAGGCCCTGCAGAACTGCAGTGGCAAAGCCTGCTCTGGATTTAGAGTAAAGAGGTAAGTGGTAGTGCTTGGTAAAAGTGTGTATTGAACTCCAAGTTGCAGCCTCCAAAATTTCCTTGGTTGGTACTCCTCTGAGAAAGGCTGCTGAAGTGGCTGCTGCCCTGGTCGAATGTGGCCTAATGCCCTTAGGCACTGATTTGCCATGCTGTGCATAGCAGAAACGAATGCAGTGTCCTATCCATTTTTTAATAGTCTGCTTTGAGATAGCCTTTCCTTGTGATCCTGCAGCATATGCCACTAAAAGTTGCTCAGTCTTTCTGAAAGCTTTAGTTTTGTCCAAGTAGAAACGTAGCTGCCTGTGTATGTCCAAAGAATGCATAAGTCTCTCCCCTTTATTCTGGGGATTTGGATAAAAAGTAGGCAAATGAATGGTTTGATTAAGAGCCACACTGGATACTACCTTTGGCATAAATGTTGGGTTTGTCCTTAGAGAAACTCTGTTCAGATGGAAAATGATAAAAGGTTCCACTGCCATTAATGCCTATAACTCTGAGACTCTTCTTGCTGAAGTTATTGCTAGGAGCAGAGCTGTTTTCCATGTTAAGAATTTTATTTCAGCTGTATTGGCTGGCTCAAAAGGAGGCAGTGTGAGCTTTTCCAAGACAAAACTGAGGTCCCATGTAGGTATCAGTGCTCTCCTTGGGGGTCTTATGTTTTTGGCCCCTCTGAGGTACTGCCTTAGCAGTGGATGTGAAAAAATAGGTGGATCCGTATTGTAATGAGCTGAAATGGCAGAGGCATGGATCTTAATTGATGAGAAGGATAGGCCTTTGTCTAGCATCTCAGTTAGGTATTGTAAAATCTGAGGAATATTTGGAACAAGCGGGTCAATTCCTTGTGCCTGATTCCAAGCACAGAATCTCTTCCATTTTTCTGCATAAGATTTTCTCGTGCTGGGCCTCCTAGCTTCCAAAATGACATCCATAACTGCTTTAGAGAGAGAGGTGTGTTCTGAGTGGTTAGATTATTTGCCATGCAGCCAGATTTAAGGTTCTGAGTTGGCTGTGCAGGATCTGACTGCTTTCTTGGGTCAGAAGATGAGGAATTTGAGGTAAAGTCCAGGCTGGACCTTGAGACAAGCTCTTTAGGATTGGGTACCAGTGCTGGCGTGGCCAGTCTGGGGCAATCAGAATCATTTTTGGCTTCTCTTGTCTGACCTTTAGGAGTACCTTGGGGAGGAGAGGCAGTGGAGGAAAGGCATAAACCGTCAGCGGTTCCCAGCTGAATGATAGAGCATCCACCTTCCATGCTTGTGTGTGATAAGTCCTTGTGCAGAATCTCTGTAGGTGGCAGTTGTGAAGGGAAGCAAATAGATCTATGTCTGGGCATCCCCATTTCCTTGTTATCATGCTGAAGACTTGTTGGTCTAGTTTCCACTCGTGAGGGTCCATGAGGTTTCTGCTTACTTCGTCTGCCAGAGTATTTGTCTTTCCTGGCAGGAATTGTACTTGCAGATGTACTAGATAGGTCAATGCTGTGTTCCACAAAGTCATGGCTTGCCTGCAGAGGGGGTAGGAATGTGTGCCCCCTTGCTTGTTTATGTACCACATGACTGTAGTATTGTCCGTCTTTAGCAATAGTTGTCCTGGATGGAGTAGATCCTTGAAGGCTGTCAGGGCATTCTGTACAGCTAGCATCTCTTTTCGATTGATATGAACATGCATTTGGCTTGCGGGCCACGTGCCCTGAATACATTTTCCTGCCATGTGTGCCCCCCAGGCATAATCCGATGCATCTGTTGTTAATGTCTGCCTGGCTGTGGGTAAAGTGAATGGCTGTCCCTTGCTGTGGTGACAGGCCAGTGCCCACCATCAAAACTCCTGTTGCAGGCAGAGAATGAAAGTAATTATTGTTTCCAGGCTGTGGCAATGTTGAGTCCAAATACTTTTTAGATACCATTGTAGCTTCCTCATATGCATTCTTGCATATGGAATTAGCAGAACGCAGGATGCCATGAAGCCCAAAGCCTGCAGAATTTTTCTTGCAGGTAACTGTTTTTTTGTTGCCATCATTTGGAAGTAGTGAGTCAGTTGCCTTTGTCTGGCGTGAGATAAGCCATCTGGGCAGTTGTATTTAAGCTTACACCCAAGAATATTATCTCTTGAGGGGGCACTAGTTTTGATTTCTTTTCGTTTACTGTGTACCCTAGGCAAATTAGTAATCTTTTACAAACGCCAGATGCTTTAGTAGAATGTCCTTGCTCTCTGCTTGAATAAGGCAGTCGTCCAAGTAGGGATATATTTGAATTCCTCTTTGTCTGCAAATGCAATTACTGGTGCCAGGCATTTTGTGAAGACCCTGGGCACAGTAGATAAGCCAAAGGGCAGTGCAGAGAATTGGTAGTGCATTGAGTCAGCTATGAATCTGAGGTATCTTCTGCAAGATTGAGTGGGACATGCAGGTATGCCTCTTTGAGGTCCAAAGTTACGAGCCAAGCCTTCTTACCTAGCATGGGCAGAAGTTGCTGCAGTGTCAACATTTTGAATTTTGGAACGTCCAGAAAAGTATTTAGAATAGACAGGTCCAGTATTGGTCTCCAGGATTTGTCCTTTCTGGGTACCAAGAAAAGTCTTGAGTAAAATCCTTGCCCCTGCTCTTGCTGTGGTACTCTTTGAATAGCCCTCATGTCCATGAGAGATGAAATTTGCTTTTGTGTCTCTGCCCATTGATTGTGTGGCAGGTCTGGCATACCTTTTGCCTTTGGGAGGGTGTGAAAGTGAAACCTGTAGCCCTGAGAAACAATATTCAGTACCCATTTGTCCTGGGTGATTATGTGCCAATTTTGTGAGAAAAGTGCTAGCTTTCCTCCTAAGGGTGCTGCCAAAAGGAAAGTGCTTGGCATTGGCAGTGGGAAGTCATTGGGACTGTTTCCTAAATGGTTGTGATTTGTCTTCTCCGCTTTTGGAGGCAGAAGCGCCCCATTGTTTAGGCCTGTATGAGCCTTGAGGCTAAGATCTGCCTCTAGGGCGTCTGTATCTGCCTCTTTGTGGCCTGTCTGACACTGGAAAGGACCAATTCTTAGAAGGCCAGTTCCTGCTAAATCTGGGTGGCTGAACCTGTAAGAAATCCTTTACTGTCTGCATAGATTTTGCTTTATCCTCCATTTTCTTTAATACCTCTTCTGCCTTAACCCCAAACAAAGTATCATGTTGTAATGGAGCATTCAATAATTTTGCTTTAACATGATCAGGCAGACTCTGTTCCTTTAACCATGCATGCCTTCGAATGACAGAGCCTGTAACTGCGGCCCTGCAAGAGGCCTCTAGTGAATCAAAACCACACTGCAAAGTATGCTTTCCCACTTGTTCGGCTGCATGCAATAAATCCTGCATTTCCTTGTTTTCAGGACATTCAGAGTTTGTCAGCATTTTCTGTTTTAGCAGAGACATTAGGTATTGCTGATATTTAAGCATGTGAAACTGGCAGTTTAAAGCCCTTACAGCTAAAGTAGCAGAGGTGTAAATGTTTTTCCCCCATCTGTCCAGTGCTCTAGAATCCCTATCAGAGGAAACAGGGTTTTTTGCAGTGGAAGCCTTGACCCCTTTGGGACCCTGAGATATAGTTTCTGGGTCAGCAGCAGGGTTTTAATAAAGAAATTTATGTGAATCTGGAACCCTGTAGTACCTATCTGGCTTAACTGGTGCAGGGGGTAAAGAATCAGGAGACAGACTGGACTCAGAAAATACATCATCTACAATGTATAGCACAGGAGGAATAGCAAGAGGTCTGTGTTGAGGCAATAAAAGAAAGTCTCTGAGCCTTTTCTTGGATTCTGAATAATCTTGGCTCTCCCAGTGGAAATGCTCCCTCATGGTGTGCAGGGTCGGTTTTGGACCTTGGATGCCTGTCCTTTTCTTTTTCCTTGCGCTTTTTATGAACTCCGGTCGTCGGCTGTTCCGACGGCATTATATAGTTAAACCTTCGGCCAAAGTAATGGAAAGCAAAATCGTACCGACGCTTAATAGTGCGTTGGTTAAATCTAGCACAAAACCGACAGCTAGCAACATCGTGGTCAGGGCCTAGGCAAGGAATACAGTAAGAATAAAAATCCTTATGAGGTATTTGCTTCCCACAAGAAATACAATTGTTAACTTTTACTGACATCGGTCTGGAGCAAGAAAAAGTTTCCCCAACGGGGTACTTAGCTTTATTGAAGACTTTGGATCTGAAATTCAATTTCGAAAGTCTCAGGAGTCGGCCGACCGGCACTTAAACTGCTTTTGCTTCGGGCACCCCACGGCAAGAAAGACAGAAGAAAATGGAGTCGGCGGCATCTTCTATACCCCTGGCGCACTGACGTCAGGGAAGAGGCGACAGCAACAGACGCCGGACCAGGACTTTGGAATTCAGGCCGACTGCGGATAGCCTGCCAGCAGGATAACCCAAGTGTAATGACTGCAACAGTGAAACACGATGAACATCACCAAATTAATAAAAAGTGACATGAACAATCTTATGAGACAGAGTACTTGAAATAGAAGTAGGCACAAATAAAGTACTTGCTGGCTCTAACCTGGCTACAAACTGGAACTGATCTGATGCAACTTTACCATACAGTCAATCAACAACTTCACAACAATTGTGTGGAGTTGCTTCTGTGATGCAAGTTGTAAATGTGCCAGTTTCAGATTATCGGTTCAATATCTTTTCATATGCTTGGCCAAAATAAGACATCACATGTTCTTTCCCTGCACCTGACAATTCCCAAATGTGCTTTATGTATGTTTTTCTAACATGAGATTTCTAAATTAAATAAGAACAATTGCTGTTTGACTTGAACATCAGACTATTAACCCAAAAGAACATATAAGTGAATCAAACAATGAGGCAGTATAAAATAATTTATTAAAAAGTATAAAACGTTAGTGCTTTCAGAGTTAACACACTACTACATCAGACATTCAAATGTGCTAACAATGAACCCAGTTTAAATACTGAGTAACATAAAACCACATCCAATCACAAGGACACACACAAAAAATAGAATTAAAAATTTCCAAACGAGCATAAGCATTTAAAATAATGTCAACTTATATTAAACCATGTACTACACAATAAAAGCTATGTGGCTAATCACTGTATCTAATTAACTCCTTTTATTTATTTAATGGTCCATCCCTTAAGAGCGGCTTCAACAGAACCCTGTCATTAAGACCATATCCCACATCAGCCCTTAGCCTAATTATCCATTTTGTTTCAGAAATCTCAGTCCTATTCTCTATGTCCTCCCCACAATAAGGAGAGGTTGTGTAAGACAACCACTCCTTATATCGTACAGGAGAGATTGTCTTACAAATGCATTGGCCAAGCATATACACAAGTGTGGACATACCCACACGTTTAAGTTTTTAGTAATTGAACACGTTACAGTTAGTCATCGTGGGGGGGACATACAGAAAGTACAGATGTGTACACTTACCATAAATGTAGATGTTCGGGTGTATTCACTGTTGCAGTCATCACACTTGGGTTATCTGCCTGCAGGTAGCCCTCAGTCGGCCCAAATACCAGAGACTTAGTATTTCTGCGTCGGTTGCTGTCACTTCAGGACTGACGTCAGGTTGTCAGGGGCATAAAAACAGGCAGCCGACACCATTACATCAGTTTTTCTTGCCCCAAATGTCAGGAGCCCCCCAAATAGGGAGCTAAGTTAAGGTGGAAAAAAACACCACCAGTACAAAGTAAATACCAATAGCTCTGTAAGGGGGAGTAATAGAGATAGAGAAGGAGAGAGAGAGAGAGAAGGGGGCTGGTGGGTGAGAAACCAGGATTGCAACAGTGAATACACACGAACATCTACATTTATAGTAAGTGTATACAACTGTACTATGTTCTTCGTGTTTCACTGTTGCAGTCATCACACTTGGGTTGATTCCTAAAGCTGAAGAATGGCTGGAGGCAGTCAAGAAGAGTTGGGGCTGGCTAGTATGCCCTGCAGGACTGCTGTTGCAAAACCCGACCTGGATTTGGAAAAGATAGGCAGGTGGTAATTCCTGGTGAAGGTGTGAACAGAATTCCAGGTAGCAGCTTCAAGGATGTCCCTGGTAGGGACTCCCCTGAGGAATGTTGTAGAGGTTGATGTTGCCCTAGTGGAATGCATTCTGACCCCCAGAGGGGGTGGTTTCTCATGGTGTTTGTAACAGAAATTGATACAGTATGCTATCCATTTGGAGATGGTTTGTTTTGATATGGCCTAGCCGTCTGCCCCTTGTGCAAAGCTGACTAGTAACTGGTCAGATTTTCTGAAGGGCTTAGTCCTATCAAGGTAGAATCTGAGCTATCTGTGCACATCTAAAGAGTGCAGGATCCTTTCCCCTTTGTTTTGAGGATTAGGGAAAAAGGTTGGCAAATGGATAGACTGGTTGAGAGCCACACTGGACACCACTTTAGGCATAAAAGTAGGGTTAGTCCTGAGGGAGACCCTGTCAGCATTAAAAATAATGAAGGGTTCCACAGCCATAAGTGCTTCTAGCTCAGACACTCTTCTAGCTGTACTGATGGCCAGAAGCAAGGCTGTTTTCCAAGAGAGGAATTTTAACTCTGCTGATGCTGCAGGCTCAAAGGGGGCAGTGTGAGCTTTTCTAGCACAAAGTTAAGGTCCCAAGCAGGGGTGGGGGCTCTCCTTGGTGGCCTTAAGTTGTTAGCCCCTCTCAGGAACTGTTGGATGATAGGGTGAGAGAAGAGAGGTGGCTCAGTGCTGTAATGAGCAGAGATGGCAGAGGCCTGGATCTGAATGGAAGAGAAGGATAAGCCTCTTTGGAGTAGGTCTGCTAGGTAATCCAGGATTAGGGGTAAGGAGGGCAGTGCTGTGTCCGCTCCTTTAGACTGAATCCAGGAACAATACCTTTTCTACTTATCAGCATAGAATTTCCTTGTACTGGGTCTTCTGGCGTCAAGAATGATGTCCAGCACCTGCTTGCTTAGGCTGGCCACTGGAGGAGAATTCAAGGAATAAGCCAGGCTGCAAGGTTCAGTGTTTGCAGTTGCGGATGCAAGATCTGTCCCTTCTGCTGAGTGAGGAGAGTTGGGATCTGGGGTAGGTGCCATGGTGGCACCGGTGACAGACTGCGTAGTAGTGGGTACCAGTGCTGGCATGGCCAATCTGGGGCAATCAGGATTGCCCTTGGCCTCTCCTGTCTTATCTTGAGCAATACTCTTGTAAGAAGAGGCAGAGGAGGAAATGTATAGATCGAGAGGTTTAACCACTGGAAGGATACGGCGGCCCTGCTGTGGTGTGTCCTGGTGCAGAATTCACTGAGCTGGTGATTGTAGGGGGAGGCAAATAAGTCCACCATCGGGTTCCCCCATTTCTGGGTTAAAAGACTGAAGGTGTTGGGGACTAATTGCCACTCATGTGGGTCTAGGAGATTTCTACTTAAGTAGTCTGCCAGAGTTTTGTTTGCCTGGCAGGAATTGAGCTTGCAGATGAATACGCATGGCCAAAGCCGTGTTCCACAGGGTCATTGCTAGCCTGCAGAGTGGATAAGAGTTGGTTCCCCCCTGCTTGTTGATGTACCACATCACTGTGGTGTTGTCGATTTTTATTAGCAGGGGTCCTGGAGAGAGTAGGTATCTGAAAGCTGTCAGAGCATGCTGAGCAGCTAGTATCTCTTTTTGGTTGATGTGCAGATTAATTTGGCTCTGGCTCTAGTGGCGCTGAATGCACCTGTCATCCAGATGTGCGCCCCAGGCATAGTCTGATGCATCTGTGGTTAGGGTCTGGGTGGTGTGGGTTTGTGTAAAGGGAGCTCCCTTGTTGTGGTTGCATGCTACTGCCCACCAAAGGAACTCTGTCCTTAGACAAGGTATGATGGTTTCCAGGTCCTGAGAATGTTGGCACCAAAGACTTTTTAAGTACCACTGAAGTTTCTTCATGTGCAGTCTGGCATATGGAATTAGTAGAATGCAATAGACCATGAACTCTAGAGCCTGCAGGATTTTCCTTGCAGACAGCTGGGTTCTGGTGGCAATTTGAGCGAAGCAGTCTGTTAGAAAGGCTTGTTTGTCTGGAGTGAGGAATGCCATTTGGGATGCTGTGTCCAAGCTTGCTCCCAGGAATACAATCTTTTGACTGGGGACTAGTTTTGATTTCTTTTCATTGATAGTGTATGGACACCACTTTAGGCAGTGTAATGAAGTGTAGTGAATCAGGCAGTCGTCCAAGTATGGGTATATTAGAATCTTTCTCTGTCTGCAATAGGCAATGGCTGGAGCCAGGCATTTTGTGAAGACTCTGGGAGCAGTGGATAAACCAAAGGGAAGTGAGAGAACTGATAATGCATAGATCCTGCCCTGAACTGTAGATATTTCCTGCAGGAGTCCAGACAGGGATGTGTAGATAGGCTTCCTTTGGGTCTAGGGTGACTAACCACGCATCTTTGGACAGCATAGGAAGAAGCTGCTGAAGGGTGAGCATTTTGAATTTTGGTACCACCAGGAAGGCGTTTAGAATGGAAAGATCTTTGATTGGGTGCCATGTGCCCTGCTTTCAAGGTACCAGGAAAAGTCTGGAATAAAACCCTTGACCTATCTGTTCTGCAGGAACAGGCTGAACTGCCCTTATGGGAAGCAGGGATTGAACTTGGTTTTGTGCCTCTGCCCACTGGTTTGGAGGAAGGTCTGGGAACCCTTTTGGGGTTGGCAGCGTGTGGAAATAAAATCTGTACCCCTGGGATACTATGCTGATGACCCATCGGTCTTTGGTGATGGAGGTCCAGTTTTTTGCATGGTGGGCAAGTTTTCCTCCTAGGGGCACGAGCAATTGGGCAGAGGTGAGGAGTGGAGTTGAGAAGTCATTGTGAATTCTTTCTGTAAGGGGATGGCTTAGCACTCCCTGTTTTAGAAGTGGAGGTACTCCATTGCTTAGATCTCTGCATACCCTGAGACTGTAATCTGGGGGAGTCTGTTTCCCCTGGGTCTAGTTTGAGATGGCCTTGAGGGGGCTGGAAAGGACCAATGTTTCGAGGGGCAATGCCTACTGAATCTTGGAGGCTGCACTTGCAAAAAAACTTTGACTGTCTGCATAGACTTAGCCTTTTCTTCCATCTTTTTTAGAACCTCTTCTGCTTTGGTGCCAAATATTTTGTCCTTGTTCAAAGGAGCGTCCAGTAATTTTGATTTGACATGGTCTGGCAAGGTCTGCTCCTTAGGCCAAGCATGCCTTCTAAGTACAAAATCTGTGACTGCTGCCCTGCAAGATGCTTCTAGGGTGTCAAATCCACATTGCAAGGTATGCTTGCTGACTTGGCTTGCAGAATGCATAAGCTCCTGTAATTCTTTATTTTCTGCGCAGTCAGGAAAGGTAGATAATTTTTGCTTAATAAGTTCCATAGTATGTTGCTGGTATTTCAGCATGTGGAACTAGCAATTCAATGCCCTAATGGCGAGAGTTGCAGAGGTGCATACTTTTTTACCCCATCTGTCTAAAGCTCGGGAATCCCTGTCAGAAGGGGTGGGATTCTTAGCTGTAGTTGCTTTTATGCCTTTAGGCCCTTGGGAGATTACCTCTTGGTCAGCAGTAGGATTTTTGAAAAGCAATTTATGAGAGTTAGAGACTCTGTAGTACCTGTCTGGTTTCCTAGGAGCAGGGGGTAAAGTGTCAGGAGTTAGACTGGATTCCATAAAGCATCATCCACAACATCCAGAACAGGAAAGATAGCTAAGAGTCTATGCTGTGGCAAATCTAAAAATTCCCCAAGTCTCTTTTTGGAATGAGGATAATCCTGGCATTCCCAATGGAAATGCTCTCTCAAGGTATGTAGGGTTTCACCAAAAGAAAAATCCTCTGGAAGGGAAGCAGAAGGAATAGATTCCTCTGCATCTGAATCCTCATAAGCAGATAAAGGCATGTCTTCATATTCAGAAACCTCAGAGTCGTCTGACTCCTGGTCAGTTAAAGCTGTTGAGGACAGGTCTCTTTTTCTCTTAGCAAGGGAAGGCTGGCTTCCCCTAATCATCATGATCAGGTCTTCTGCCATTTTAAGTATTTGAGATTGTGGCAAGGAAGCAGGTGCTTGAGTGTGGGTCGTCATTTTTTTAGGCATAGTTTGTACTGAGACTGTAATCTAGGGGGTCTGTTTCCCCTGGGCCTTAGAAACCTGGTATTTTTAGACAGAACTGAAGACGTGAAAGAAGTAGTTGGTTTGTGTCGAGTATTGGTAATGCAAAGAACTTCCTCAGAAGCCAGTGCCTGCACAGTGGCTCCGGACCCATCCAAGGTTCAGTAGTCAGAGAGTCTCACAGTATACCGGACTCCGAATGGGTCTCGGTAGCGGCCTGCGAATCCATTGAAGCGGGCATCAGGGGCTGCGAAAGTGCCTCACTGAGTACTGGCGAACTGGCAACTAGCTTAATGGAAGCGTCGTCGGCAGTTTTGGACTGGTGCAGTCTGTCTCTGTCTTTATCCTTACTTTTTTTTGAAGATCGGTAGACGGATGGCTTACCGAAGCCATTTCAGAATACGGAGATCGAGAGTGAAAGTATTTAGCTACAATAAGGGCCCGACGATGAATAGTTTGGGTGTTGAACAAGCACAAAACCGACAGTGAGGTACATCGTGGTCTGGTCCTAAAAAGGTGATGCCTTAAGAATGGAAATCTCTGTGTGGTATTTGCTTTCCACAGGCGAGACAATAGTTAACTTTTTCTGACATTGGTTAGAGCAAGAAAAAAGGATCCCCAAAAGGGTAGTTAGCTTTAAAAAACTTCAGGATGATTCAATTCAGTAACGAAAACTCAGGTAGCAGCCGACCGGCACTCATGCAAACTGCTTCTGCTTCGGGCTCCTTGGCAAGAAAGACTGATGTAATGGCGTCGGCTGCCTCTTTTTATATCCCTGATGTTTGTCCTGAAGCGACAGCAACCGACGCAGAAATGCTAAGTCTCTGGTATTCAGGCTGAAGGGCGGCCATGGTGGTGCAGTGGTTAGCATTTTCGCCTCACAGCAAGAGGTTCTCTGGTTTGATCCTCAGCTGGGGTGCCTTCTGTGCGGAGTCTGCATGTTCTCCCTGTGGTCGCGTGGGTTTCCTCCAGGTGCTCCGGTTTCCTCCCACATCCCAAAAACATGCTGTAGGTGGATTGGAGACACTAAATTGGCCCTAGTCATGAGTGCGCATGTGTGTGTGCCTTCTGTGGAAGGTTGGGCGCTGGGCTGGCAACTCGACACTGTAAAACTCTACTGCCAATCATGAGTGGACAAGTGATCCGCTGTGGCGACCCCTAACCGGGAAAAAGCCGAAAGAAGAAGGTGGTATTCAGGCCGACTGAGGGCTACTTGCAGGCAGATAACCCAAAAGTGTGATGACTGCAACAGTGAAACATGAAGAACATTAGGATTGAGATTTCTGAAATAAGATGGATAATTAGGCTAAGGGCTGATGTGGGATATGGCCTTAATGATCAGGTTCAATTGAAGCCACTCTTAAGACACAGACCATTAAATAAACAAAAGGGGTTAGTTAGATAGGTTAGCCACATTGATTTTATTGTATAGTACATGGTTTAATATAAGTTGACACTACTTTAAATGCTTATGCTCAATTCTATTTTTTGTGTGTGCCTTTGTGATTGGATGTGGTTTCATGTTATTCAGTATTTAAACTGGGTTCATTGTTAGTCCATTTGAATGTCTGATGAAGCAATGTGTTAACTGTGAAAGCACTAACGTTTTACACTTTTTAATAAATTATTTTACACTGCCTTATTGTTTGATTCACTTGTATGTTCTTTTGGAGTAACTTTTTGGTTTTAAGTGAATCATTTATCCTTGGTATTTGTTGTTGTTTATCAGACTATTAATAATGAACTTCACTGCAATAAATTTAACATTCTTGAACTGGCAATGGAACTTTTTTCTCATCTGGCCATCCAGACAGATTTTTTAGTAACTGCAACTCTAAACCATCTGTCAGATACTGAATACACTATTGATAGTTTTTCTAAGCAGACAGAAGAGACAATGGATGTGACTTGCAGAACCGGCTGTAAATGGTTTTCATTGCATTCTTAGAGATATGCCCATGACAAATAGATCTAAGACGCACATCTTTTTTTTCATGGTTTGCAGAAGACAGTTAAAGTCAAATCCTTCAAGTCTCAGCATAGCTTTATTTAGTGTCTTTAAAATAATTCTTTCTAGGGCTTAAGCTCAAGTCCGCAACATGTAGTCTCTCACTCATTGAAGTAAAATGCTTCATGACCATATTCAATAGATAGCAACTCTCTTTCACTCTGCGCCCACTGTGTTTACACATCTGTCAGGTCTTATCAATTTGCCATATGCCAATTACCTTGTAGTGGCAGTGCTCAAACACTGGGCAGACTAGCATTTACTTATAACTGTACAGACTTTGTCACACTGTAAAAGCATACTGTGGCAGCTCAAAACCTCTCGTCCTGTGCATGCTCCCAAAGCTATGCAACATCCTTCTCCAGAAGCTGCCTTAACGGTAAACTAACTTCCAACTAGTCTGGAATAAATTTCAACAGGTACAGACTCATGTCCAGGAACCTCAGCAGTCAATGCCTATAATTATGTTTCTGCATCGGCACTACCATTCATGCCTTTTCAGAAACTGTTTACATTACCAAACTAGCCAATACAGGTCCCACTAAAAGACATATCTTATATTTGTTCTACATTAATCATGAAGTTGTAAACAATCCCACAATCATATGAATCTTGCATTAAGTTGCTCAACTGTTTTACTCAAACCAAAATGTCATCAGTTATACTGATTTGGCCTAGTGGTGTGTTGCTCTAACTTTGATGCAGAGGGTCCAGGGTTCAATACCTGGTAGGGGTATAAATATTTGGTTCACATATAGATCCCACAGTGTGAAAGTAGTGGACTCCAAGTCAGACTGCCGACCAGTAATGAGTGGAGTCCCAGAGGGATCGGTCCTGAGTCCTCTCCTGTTGGCATCTACTTCTCAGAAGTCCAGGCCAACATGGAGGAACTCTGGCTGACTAAGTTCGCAGATGACTGCAAGCTGGGAGCCATTATTTACTCCCCAAGTGATGTAAACATCCTACAGAAAGGTCTTACTGAGAGACCAATGACTGGTGTCGAAACCATGGCCTTAAGCTTAATGCCAAAAAAATGCTTCATCCCCTCTGAGAAAAACTCAGTTCCCACTAATTACCACATCAATAGAAGCCCACTGAACACTGAAGGCGTTATAAGAGCTCTGGGGTAGGGTTGCCACCGTTTGAAGTGGCCAAAGTGGGACACTTTCGGTACAAACATCAGATTTTACAGACCGACACATACCCACGGTCAGTACAAAGGATATAACTTATCTTTTTTGCCTAAATAAAAACTTATTCTTGTAGCATTTTAATTGCTTATTCTGTTTCTTATAACATTTAGGTATTTTAGATGCAGAATAACTGTTTTATGCAACTATTACATAAAATATACAAAATAATTTTGTCCTAAAATCTCAGGACATTTGCCATTTTTAAAATTTTTTATCAGGACACAACTGCCCAAAGAGGGATTGTCCCTCGCAAAGTGAGACAGGTGGTAACTCTACTCTGGGAACACAGGTTGACAGCAACCTCTCCCTCGACCAACACATTGCCACTGTGGTCAGAAAGTCCTTCTATGTGGTACATCTCATTACGAAGGGTTTTGCATCCAGGAAGAAAGAGGTCATCATCTCTCCCTATTCTTCCCTTATTTGACCAATCATCAAGTATAATGCCCTATTTGGCATGTACTTCACTAGACACATGCAACAGCTGGAAAGGCCACAAAAGTACCTCATGAAGAGAATCCTAAAACACATGTCCTACATGTACAGACTCAAAAAACTCCAGCTATTCTCTGTCTCATATCATCTACTAATAGGCAATCTCTTCTTGACTTACAAAGCCATGTCTGACCCAGCTCTGTTAAAAATGCTACATCTAGAGAAATCCCAATCTCTCCGCACCACACACTCCAGAGACCTCAACCGCATTACCACAATCAACACAACATGCTGGAGGGACAAGTTCATAACCCAGAGACTGCCCATGCTTTGGACCAGACTTCCCATACATAGCAAGCAGAGCACCTCACTGGCCTTCATCAAGAGAAATCTTGATGAGTGGATGGGAAATAGAAAGTTCACCCTGGGGATTACTGCAGTGGTTCTACTTGATAGAGGCACTGGGAACTAATGTCGGGCGGCATGATGCCAGGCACTTCTATGGGCTAGGTTTGTAAAGGCTCCAGGGCCATTAGCCTAGTACACACCTATGAACAACATTCTCAAGTCATTATTAATGAGGGCCACTCTCCTGGCGAAAACCTCTGCAGCAGACCAAATTTCAAAAGGCATTCTAAGAAGCTTGTACTTTACAAATGTGGTACTAAAAGTACACAGTTTGGAATAGTCCTGGCATAGTTTTATTTTCCAAAATCCTTGGTTGACATAAATGACTGAAAAAAGTTCCAATTTACATCAAAGAAGTAGCTTCTTCCACAACTTGCAATGGATATTATTCACTTAGCATTGCTTTATGTTGGTCCTGATAGTCAATACAGATCATAATCTTATTGGGTCTAACCATGCTTACCATATTACTGATGCACGGTATGGGTTCAGTCTGCAAAGCTATCATTCTCAAGTCTTCTAAGCAAGGAAATTACCTACTTCTTCATCTTAGTACTATTGGCAGTTTTAAATGCATATAAAAACTGTGAAAGTCCAGATTTTTATTTATTCTTTTTTATTTAGTACTGTCCTGGCATACAACCCAATCCTATCAAAAGGTCAGCGTACTGCTGAAGAGGTCAGATGATGAGTTTACAGTCATGCTGCTTACACTTTCAAGGAGATTCAGAAACCCTGCGTCCACAATTGTGGCCAGCCCTCTTCTGTTTACTGTGCATGCACAACAAGCCCCAGTGTTTATTAACAGTGAAGTGGCCAGGCAAGTGTGCATGATGAGGAGCTAATTAAATATTCTGGCTGTAGATCAGCAGGAACTGTAGAAAGACTGTGTCTGAGCATGGTGCAGTCACAGGGACATACAAGCAACAGCAAGGCTCATCTGTTGACCACAATCTCTGATGGTACTCGGCACGATCTCGCTTGCACTGGTGCAGCTACAGCATGAAATTATGTGTCAACCTCACAGGTTCATAAGACATGTGTGTTGACCTGTGTTTTGATTCAGTGATAAATACATGCAGAAACGCTAAGTTGTAGAAGATAGCAAAGGAATTAATATGAAGCTAGGAGGGTGGAGTAGGTGTTCGATCCAGACAAATGTATAATACAAATAAGGCTATAAAGGGAAGGCATACAATCATGGGTGTGGAAGGTAATGGAGAAGGGAACATTAAGCACACAGATACAAACATCAGCTACCTGAAGATAAGAAACTTAACACATAATAGGTGGTGCAGGAAACAGTATCAATATAATGATTAAATGCAGGTATAACATCAGCAGAATCTGAACGCTTTACCCACACTATAATTTAAATGAAAGAAAACAATCTCAGTATTGTGCCTATATGCAACTCCTATGGGGCATAATCCCAAAGGTGTGATTGCTTGCACAGATTTAGTCGCACACTGGAACATGCAATGTCTTCACTGGCTCACCTATCAGAGATGAGGGGCCATCCACAAAGTCAGTCCACTACTGCATCCACAGGTGGTAACCATTATGGCCATTGATGATCAAAATCTTGCTCCAGCAGTACTAGCACTTCAGTGATTACATCTGTTGTGGAGGTGCCTAAAATCAGGAGAGGATATTCCCAAGGTCATGGCCATCACCACAATGGCATATCTCAGATGTTGCTCATGGTCATGCAGTACACCAGCATCTAGCCAAGGATGTAGTACATTCACTGCAACTCTTAGTAGGACCAGCTCTCCTTGGTAGGGCTGCGCATGGGATGCAGAAACCTCTGCCAAGCATGCCTTCTCCAATAAATCGAGCCACAGTACTGCAACTATTGCTGAGGTTGTGCCTCAGAAAACCATTCTTACACGACTACAGCCCCCCAAGGACATCATCCTTCCAATGATACTTGCCCTTCTCAAAAGGTTTTATGTTAAAATCCTCCCCCAAACTGACAGGAGACATAAATATACATTCTACTTTCATAATCCTCAGCACTCACACACTTCCCTGTGCTAGGCATCCCCCTCCTGTGCTGCCTTCCCCACATATGCAAAATTAAGACTGTACCCCTGCCCTCTGCACATTGTTATCTGGGCTGTCTACGACTGATGCTCAGCATGATCAGCCTATATATGGGTAAGCACAGCCTGGTGTTGGGTTTGCAAGCATTATTTTACTGAAATGCATCTGCTTTAGTCTTGTCTGCTCTGATGTTATATGTACAAGCCCCTGCTTTTTTGCCAGTGCCACAGCATACTGCACTCACCTCCATCTGGAGTAATCATCCCCTCCAACTAGCTCCTCCAATGACTCCTCTTCTAACGGAGCCTCCACTGCCTCATGTACTGGGGACTACTGTCCCTGCAAGTTCCCACCTTGTTGTAACTGCTTCACAAGTGTGATATTGTGTAATATTACACACACTGATACTACTTTTGCGTATGTGACAGCGTCATATTGTGGGTCATCTCCAGATGAATCGAAGCATTGAATGCATGCCTTCAGTGGCCCAAACACATCTTTAATAATATTTCTTTCTTGTGACTGGACACGGAATAATCCACTGTCTGTTTGATTTTTGTGGTTTTCTTATAGGTGTCATGAGCCAGGGCTCCAGCACAAATCCAGCATCACCACAAAATGGCCCTATGGGAATTATCCCAAGGCAAATCGTTGGTACAGATCAGAGATGTGCCATATGTGGGATTCTTGATAAATGCCCGGGTGGACTACACAAAAACACACACACTGTAAAAGATAGTCTGTGCATTACAGACCACCAGGCAGTTGATGAGGTGATGTCCTTTATATGTACATGTACCTTCATCAGAATTCACCAGATTGAGTCTTATTTCAATGTGGGTATAGTCTATTGCCTCCAGTACTGCAAGAAAACAGGCTTTTATATCTTAGAAATCCTTCATGGTACTGGCTTTCTTCTCTGGGATATGTGAGAATCAGATATGTTTCCCTATATGCTTAAGCATGGCATCAATAAACTGATGGAGTATTCTCAAAACAGATGCCAGAGATATCCCCAGTTAAGTCACTGAATGGTCCCTGTAGCTAATATACAGTATGTGAAAGTTACACATGCTTAGTATCCATTGGGTTAAGTACTCCATGACTCCCACAGGGCTACAGATGAGGCCATGGCATTTCCACAATCTTTTGAGTGGTGTCCTTACCTACAAGTTAGCAGTCCACAATATCAGTGTTGTCGAATAGAAAAAATTAAACAAGATCAGATGGCTCTGTGCCTCTACAGGTGATGTTGTGCACTGGCAGGTACAGCTGTGACAATTACACTCTCCTGCAGATAAAAATTTACTAATGTGGCAGCAACCTCAACACAGTTTAATGGTTCCCCCTAACCTGAACATGAGCATTCGTCCAAGTTCAAATATGCTGTGGGCACAGCCCTGTTGAGCAGCATTCAAACATTTATTAATCACTCTGCCATCTTGTTTTACCTCATTAGCATACACTGAAAGGTTAATTTTAATAACGTTGCCCATTACTATGTCATTATAGGGTCATTTGCATATATCACGCCAGGCCGTGTTGCTTGGCCTGTCTCCATAGCGAAGCCTGTTTTTTTCTGAATCGTACACACCCAGCACATGGCTGAATCCATCACAAGGCAACATAGGCAGCTACCTATGGGCCTTTGCTGGCTGGAGGGCCTGCACATGTAAAAAAATTAATTAAAAAAATCTCCCTACAAACATTAATTTAAAAAAGTAATAACTTTTCCTGTTCGACATCAAATAACTCCTTATACCACTCACTCTTAAACAAGGATTTCTCTCTCAGTTATAGTCAGTCTCTTTCACTAGCTGGAGCTGGCACACTATGCAAGAACAGGAAATTAGTGGGCAACAAGAATTTGTTACTTGCAGTGCAGCAAGACAAGGTGTAATTCTAAGCAAATGGGATGAATTTCTTAACTGCAGTGCAGCACAGCTGGACAGCTCACAAGTGTGTGTGTGTGTGTGTGTGTGTGTGTGTGTGTGTGTGTGTGTGTGTGTGTGTGTGTGTGCAAAATAACCTAGTTAAGGGGCACTGACTTGTTCAGAGTCTCAAACCCTGTACCTTCGGAAATCCCACCACCAACTGCCAGACCTCCAGTGCTTTCTTTGTTAAATCACTAAGGATTACAGTCAACGACAATTATTAGAGTTTCTTAGTTTCTATGGTTCAAAAAATAAAAGTTGATGCAAAACCTCTTCAGTTAACTTTCAGACTGCTTTTCTGCATCTCCAGTTTTGAAGAACATCTCTGATTTTGTTTTATATTTGGATGTGATCCATTGTTTTCTTAATGTTGACTGTGTGTTTGCATTTACAGTGGATATAAAAAGTTTACACACCCCTGTTAAAATGCCAGGTTTTTGTGATATATAAAAAAAAGAAACCATAATAAATCATTTCAAAACTTTTCCCACCTTTAATGTGACCTATAACCTGTACAATTCAATTGAAAAACAAACAGTTAGGGGAAAAAATATTAAAAATAAAAAACATACAATACGCTGGCTGCATAAGTGTGCACACCCTTAAATTAATACTTTGTTGAAGCACCTTTTGATTTAATTACAACATTCAGTCTTCTTGGGTACACACTTCCCATCAATTAAAGAGACTCTGATTAACCCCAAATAAAGTTCAGCTGTCCTAGTAGGATTTTCCTGACATTTACTCAGTTGCCTGCTACAGCAAAAGCCATGGTTCACAGAGAGCTTACAAAGCATCAAAGGGATCTCATTATTGAAAGGCATCAGTCAGGAGAAGGGCACAAAAACATTTCCACAGCATTGGATATACCATGGAACACAGTGAAGACAGTCATCAAAAAGCAGAGAAAATATGGGACCAACAGTGGCATTGCAAAGAACTGGACATCCCTCCAAAACTGATGAAATGACAAGACGAAAACTGGTCAAGGAGGCTGCCAAGAGACCTACAGCAACACTGAAGGAGCTGCAGGAATTTCTGGTAAGTACTGGTTGTGTACTACATGTGACAACAATCTCCTGTATTCTCTGTCTGGACTATGAGGTAGGGTTGCAAGACAGAAGCCTTTTCTTACACAGAAAAACATCCAGGCCTGGTTAAAATTTGCAAAACAATACATCAAGTCTCCCAAAAGCATGTGTTATGGTCTGATGAGACCAAGGTTGAACTTTATAGCCGCAATTCCAAAAGGTATGTTTGGCACAAAAACAACACTTCGCATCACCAAAAGAGCACCATCCCCATGGTGAAGCATGGTGGTGGCAGTATCATGCTTTGGGGTTACTGCTCTTCAGCTGGAACTGGGGCTTTAGTCAAAGTGGAGGGAATTATGAACAGTTCCAGATACCAGTTACTTCTGGCCCAAAACCTTCAGACGTCTGCTAGAAAACTGAAGATGAAGAGGAATTTCACCTTTCACCACAACAATAACCCTAAGCATACATCCAAATCAACAAAAGAATGGCTTCACTAGGAGAAAATTAAAGTTTTGGAATGGCCAGCCAGAGCCCAGACCTAAATCCAATAGAAAATCTGTGGTGTGACCTGAAGAGGGCTGTGCACATGAGATGCCCTTGCAATCTGACAGATTTGGAGCGCTTTTGCAAGTTACAGTGGGCAAATATTGCCAAAGCAAGATGCGTCATGCTGATAGACTCCTACCCAAGAAAACTGAATGTTGTAATTAAATCAAAAGGTGCTTCAACAAAGTATTAGTTTAAGGATGTGCACAAGCAACAGTGTATTGTTGTTGTGTCTTTCGGCTTTTCCCGGTTAGGGGTCGCCACAGCGGAACTCCGGTCCGCTAATGACTGGCAGTAGATGTTTACGTGCAGAGTTGCCATCTCTGACGCACAACCTTCAACGAAGGTACGCCCCATTCACGCAGGTCTCCACACAGAACACGCTCTTGCTGAGAATCGAACAGGACAACGTCATACTGTGAGGCAACAACGCTACCGCAGCACCACCATTGCAGTTACACAACAGCGTATTGTATGTTTTTTTATTTTTTAATATTTTTTCCCTTAACTGATTTGTTTGTTTTTCAATTGAATTGTACAGGTTACCGGTCATATTAAAGGTGGGAAAAGTTTTGAAATGATTTATTGTGGTCTCATTTTTTTATATCACAAAAACCTGGCATTTTAACAGGGGTGTGTAAACGTTTTATATCCACTGTAGCTGTGAATAAACTAGACAGAATAAACTCTAGCAGTTTAATGTTGAAATATTAACTACAAATATGTTCTTAGCTTGTTTTTTCAGGCACATGGGTGTGAAATGCACTGTATTTATGCTACAAGAATTTGCCTAGCATTTAGTGTAGATGAGCAAGACTATGAACAGCTAAAGAGTTGCTTCCTGTTGAAATGGTTTGATGCCCTCAGCCTTCACTTGTGTTGTGACTCTGACAAGTTACTTCAACAGACAGCACTCCTGGACTGCTCCAAACAAGGTACATTTTTGACTGGATTGGTGGGATGCCTCAGGCTGCTAGCAAATGCATTATACATTTTTATTTTGAATTTCAGCACCCTTTACATACAATACTTCACTATATACCATTTGAGTACAAATTCCAGTACATCTCTTGTAGTTTAATGGGTGTCCAGATCACTTTTACTAAATGTGATTTGCATGTGAAGAGAAGTTCATGGTTTCACATATTAAGAGCGTTTTGCTTTGTTCAGAAAAGAGCAGTCAGTATTTCTTCTGCAAAATTTGAAATAAAAGTTTTAAAAGGACGGCGCAGTGGTACAGCTGTAGCGCTGTCTCCTCGCAGCAAGAGGGTCTCTGGTTCGATTCTCAGCTGGGATGCCTTCTGTGCAGAGTCTGCATGTCCTCCCTGCATTCGTGTGGGTTTCCTCCGGGTGCTCCGGTTTCCTCTCACATTACAAAGACATGCGTCTGGAGCATTTCTCCCCAGGCCTCCGCTGAAAAATGGCTCGTTCCAAGTCGGGCTTTCCTGGTTAACAAATGTTAAAATAAAATAAATAAATAATAAAATGAAATCCAAATTGATGTGATAATTGTAAAAGTAAAGTAGAAAATAGTATGTACACTAACAGGTTTGAACAGTGTTTATGGTAACAGGGGAATAGGTAGTGCCAACTAATGAGATACTGCTATGACTGGCAGGGGCCTGATACATTACCCTGCACAGGCCCCCATTTCTCCACGATTCAGCTCTGTTGACTCTGAAGCTGTATGCTGCAACAATATTGCACTATTAGTCATTCAAGCATGTCAGACCTGTACTGAATGAACTTAGAGGGGATAGTAATTCCTAATGACAGGGAAGACATACGCAGGGGAAAAGTGAGATGTAGGTGCCCTGTAAGCATATTGCCCTCCCCCCAAAAAGTATATCATATGCAGTAATATTTCTGATTTTTATGACATGTGGGTTACTGAACAAAAGCTGCTCCAGCAGCATTTGTATTGTCTGTAATTATTTTCATAGGAAGTTACTAGGTTATTAGCCCTGAGGCCCTTACAAGTCTAGCCAAGAATTTAGCCCATGTTCCAACAAGTCAGCACCCAATGCCACTGTCCCTCAGGGACACAGTTGGAATCCCAGGGGTGTATTTTCTGTTCTCCACCCAGTTATTCAGGTTGTGCTTAAAAAGGGTTAATGAGGTACTCTGCTTGACGTGGGGAGTGAGAGTCTATTCCACAGAAGGGGGAGTCTCTGGGACACAAATCTGTCCCGCCAACAAGTCCTATTGATGTCACAGACCAGGTTGAAGTCACATGTGCGGGTTACTTGATTGGAGCTTGACTTGCGGATATGCAGCAGTCCCATCAAGACAGGGTCTGAGATTGCTTTGTATGCCAGACAGAGGTCACCTCTGAGGAGTCTGTATGAGATTGAGTAGAGGGACAGGGCCTTTATCTGTGTAGAGTAGAGGTTTGCGGCCCTGGATTCTCCTGGTGAGGAACCTCTGTGGTCTCTCCAGCTGCTGCATGTGCTTTGTGAGGTACATGCTGAAAGGGGCATTGTACTCAATAATGGGTCTTATAAGGGAAGACTACAGGGATGTTATGACCACCTTGTCCATGGATGAGATACCCTTACTAATGAGATGGTCCATGTAGAAAGCTTTCTGTACAACAGAGGCAATATGGTGGTCAAAAGTCAGTTTGCTATCAACCTGGATCCCAAAGTCCCTCATGACTGATTGCGTGCTTAGGACCTTGTCATTAATGTGATAATTTGTGGGGAAGTCACTCTCCCCCAAAGGGGATGATGATGCATTTTCTGGCATTCAGTTTGAGGTCATGTTTATGGCACCTGTTATTTGTTTGGTTGAGACCCTCTTGGAGGATGTCCACATCACTAGGGGAATTGATGACAGCACCCAGCTTGCAGTCATCTGCAAACTTGGTCAGCCATAGCCCAGTGGTTTGGGCCTGCACCTCAGAAAAGTATATCCCAAACAACAGAGGTTCCAAGACCGATCCCTGGGATACACTGCTCATTACAGTGTCTTCCCCTATTTTGATTAGGTGGGTTCTATCAGTGAGCCAGTTTGCTACCTGTCTGGTAAAATACAGATTGATGTCTAGTTGACAGAATTTATCTACTATACCCAAGAGGGGAATAACATTGAAGGCTTTGGCCAGGTCAAGGTAGGTGGTATGCACCATCTTGCTCTCATCCATGGCTTTGGTGACTGTCTCAAAGAAATCAAATTTAACAGGCATGACCTGCCCTTGATAAAATCAAACTGTGTAGGATCGAGTGTTTGGAGGTTCACAATGTCCTTGTTAATCCGCTCCATGGCCTTACATATCAGACTAGTTAAGCTGATGGGTCTACAATTTCCTGGATCAGTGGATGTTCCACCTTTGTGCAAAGGGGTGATAGTGGTGCTCCTCCACCAGGCTGGGATGAAGCTGGTACTCAGTCTTTGGTTGAATAGGATGCCTAATGGTGCTGCAAGTTCCTGCCTGAGTTAATGTACGATGTAGCCTGGGATGTTATCGGGTCCCATGGAGGCTGTATTTTTTGCCTTTGAGAGGGCAGTGATGACTTGCTACCTAAAGATAAGGGGAGGGGGGGCAGGTTCTGGGGATGTCCTGATTTACTGATGGGGGGGGGACAAAGAAGTGAAGTTTTCACTGAACCTGTCTGCCAGCAGGTTGGATATATATCTATGGCGTTTGTGTATTTGGTGTCCTTGACCACCAGTTCTGAGCAGATCTGGGTGCTTCATTTGAGATTGCTGACATATTTGAAGAAGGCTTTATGATTGTCTTTAGTAGATGTGGCCAGTTTGGTCTCAAAGTTTGCTCTAGAGGATTTCACTAGTGCTCTTATTTGCTTGTTCAGGCTAAGGAGAGATTGCTTCCAATTAGGCACCTGCTCCTTCTTGGTCCTGGACAGCAATTTGTTCCTTTTATTATAGAATTTATTTATTGCAGATGTCCACCCAAATGGTTTACTCTTCCTTGAGGAGGATGACTTTCTCTTGTCAGGTATTCCTGATTCCATGCAGCTATATAAATGCACATATATTACTTTGGTGTAGGTTTGGACATATGTGCCAGTTCCTATGGAGGAGGAGGGGGCTGTGAAGCTGTTTATACCTTCCTCAGGAGGTTGTAATCAGCTTTGGAGAAGTTTTTTTTTGTTTGACCTTAGCTGGGGGGGGGGGGGGTCAGGGGGAGATGATAACTTTGAAAGTGACCACTTTGTGGTCAGATCTTACCAGGACCTTATCAGGATGATGACACTATAGGGATGCTGCAGTGATTATTCATACTGGGTAATACCAAGTCCAAGACATTTTCACCTCTTGTGGGGGTGTCAACCAACTGATCTAAGGCATTTGCATTGATGAAATCAAAGAATCTCTGGGCATTTGTGTTCTGGCATGAGTATTTTTTCCAGTCTAGGGCTAAATCTTGATAGATGCAAAGAGGTTCAGATAGGCAGATTGGGCATCTTGAGTCAAAATTGGGGGCCTGTAGCTAGCTATGATTTGAATAGGGAACTTGTCAACGGTTAACTGCACCTGGAGTATCTCCTGTGCGTCATACTGTTTGACCAGCTTGGAGGTGTGTATGTCTTTTATACATATTGCAACTCCACCTCCTTTTGCTTTGCTGCCCATGATTTGGGGTCTGAATGTTTGATAGGATGAGTAACCTGGTATGGCTGGGGTGCTCTCCACAGCTTTGAACCAGGTTTCAGTGACTCCACAAATGTCAGCATCTTCCAGGGTTAAGAATTCTTGCAATGAGTGCAGTTTCATGTTTAGACTCCTAGCATTTAGCAGCATGACCTTTAATTTGCGTTTTGATTAAATTTTTATGTTGGTAGTTTTGACCTCATGGCATTGCCAAAAAAGGCACTATGGGGAGGCAAGAGCCTTTGCCAGGAGCCTGAAATCCAAGGGAGACAGATGCAGGCCATCTCTGGCAAAGCTTCGCGGCTTGTCAATCATGTCATCCTAAACTGTCAGGTACTGGATCCCCTTGGAATGACGCCAGAAGGTAAGACAATTCTTAAAGTCAATCATTTTCTGTTTATGAGGCATCATTCTACTGCGGTGTTGGTGCTGCAGTAGCATTGTCGCCTCACAGTAAGACGTTGTCCTGTTCGAATCTCAGCTAGAGCGTCTTCTGTGTGGAGACATGCGTGAATGGGCGTACCTTCGTTGAAGGTTGTGCGTCAGGGCCGGCAACTCGGCACGTAAAAATCTACTGCCAATCATTAGAGGACCGGAGTTCCGCTGTGATGACCCCTAACAGGGAAAAGCCGAAAGACACAACAACAAAAATCGAGGCATCATTCTGGGTGATGGTAGAATGCTACTTAAGGCTAGGAACATACCTACCTGGGACACATATTAAGTGAGCTCAATCATGTCTCTCTTCATATAGTCCAGGGAGGTACATCTCAAGTCATTCACGCCAACATGGACTATGACAAAGCCATAACAGTAGCTGTTGGTGGGAGACTTAAGTGCATAGGTGATATGATGGACTATGACACCTGACAAACAACTAACCATGACTTTCTCCTTATCCAGCCAGGTGAGCTGCACATCTGTGTGTCTCACAATGGAGTCTCCAACGACTAATATGTTGGGTTCATGCTTAGGCCTTACTGGTTGTGAGACACCGATGTGTGGTGTAGTGGGCAGGGAGTTTGCACTACACTATGGGATGAATTAATTCATTAATAGGCCTGAATTGTAGAATATAGTCTAAACATGTTTCATTTTAGTAGCCTAAACATCTTGCATTTTTATTACATACTTTCATACCATTTTTACAGCATAGTCATTGCTGCACATTACTGTCTCTTCCCTACATCAGATTGTAAAGGGTTTCTCCATTTTCTTAAAAACTGTTACTCTAGCAATTAATGCAGAGGACTAAAGCTCTAATTTCTTAATGAACTGCTTCCGGTGCCAAGAGTGCAGGGTTTGAATCTTTCCACCTTCATTGATCTACTGTGTACTGAGCAAATCACTTAACTAAACAGTGCTCTGGTGCAAATGGAAATTTGGACTAAGTTCTTTAATGGACTCCAGGACTGCATACCAATTATGAACTACTATGAACAATAACAACCACTACAATACTTCATAGCTAATCTAGTTCAGGAAATGTTACGGCATTATCACCAGCAAACCATTTTTAATGCAACCTAGGCAATGTACTCTTGAAGGGCTGCAGGCCATTTGTACATGAACCACTGAAATGCAAGGTTGTCTGACAGCAGCAAAGTACAGTTGTGTACACTTAGCATAAATGTAGAAGCTTGAGTGTATTCACTGTTGCAGTCATTACATTTGGGTAATCTGCTGGCAGGTTGCCCTCAGTCGGCCTGAATAACAAAGTCTTGGGTCCTGCGTCGGCTGCTGTCTCCGCTTCCATGACGTCAGGAGTATAAAACATGCAGCCAACACCATTATATTCAGTTTTTCTTGCCCCAGATGTCAGGTGCCCCCCAAATGGGGAGCAAATATATATATATATATATATATATATATATATATATATATATATATATATATTTATATATATATATATATAAATAAACAGAAATATATGTGGATGCACTTTTAGCAACATAAACATTACCTTCATGTAAAAGCAAATACACCACAAAGGCTTTAGAATACACTGAGGGAAAGAGCAGTTATAGAAAAGGGGGGTGGCAGGTGGGTAACCCGGACTGCAACAGTGAATACACTCGAACATCTACATTTATGGTAAGTGTACACAACTGTACTATGTTCTTCATGTTTCACAGTTGCAGTCATTACATTTGGGTAGAATCCCAAAGTTATGGATGGGAGGATGGAACTAAGTAGCATTAGGAGTGGCTATAAGGCCCTGCAGAACAGCAGTGGCAAAGCCTGCCCTGGATTTGGAGAAGAGAGGCAAATGATAATGCTTTGTGAAGGTATGAACAGAGCTCCAAGTAGCAGTTTCTAGAATGTCTTTGGCTGGAACTCCTCTGAGAAAAGCTGCTGAGGTAGAGGCAGCCCTGGTGGAATGTGACCTGATCCCCTTGGGCAGAGGTTTACCATGGTGCAAGTAGCAGAAACGAATGCAGTGGCTTATCCACTTAGAAATAGTCTGCTTTGATATAGCCTTCCCCTCTGATCCTGCAGCAAATGTCACCAGTAGTTGCTCAGATTTTTAGAGGTTTGGTCCTGTTTAAGTAGAATCTTAGTTGTCTGTGCATGTCCAATGAATGCAGAATCCGCTCCCCCTTGTCCTGCGGATTTGAGTAAAATGTTGGCAGGTGAATTGTTTGGTTAAGAGCCACACTGGATACCACCTTAGGCATAAAAGAAGGATTGGTCCTGAGGGACACCCTGTCCGGGTAAAATGTAATAAAAGGCTCCACAGCCATGAGAGCCTGTAGTTCTGAAACCCTTCTTGCTGAAGTGACTACCAAGAGGAAAGCTGTTTTCAAAGATAAACATTTTATATCCGCAGTAGCTGCTGGTTCAAAAGGAGGCAGGGTGATTTTTTTCCAGCACAAAATTGAGGTCCCATGCAGGAGTTGTTGCTCTTCTAGGAGGCCTTAAATTTTTGGCCCCTCTAAGATACTGTTTAAGCAGAGGATGAGAAAAGAGGGGAGGCTCCGTGTTGTAATGAGCCGAGATGGCAGAGGCATGGATTTTTATTGAAGAAAAAGTTAGGCCCTTGTCAAGCATCTCAGTTAAATATTGTAAAATCTGAGGGATATTGGGCTTTGCTGTGTCCGTTCCTTGTGCTTGGTTCCAAGCACAGAATCTCTTCCATTTATCAGCATAAGATTTTCTGGTACTAGGCCTTCTGGCTTCCAAAATGACATCCATCACAGATTTACTGAGAGGTTTTGTTTGAATAATTAAATGATGAGCCATGCTGCAAGGTTCGGAGTTTGGAGCAGTGTGTGCAGAACTTGATTGTTCTGCTGAGACAGTAGATGAGGTATTTGAGGCAAGTGCCAAGGAGGGAGTTGAGACATATTCCTTAGAATTGGGTACCAGTGCTGGCGAAGCCAGTCCGGAGCAATTAGGATCATTTTTGTTTTTTCCTGTCTGACCTTTAGTAAGACCTTGGAGAGAAGAGGCAGAGGGGGGAAAGGCATAGACTGATAGGTTTTTCCAACTGAAGGATAGGGCATCCACTTTCCATGCTGGTCTGTGATAGGTCCTTGTGCAGAATTCGTCCAGTTGATAATTTTGGGGAGAGGCAAATAGATCTATGTCTGGGCTCCCCCATTGCTGTGTTAACATGCTGAAGACTTGTGGATCCAGTTTCCACTTGTGTGGGTCAATAAGATTTCTGCTTAGGTCGTCTGCCAGAGTATTTTGTTTTCCTGGCAGGAACTGAGCTTGAAGATGTATTCGGTAAGTCAAAGCTGTGTTCCACAATGCCATGGCTAGTCTGCAAAGGGGGTAGGAATGTGTACCCCCCTGCTTGTTTATGTACCACATAACCGTGGTGTTGTCTGTCTTTATCAGTAGTTGTCCTGGATGAAGTAAGTCCTTGAAGGCTGTCAGTGCATTCTAAGCAGCTAGCATCTCTTTCTGGTTGATATGCAGATGCATTTGTTTTGGGCTCCATTTGCCCTGAATGCATTTCCCTGCCAGGTGGGCCCCCCCAAGCATAGTCTGATGCATCTGTAGTTAGGGTTTGGGTGGCAGGGGGTAGAGTGATTGACAGTCCCTTGTTTTGGTGACATGTCTCTGCCCACCAAAGAAACTCTTGTTGTAGGCAGGGAATGAGAGGAATCATCGTTTCCAGACTGTGACAGTGTTGACATAGGGTTTACCACCTGTCCCACTTTGCGAGGGACAGTCCCTCTTTGGGCAGTTGTGTCCTGCAAAAAAATTGTAAAAATGGCAAATGTCCTGAGATTTTAGGACAAAATTATTTTCTTATATTTTATGTAATAGTTGCATAAAACAGTTATTCTGCATCTGAAACACCTAAATGTTATAAGAAACAGAACAAGCAACTAAACTGCTACAAGAATAAGCTTTTATTTAGGCAGAAAAGTGAAGTTCTGTCCTTTGTACTGGCCGTGGGTATGTTTCGGCATGCAAAATCTGACGTTTGTACCAAAAATGTCCCACTTTGGGCATCTGAAAAGGTGGCAACCCTATAGTTGACTCCATAAACTTTTTAGATACCATTGAAGTTTCCTCATATGCAGTCTCGCATATGGAATTAGTAGAATGCAGGATGCCATGAACCCCAAAGCCTGCAGAATTTGTCTTGCAGATAACTGGGTTTTTGTTGCCATTTGTTTGAAGTATGCTGTCAGTTGCCTTTGTTTGTCTGGCATAAGGTAAACCATCTGGGCAGCTGTATTCAAGCTTGCACCCAGGAATGTAATTATTTGAGAGGGTACCAGTTGGGATTTCTTTTCGTTTGTGTACCCTAGGCATGTTAGAAGCCTTTTTACAAACGCCAAATGTTGAAGAAGAATGTCCTTGTCCTCTGCTTGAATGAGACAGTCGTCCAGATAAGGATAAATTTGTATGCTTCTTTGTCTGCAGAATGCAATTACTGGTGCCAGGCACTTTGTAAAGACCCTGGGCAGAGTAGATAAGCCAAAGGGCAGTGCAGAGAATTGATAATGCAAAAAACCTGCCTTGAAGCGGAGGTATCTTCTGCACAATTCCCTTATTGGGATATGCAGGTATGCCTCTTTTAAGTCTTGAGTCACTAACCAAGCGTTCCTGCCCAGCATAGGCAGTAGTTGTTGTAAAGTCAGCATTTTGAATTTTGGAATGTCCAGAAACGTGTTCAAAATCGATAAGTCCGGAATTGGACACCATGCATTGTCTTTTCTGAGAATCAGGAAAAGTCGTGAATAAAAACCTTGTCCTTTTTCTTTTTCTGGTACTGGTTGAATAGCCCCCATATCCATGAGGGACATAACTTGTTTCTGAGCCTCTGCCCATTGATTTTGTGGCAGATCTGGCCAACCGTTTGGAACTGGCAAAGTATGGAAATGAAATCTGTACCCCTGGGATACTATGTTTAATACCCACTTGTCCTGGGTAATTAACTGCCAAGTTTGAGCATGAAGTGCTAATTTTCCCCCAAGGGGACTGCCAAAAGATAAGTGCTTGGTGAAGGTATAGGGAAGTCATTGAGACTGCTTACTGTAGGGTTGAGCTTTCTTTCCTCCAGATTTGGAGGAGGAGGCACCCCATTGCTTTGACCTGTAAGAACCCTGCAATTAGTATCTAGAGCCTTTTGAGCACCTGGATTTGCCTTGAGAGGCTCTGTTGGACACAGGAAAGGACCAGTTTTTAGTAGGCCAGTGCCTACTGAACCTGGGTGGCTGCACTTGTAAGAAATCTTTTACAGTTTGCATAGATTTAGCTTTGTCTTCCATTTTCTTTAAAACCTCTTCTGACTTATTACCAAACAGAGTATCATGCTGCAAGGGGGCATCCAACAATTTAGCTTTAACATGATCAGCAAATATTGCTCCTTGAGCCAGGCATGCCTTCTCATCACAGATCCAGTAACTGCGGCCCTGCAAGAGGCCTCTACGGAATCAAAACCACATTGCAAAGTATGCTTTCCAACCTGCTCTGCTGAATGCAATAATTCCTGTAATTCTTTATTTTCCACACAATCAGAAATCAACATAAATCAACATAATTTTCTGTTTCAATAAGCCCATAACATGCTGTTGATATTTAAGCATATGAAACTGGCATTTTAAGACCTTAACTGCCAATGTTGCAGACGTATAAACCTTCTTCCCCCATCTATCCAGCACCCTGGAATCTCTATCAGAGGGGGTAGGATTCTTGGCTGTAGAAGCCTTTACACCTTTGGGACCCTGTGAGATAGTCTCAGGATCAGCAGCAGGATTTTTGAATAGATATTTGTGAGAGTCAGGAACCTTGTAATATCTGTCTGGCTTACTAGGAGCCGGAGGCAGGGAATCAGGAGCCATGTTTGATTCCGAAAACACATCAACAATATCTAATACAGGAAGGTATTGCCAAAGGCCTATGCTGAGGAAGAAGGAAATCCCTAAGCCTCTTTTTTGATTCAGAGAAATCCTGACTCTCCCAGTGAAAATGTTCCCTTAACGTATGCAAGGTTTCCCCAAAAGAATAATCCTCAGGAGGAGATGCAGATGGGATGGATTCTTCTGCATCAGAATCCTCAGAGTGGAATAGAAAATTCCTGATCAGAAGAGGAATCAGAAAAAATGGAAACCTGATCTGAAGATTCATAGTCAGTGCCTTGCCTAGGCCTCTTAGCGGGGGGGTTGGGAACCCCTGATCAAGGTAATTAAGTCCTCAGCCATTTTGATCATCTATTTTTTAGGCATAGGGCCCTGAGCACGTGGCTCATGCGTCATTTTTTTAGACATAGAAGATGTTTTTGATCTTGTTTTTGAGGCTGGCATCGGTTTTATATAAAAATGTTGAGGCCTGAACACACCCTCAGAAGCCGGTGCCTGCTCAGCAGCTCCGGACCCATCTGAGGGAGAGACATCTGCGGGTTCAATACTCTGAGAATCTCGCTGCATACCGGACTCCACCTGGGCCTCGGTAGAGGTCTACGACTCAAAAGTAGTGGGTATCAGGGGCTGCAAAAGCACCTCACTGAGTACCGGCAAACCGGTGACTGGCTTAGGAGAAGTTTTGTCGTCGGTTTTGGACCTCGACGGTCTCTCTCTTTTTCTTTGCATTTTTTGTGAACTCCAGTAGTAGGATTGCTAACCGATGACATTTCAGGGTAATTAATTCTGGATCCAAAATATTTAGAAGCAAAAATATACCGACGCTTAACAGTGCATTGGTTAATCTAGCACAAAACTGACAGCAAGGCACGTTATGATCTGGGCCTAGGCAAGGAATACAGTACAAATGAAAATCCTTATGAGGTATTTGCTTCCCACAAGTAATGCAATTATTAACTTTTACTGACATCAGTAAGAAGCAAGAAAATGTTTCCCCAATGGGGTACTTAGCTTTAGTTGAAGACTTCGGTTCTGAAACTCGAATGCGAAAATTTCAGGAGTCGGCCGACCGGCACTTACGAACTGCTTCTGCTTCAGGGACCGTGTGGCAAGAAAGACTGAATAAAATGGCGTCGGCTGCATGTTTTATACCCCTGATGACCTGACGTCATGGAAGAGGAGACAGCAACTGACGCCGGACCCAAGACTTTGTTATTCAGGCTGACTGAGGGCAACCTGCCAGCAGATTACCCAAACGTAATGACTGCAACAGTGAAACACGAAGAACATCCTCTGGAATAGTAATAGTTTTCTTTAAATCCTTAAGAAGTCTAACAACATTGAGGATGAAAGCACTATTTTATTTTCTGTGATAATAAGAATGTGTGTGTTTTTTTTATAGTTTTCTCTAATGCAGAAATACTCAGATGACTTACTTTAGCAGAGATTGTGTACACAGGCTTAACATATGTTATCAGATGGTCAATATTCCTTATGCTCTTAAATACTTTTCTATTTTAACTGTGCTACACATGGCTGGATCTTATGGTATAATGCCAGTGATCTTTACACGGTTTCAAGTAGTTAATCCAAAGCTACCAATAAAATACATGTAATTTATTTCTTCATAAGAATAAGGCATGTACACAGTTTACAAAATGGCTATAACATTTGGGGGTCTCTCTGTGGATGAGAGTACTTTATGCACATATTATCTAGTCATTTTAAACAGTCTTTTAATCTGGTTTTGCAGGACTAGAGCGTGTGTGTGTGTGTGTGTGTGTGTGTGTGTGTGTGTGTGTGTGTGTGTGTGTGTGAATCAAGTTAGAATATTCTGTCTCCTGTGTGTTTGTGTGAAACAAATCTGAAACAAATTACTTTGGTCATTATTATCGTTACTTTTCTTTTTGACACAGACATCCGAGGAGGATGCAGTCAACAATGTAGCAATAATTGCTGAGTTTGGAGGATGTCTTTGGATAAAAATTGGCTGACCCTGCTGAGATGATAAAGTTGTCTATCTTTGAAGGTCTAGTGCACATTTCTGTAAACCAAACCAAAATACTTTACTATGGCCATTTTTTATCACAATTAGATGTGTGAGCCAAAAAATTAGTTGGAATTGTTGAGTACAGGTATTGGTGGATTATAATGACAGCAGTTTGAGTGTCCTTTTATGGTTGAAATGTTCTGAAATTGGTAGTTTTGTCTTTCTTGATTCATACATTTTGTTTCACTGCTTAATGAGAAAAATGTTCGAAACTACAAACTTAAAATGCATTCTAACAAGTGTTGTTGTATTAAACAAAAAAAAATTAAAACCATCAGGAAGGTGAATCAAAGACCACTTGTATTTATGCATGGTCCTAAAAATGTGTGCATGGAGTGCCAATGGTTTGAAAACAGTGCGAGGCCCAAGGTATACTTAATCTGACAGTGGCCAGATACATTTTCAATGAATGTCAGCTTCAAGGAAAAAGAAGTTTATTGTTGCTCATGCTAATCTGTTTTTTTGTGTGAAACTATTTTGTTTTATTTAGAAAATGACCAAGTGCTTCTGCTGTAAAATTTGAAATAAAAGCTTTATGTTAAATCCAAACCCCTAGAAAGGTAAAGATGAAAATAATATGTACCCGGACAGGTTTGAAAAGTGCTTATGGTAACTGGGGAAAGACAGCAAAGTAATGGGACACTGGAATGGCTGGTCCATTACACTGGCTAGGGACCCAGTTGACCATGACCCGGCTCTGGCTGCTCAACACGTAATTTCAATTTGCGTGATGCTGCAAAGTTTTCTGAATCCCAGCTTTTGTGATCCCACCTCAATGCACACTGTGTTTCTTTTGATGATACTTTTATTTACTTGCTGCACAAATATGTAAATCATTGCAAGTGATTTTCTGACCAAGTGACTTTTTGTCTCTGTGACTGTATGAATTATTGTGTCCGAGTGCACTACATCTCTAGTGTACTACTCCATGACTTTATACTGTGAACTGCTTCATGACCATCAGTTCACATGCAGATCTTTTCAAATTATTAGATCACTGAAGTGACATGACTTGAAATTAAAAGTTATGTGCTCACTGTAACTAGGCATCTGTGTTGCCCATTTTCATTCTTCCTCAACGAATGGGTTACGGATCCGATCTTTGGATCTGACTTGGCCATATACTTCAGATTTTGGATCCAACTCTTGAGCTCCTCCCTCTACCCAGAATGCCCTAGTCCATCTCCAGCAGCTCTGATCAAGTTTGCTGCCTTAAAGTATACATTAAGTAGTTAAAGAAAAAGATAGGTAATAGAATAGGGCTCAAATCCAGAGCAGAGGTTCCAAAAAAAAAATCAAGTCACTCCAGAAGACTACAGGAAGGGGGGAAGTTGAGGACGAATGAAAATGGACCAGACAGATGTCTAGTTATGGTGAGTATATAAAAAGTTTAAATCTGATGTTGTCCTTTTCATTCTTCATCAACAAATGGGACAGTCCTCCCAGTTACTTGAATCTTGGGTGGCCCTCATGGAAAGATATTCCAGAGAACTACTGAACCAAAGGTAGGTCTGCTTCTTATAGAAACAACATGTGAGTGATAGAAAAACTAATTACAAATTCAGACTTCTTCAACAATTAATACAATTTTCTAGTCTTGTTTCTTCCACAACACAGTTGTAAAGAATCTTCATCTCTACGTCAGCAATAATGCCCAAAAGGGTGTGTGCTGTTGTGAAAATAACGCCCACCCAGGAGTGTTCAGTGGCCCAACGCCACAGGCGGAGGGTCTCTACACCCCTGGAAGGGCATTATTACCAAAATAGCACACACTCTATAGGGTATTATTGTGCTTAGAGGATGGGCTGTCTTTAAAATTATAGTGTTTTACTTACTTATTTTTTATTATTTTTTATATATTTTTTTTTAAGTAAAATAGTTTCTCAGCCTAATGTTTCAAAGTTGCTGTAGTATAAGTAAATGGGGTTGGAGGAAGCATTTTACATTCAAAATATATATTTTTTTAAATATCTAGATATTTGGTTTATTTTTTTGGTCCCTTACTCCTAAAATGTGTGGTGTGTTGCCAGTCATTGGAGATTGAAGCCATTAAATAATGACACATTTGACTTTCAGACTTTACTTCCTTCATAAAATTCATGTTAACACAAATCCTGTCCTTTAAGCTACTTTGTAATTTTTATAAGAGCAACATTTGACATCTGTTCCTATTATTGCGCTTTGTTTCCCCTTGATTTCTAGCTTTATCCAGATTTCTTGAGCTAAAAGGTTGAGAGGTATGTAAACCTCTTTACTGCTGCTGCCACTAGCCCATTGATCTCACTCACCCTCTCTCTCTAATTAATACACACACACACACACACACACACACACACACACACACACACACACACACACACACTTGCACTTCAGAAAATGCATGCTAACACAAGTCCTATTATTCAAGAAACTTTGTGATTCTTATAAGTATTTAAACTATGTTCCTATATTGAACTTTTGTTCCCCCTTTACTTTGGCTTGATCCAGATATTTGTACTTAAAGGTCGAGAAGTATGCAACCTCTTTACTGCTGCCACCAGTGCTCGATCACTTCCTCTCTTCACTCTCTCATTCAAACACACCTGGCATTCATGCACACAACAGAAACACACACTTTTTTAAATTTTTTTTTTTATTTTATTTTAGTTTACACTCAGTAAAGAGCAGAAGCGCTGCTTAGCGACTGCAAAACAATGGCAGCCATTATTTTCAGTCAGAGCTCCACAGCAACTTGATATACTGTTGTGAAGTGGTGGACTCATTTTTCAGCAGGCATTATCTGTAGTCTAACACCCTGATGGAGAATGTTCGTTCTCCAATCAGGATGTGATCTACAGGTCGCCCATTCTCTAACAGTTAATATTCCATCAAGTGTGGCCGATTAAAATCTATAAAACTGTTCTATTTTTCAAGCTACTAATATATACATATAATATATACATATGCAAGTCTTAAATACTCAGCCAACACTATCCATACTAAGAAAACAGAAAAAGCAATTATATTTTGATAGATTAAACCTAACAAATTACTCTGTTCCAGATGGAAGCTAAATAGCTTTATTCTGAGAAAACTGATAAAAAGGAAGCAAGTGAATAATTCAGTGAGGGAAAATACTGAAACTGACTTCTCATACTGACACAAATTAAATATTGCTTGACCTTTTTAGGAACTATAATAAGCAGTAAACTTCCCTCATGGCACTTGTTTCAGTTGTCCAATTAAGCAGAAGACTGACTGACTGAAAGAGACTGCCATCACTTGGTGCGACAAGTAGAACAAATTGTGGGCAGACTCCAAGTGAAATTCAAAGAAATGGAAAGTGGGTCCAGTTGCACTAATTTTACCATCTATGAAATGCCTGAAGGAGTAATGCACATCTTGATTCTGTGTTGTTTTTACAGCAAAGTTACTTATTTTACGGAGCTTCATTCTCCATCCATTACAGAGAGAAAATACATCAATTCATGTGATAAAAAATGTCAACTACTGTTCCATCTACCACCAGACATTTCATTCAGAAGTTCTTGAAAATTCTTAAGAAAAAGCAGCAGTCCTGCTTATTAATGGGGTAGTGGTCTGGGCTGTGTGAGACTGCTCTGCAGCTTTATATTAGAGAAGAAAGTTATCTGATCTGCTTAAACGTAGCTATTATTCTGGCAATTTAACACAGTAATGCTAGCTTGCCACTCTAAAGCCCGACAGAAAGAAGAAAGAGGTGTGCCTTTCTCTATGCAAAGACATCATGGCTTTACCAGCCAGGGTTCCACTGCTAAGGCCTCCTCCAAAACAAGAAACACTTACTTCAAAGAATAGCTAAGCAAAGAGGAGTAACAACTTATGCACAGGGTCAAAGAACACAAATGATCATGTTGGAATCTGTCAGGTGCAGGAGATCTGGAGGTGTCTGCATTTCCCCAACTCAATAAGAAATAAAGGATGACCTAGTTCACGACAAGTACAATATGCCACTCTAATTCTCTTGTATAACAAGTATGACTTCCCAAGCATATTTAAGGATGTCAGTGATTTCTGTCAGACAGACATATCTGAGAAGGACACAACAAAGCCACTGAGAAATGATGCAGGTGTTAGAGACCCATTTTTCATGGAATTATGGCAATGTACAGGGTCTGTAAAAATGCTGTAACCATCTAGACTGCAAGAACCATCACCAAAGAAATGACCAGAGTGTCTGGCTATGACAGCATGTTTTCTTAATGGCTACTCATCCTCTAACCAGAAGGTGGAGCCAAGAGCATGGACAGGGAGTTTGCAAATCTGTTGTGTTCCATTCTAGATGTGTAAAGGCAAAGATCAAAGAGCAACAGAGGTGGTTACTTCCTGGCTAAATCAGTAAGAGACTGCCAATAGACCCTCTTTACAAAAGACTCAATTTCACTACAAAATGTTTGCATTCTTAGTCTTATGTGTTTCAATGATCTGTGATAAAACTGGTGATTGTTGCCATCTTATGCCAGACTGTTTTCTTATCCTATATTCATATGAACACCATATACAAAAATCAAGATCCAGTAAAGCAACATCACAATTCAACAAATGCACAAAAAGCAAAATCTTACAACCGCTTTGTGCTTACTTCTCCTTATCCCTTCTGAGAAAACACAACCTCAGAAGTATTTTATTAGTTTTTTAAAGAAATCTGAACTCATTCTAACAGGACCTGGATTGTCTAGTTACTATTAAAACTTCTGGTGGGTAAAGAGGTGACATGTTGACTAAGGAAAGAGGGGGTCGACTTCTGTACCGTTGTTCGGGTTGGTAGATATAGATATGTTTAGGCATGTTTATTTTTCTCATACATTCAATCACCTTCCTCTAAGGTAAAATGTACAGAAGTACAGTTGTGTACACCTACCATAAATGTAGATGTTCGAGTGTATTCACTGTTGCAGTCATCACATTTGGGTTATCTGCCTGCAGGTAGCCCTCAGCCAGCCTGAATACCAGAGTCTTGGATTCCTGCATCGGATGCCGTCTCTTCTTCCATGACGTCAGGTCGTCAGGAGTATATAAAACATGCAGCCGACACCATTACATCAGTTTTTCTTGTCCCAGATGTCAGGTGCCCCCACAATGGGAAGCAATTATATGTTATGGTACACCTCCATCCAAAAGCAAATACACCAGAAAACTTAAATATACAGAACAAGAAGGAAAGGTAGAGCCAAGAGAAGTCAGGAGGCTGGAGGGAGGGAGGGCAACCAGGACTGCAACAGTGAATACACTCGAACATCTACATTTATGGTAAGTGTACACAACTGTACTATGTTCTTCGTGTTTCACTGTTGCAGTCAACACATTTGGGTTGATTCCCAAAGCTAACGAAGGGAGGAGGAAGTTAGACAGCATTAGTGCCAGCTATTAAGCCCTGCAAAACTGAAGTGGCAAAACCAGCTCTGGATTTAGAAAAAAAGAGGCATGTGGTAATGCTTGGTGAAGGTATGTACAGAGCTCCAGGTAGCAGCTTCTAGGATGTCCCTGGTAAGGACTCCTCTGAGAAAGGCTGCAGAGGTAGATGCAGCCCTGGTGGAATGTGATTTTATCCCCTGTGGGGTAGGTTTTCTATGGTGTTTGCAGCAGAAATAAATGCAGTGGGCTATCTATCTGAAAATGGTTTGCTTTGAAATGGCCTTCCCCTCTGCCCCTGTAGCAAAACCAACTAGCAGCTGTTCAGATTTTCTGAGAGGCTTAGTTCTGTCCAAATAAAATCTAAGTTGTCTGTGCACGTCCAGAGAGTGCAGTATTCGTTCTCCTTTGTTTTGTGGATTAGGGAAGAAAGTAGGCAAGTGAATGGACTGATTTAGGGCCACACTAGACACCACCTTGGGCATAAAGGAAGGATTGGTCCTGAGGGAAACCCTGTCTGCATGGAAGATAATGAAGGGTTCCACTGCCATGTGGGCTTGTAATTCAGACACTCTTCTTGCTGAAGTGATGGCTAGAAGGAATGCTGTTTTCCAAGAAAGGAATTTCAACTCTGCTGTTGCAGCTGGCTCAAAGGGAGGGAGAGTGAGCTTTTCTAGTACAAAGTTAAGGTCCCAGGCTGGAGTAGGGGCTCTCCTGGGGGTCTTAAATATTTGCCCCTCTAAGGAATTGTTTTAGCAGAGGGTGAGAGAAGAGGGGTGGCTCAATATTATAATGAGCTTAAAAGTCAGAAGCATGAATTTTAATCGACGAAAAGGATAGGCCCTTGTGGAGCAGTTCCGTTAAGTACTGAAGAATATGAGGTAGGCTGGGCACCGTTATGCCCATCCCCTGAGTCTGGCTCCAGGAACAGTATCTTTTCCACTTTTCAGCATAAGATTTTCTAGTGCTAGGCCTTCTGGCCTCTGAAATGGCATCTAGCACCTGCTTACTGAGGGATGCTATTGGGGAGCTCAAGGAATTAGCCAGGCTGCAAGGATCATGGTTTGAAGCGGAGGGTGCAGAATCTGGCCCTCCTGCTGGGACAGCAGGGAAGGGGTCTGAGGCAGGTGCCATGGTTCCAGCAATGTCATACTGAGCAAGAGGGGTACCAGTGCTGGCATGGCCAGTCTGGTGCAATCAGTATTGTCCTTGGCTTGTCCTGTTTGTTCTTTAGCAGAACCTTCGAGAGGAGAGGCAGAGGGGGAAAGGCATAAACCAAGAGACTTTCCCAGGTAAAGGACAGGGCATCCACTTTCCAAGCTTGACTGTGGGGAGTCCTTGCGCAGAATTTGTCTAATTGGTCGTTCTGAGGGGAGGCAAAGAGGTCTACCTCTGGAGTACCCCATTTGTTCCTCAAGAGGTTGAATATTTTTGGTTCCAGTTTCCATTCGTGTGGGTCCATGAGATTTCTGTTTAAGTCATCTGCCAGTGAATTTAGCTTGCTTGGCAGGAACTGAGCTTGTAGGTGCACTTGGAAGCTCAAGGCTGTGTTCCACAGAACCATGGCTAGTCTGCAGAGAGGGTACAAGTGGATTCCCCCCTGCTTGTTTATGTACCACATAACTGTGGTGCTGTCTGTCTTTACCAATAGTTGTCCTGGAAGAATGCAGTCTTTGAAGGCTGTCAGGGAATTCTGTACAGCTAACATTTCTTTTTGGTTGATATGCAGGTGCATCTGTCTCGGGTTCCATTTGCCCTGAATGCACTGCCCTGCCAAGTGAGCCCCCCCATGCATAGTCTGATGCGTCTGTTAGGGTTTGGGCAGCAGGGGATAGAGTGAAAGGGAGCCCCTTGTTGTGGTAGCAGGCCTCTGCCCACCAAAGGAAATCTGTCTTTATACAAGGAATGATGAGAATCACTGATTCCAGGTCCTGAGAATGTTGACACCATAGGCTTTTTAGATACCATTATAGTTTCCTCATATGCAGTCTTGCATATGGAATTAGTAGAATGCAAGTGGCCATGAACCCCAGGGCTTGCAGAATTTTCCTTGCAGATAGCTGGGTCTTTGTGGCCAATAGTTTGAATTACGTTGTCAGATAAATTTGTTTCTCTGGAGTGAGGAAAGCCATTTGGGAAGTTGTGTTCAAGCTTGCTCCCAGGAATACAATCTGTTGGCAGGTTCATAGGTAGGTACTAGGCTATTGGCCCAAGGGCCTATGCAAGCCCAGCCAACAAGGCTCCCTGGCTTACGCCACCCAAGCAAGTTATTTTCCTGTGTCACTGACGAGCAGACACACAGAAGTGATCCCCGGGGTGTATTTCCTATTTCCCATCCACTCATCAAGATTTTTCTTGAAGAGTGCTAATGAAGAACATTGCTTGACATAGATGGGTAGCCTGTTCCAGAGTATGGGAAGTCTCTGGGATAGGAATCCATCCCTCCAGCATGTCCTGTTTATTGTGGTGACAAGGTTTAGGTCCCTAGAGCATGTAGCTCTGAGGGATTGGGATTTCTTTAGGTGTAGCGTGTCCAACAGCTCTGGGTTTGACATAGCTTTATATGTTAGGCAGAGATCACCTCCGAGTAGGCGATATGCTACAGAGTAAAGCTGGAGTTTTTTGAGGCGGTCAGTGTAGGGCATTTGTTTGAGTCCAGTAATCCTCTTTGTGATGTACTTCTGTGGCCTTTCCAGCTGCTGCAGATGTCTTGTGAGGTACATTCCAAAAAGGGCATTGTACTCTATAATGGGTCTAAAGGGTACCAGGTGAGATTTCTTTTCATTTATGGTGTACCCCAGAGAGGTTAGAAATTTCTTTACAAATGCCAGATGTTGTAATAGCAAGTCCTGGCTTTCTGCCTGAATCAGACAATCGTCCAAGTATGGGTATATTTGAATATTTCTCTGCCTGCAAAATACCATGGCTGGAGCTAGACACTTTGTGAATACCCTGGGTGCAGTAGATAAGCCAAAGGGAAATGCAGAGAACTGATGGTGCATGGAGCCTGCCCTGAAGCATAGGTATTTCCTGCAAGATTCCCTTACTGGAATGTGCAGGTAAGCTTCCTTTGCATCTTTGCCTAGCATAGGAAGCAGCGGTTGAAGTGCTAGCATTTTGAATTTTGGGATTACCAGAGAGGTGTTTAGAATAGAAAGGTCCAGGATAGGACGCCAGCAGCTGTCTTTTGTGGGTACCAGGAAAGTCTTGAATAAAAGCCTTGTCCCCTTTGTTCTGCTGGGACAGGTTGAAGAGCCCTGATACTTAGAAGAGAAAGAACCTGCTGTTGGGCCTCAGCCCACTGATTTGGGGGTAGGTCTGGCCAACCATTTGTGGTTGGTAGGGAGTGGAAGTGGAATCTGTATCCTTGGGAAACTATGTTCAAAACCCATTTGTCCTGGGTAAGGAGTTCCCAGTTTTTTGCATGCAAGGCGAGCTTTCCTCCTAAGGGACCAGGCAGTTGAGCAGGACTTGGGAGGGTTAAGGTAAAGTCATTGTGCCATTTTTCCGTAGGGGGGAGGTTTACTGCTCCCTTCTTTGGAAGTGGGAGCCCCCCACTGCTTAGACCTCTGCACAGTCTGAGACTGTAACCTAGGTGGCCTGCTGTTCCTAGGTTTGGACTGAGAGGGCCTGGAAGAGACTGGAAAGAGCCAATTCTTTGAAGGCCAATGTCTACTAAATCTGGAAGGCTGTACTTGTACGAAATCTTTAACAGTTTGCACAGATCAGCTTTTTCCTCCATCCTTTAGAGGACTTCTTCTGCTTTGTTGCCAAACAGGCAGTCTTGGTTTAAGGGAGCATCCAGTAATTTAGCTTTAACATGATCTGGCAAGTTTTGCTCCTTAAGCCATGCATGCCTTCTAAGTACAGACCCAGTGACAGCAGCACTGTAAGATGCTTCTAAAGAATCAAAACCACACTGCAAAGTATGTTTACCAACTTGTTCTGCAGAATGCATTAAATCCAGTAATTCTTTGTGTTCAGCACAGTCAGGAATCAGCACCATTTTCTGTTTAAGTTGTCCCATAATATGCTGCTGATACTTCAACATATGAAACTGGCAATTTAAGGCCCTAATGGCCAAAGTAGCAGAAGTGTATACCTTCTTATCCCATCTGTCTAAAGCTCTAGAATCTCTATCAGAAGGAGTAGGATTTTTGGCAGCAATAGCCTTAATGCCTTTTGGTCCTTGGGAAATGGTCTCTGGATCCGCAGTAGGATTCTTGAAGAGGAACTAGTGAGAGTCACGTACTCTGTAATACCTGTCAGGTTTTCTGGGAGCTGGAGGTAAAGTGTCTGGGGAAAAGCTAGATTCCAAGAAAGCATCATCTACAATGTCCAGAACAGGAGGGATAGCTAAAGGCCTGTGTTGAGGAAGAAGTAAGATTTCAAGCCTCTTTTTGGAGTCCGAGTAATCCTGGCTTTCCCAGTGGAAATGCTCCCTAAGAGTGCAAGGTTTCACCAAAAGAAAAATCTTCTGGAGGGGAGGCAGAGGGAATGGAATCCTCTGCATCAGAATCCTCATAGGGAGAAAAGGGCAAATCCTGGTAATCAGAAGGAACAGAAATATCAGATTCCTGATCAGAAGAATCAGAAGGAAAATCAGTTCTAGGTCTCTTAGAGGGGGAAGGCTGGCTTCCCCTAATTAAGGTAATAAGGTCTTCAGCCATTCTAAGCATTTGTTTTTTAGGCATATGGGCCTGAGCATGCGGTTAGGACGTCAGTTTTCTAGGCGTGGTGCGAGTTTTAGGCCTGGATGATGAAGATGGCATTGGTTTAAAATGCAAGTCTGTAGGCCTGAATACACCCTCAGAAGCTGGTGACTGCACAGCGGCTCCGGACCCATCCAAGGTAGAAACATCCGCAGGTTCTATAGTCGAAGAAGTATCTCGCAGCATACCGGACTCCGAATGGGTCTCAGTAGAGGCCTGCAAATCTGAAGTAGTGGGTATCAGGGGCTGCGAAAGCGCCTCACTGAGTACCAGTGGACTGGTGACTAGCTTAACAGAAGCATCATCGGCAGTTTTGGACCTATGCGGCCTGTCTCTGTCTTTATCTTCACATTTTTTTAGAAAGATCAGTTGTTGGATGACTTAATGAAGCCATTTCGGTGTACTGATACTGAGTACCAAAATAATTTGCTGCAAAAATAGCCCAACGACGAATAGTTCGGGGGTTGAACAAGGCACAAAACCAACAGCGAAGTACGTCGTGGTCTAGGCCTAAGTAAGGAATGCAGTACTGAATGAAAATCTTTATGAGATATTTGCTTTCCACAGGTAAGACAATTGTTAACTTTTACTAACATCGATTGGAGCAAGAAAAAAAGATCCCCAACTGGGCACTTTTTTTTTTTTTTTTTTTTTTTTTTTTTGAGGACTTCGGTTCTGAAACTTGAAAACGAAAATTTCAGGAGTTGGCCGACTGGCACTTGTGAACTGCTTCTGCTTCGGGCACCGCACGACAGGAAAAACTGATGTAATGGTGTCAGCTGCATGTTTTATACCCCTGACGACCTGACGTCATGGAAGAAGAGACAGCATCCGACGCAGGAATCCAAGACTCTGGTATTCAGGCCGGCTGAGGGATACCTGCAAGCAGATAACCCAGATGTGATGACTGCAGCAGTGAAACATGAAGAACATCTGTACAGTCCATCTTAAGCATTAATAGATGGGCTCAAATCTTGACTAGAGTGCCCGTTTCCATATACTAGCAGTGTGAGGAATGAAGATCCCCTACTCTATGTGGTCTGCTCACAGATCAGAATCAACAAAATCTGACTGGAAGGACAGAATGGAGTAGGGGTACTGCTGTTTCTCTACAGTGCTCTCCGCCTCCACATAGAGCCAGGCAAGTAACAATACTCTGTTACAATACTACAAATAGAGCAAAGCAAGGGGGCAGGAACAACAGCTGAGCGTGCCTCAAAAAGTCCAAATACACCAAACAAAAGAAATAAAGGTACAAACGTCCACACAATACATGTTTAGTAAATGTAAAGCTTTTGAGTCAACACACTTTATCAATACATAAAACCTCAATCAAAACCGTTCTTTTTATATTTAGTGCCAGCCAGTCATATCACAAACTAAATTAAATACTCATTACCATACACTTCAGATTAAAAAACAAAGTTAAATGCAAAATCCTTCAAGTATAAAAACTATTACAGTTAAACATAAGAATGTTTTAACTTTAAAATAGGTTTGGTACTACTAACCTTACTGAAGCCTGGTGGTATATCAGCTCTAAAATAATTAATCCATTTATATTCAGCTCTTTCAGTTTTATTAACAATATCACCCCCTCTTCTCTTCCATTTGGATAAATTTTTTGAAGTACCCAAAATTTAAATGCATGATCATTTCCACTCTCCATAACATGCTTATATAGGGTATTGGTCTCTATCCCCCTACGAATTTCTGAAGTATGTGAAGCTATACTTTCTTTCAATTTACAGTTAGTCTTAACCTATATAGAAACATGAACATTTCACACAATTCGCTAAGTATACAACATTCTCACTAGTACATGTGGAAAATGATCTAAAAGAAAATTGTGTTTTACGGATAGGATGTTCAAAACCCAAATCTGTGCTGATATATTTACAATAAGCACAGTTAAAACAAAGAATCCCGTTCTTAGTTTGTACCTGAATTACCAGTCTATCAGATCTAATGTCCTTATAACTTAAGTGCTTTAAATTCTTCTTCTTAAATATAATGAAAGGTTTTGTTCAAACTATCCTTTTTATATCACCGTCAGATTGCAAGATAGTCCAATTTCTTTCAATAATATTCTGTTTTTGATGCGAATGTCTATTATACTTCATTATATAACCTAAATCATGTTTCATGTGTATATGGTGTTGATGAATGACTTTTTCCATGACATTGAAAATGACCTCAACATTGAGATTAATACTTTGGAAAGTGTTATTGTGGCATGTGAGGAGTTTATTAGCCTGACACAGGAATATCAGGCAATATTGGACAGGCTAAAGGCTTTCAGAACACCCTGATTTCTGTAAAAAGACACAAATTCATCAGGGATGTTAATGATTTCAAAAACGGCCGCTCTTTTTCATGGCCGAAGGAAATAGTAAAACCTACTTGTATTTACCCTAATAAACAAGCAGTTTCAACTCCTGTAGTGCGAGACTGCACTAATTTTAATAGCGCTTCTAGTACAGTAAATAAGGTAGAGGCTTCAAAGCAAGGGAATGCAGCTATGTATATGGGGAAGCCGTTACTGCACTTGATTCCATTAACAGTGACTCTGGGCAAACTAGTGTTGCTAAAAGTCTAGGAAATGTTACTCCATCAACTGATATAGGGACACAGAGTTACTTGGAACCAGCTGGCACCACTGGTAAAATTTTTTTTAGGAACGACGAAGATACAGATGCAACTACCCTTGCAGGTTCAACCCAGAGGCAGAGAAAGTACAGTTGTGTACACTTACCATAAATGTAGATGTTCGAGTGTATTCACTGTTGCAGTCATTACACTAGGGTCATCCTGCTGGCAGGCTACCCCTCAGTCGGCCTGAATTCCAAAGTCTAGGTCCGGCGTCGGTTGCTGTCGCCTCTTTTCACGTCAGTGCACCAGGGGTATAAAAGATGCAGCCGACGACATTTTCTTCAGTTTATCTTGCTCCAGATGTCAGGTGCCGCCAAAAGGGTAGGCTAAAAAAATATGCCAATAAAACATGCATGCGCCAAAATATATTATACCTTCATCTACAAGCAAATACACCACATAGGTTATATAGATTAGAGAAGTGCAGATAAGTTCCAGCAAAGAAATGGGGGATGGTGGGAGGTTAACCTGGATTGCAACAGTGAATACACTCGAACATCTACATTTATGGTAAGTGTACACAACTGTACTATGATCTTCGTGTTTCACTGTTGCAGTCATTACACTTTGGTTGAATCCCAAAGCTATGGTTGGGAGGCTGGAGCTAATATAGCATTAGAAGTGGCTATGAGGCCCTGCAGAACTGCAGTGGCAAAGCCTGCCCTGGATTTAGAGTAGAGTGGTAAATAATAGTGCATTGTAAAGATGTGCACTGAACTCCAGGTAGCAGCCTCTAAAATGTCTGTGGTTGGTAATCCCAAGGTTGCTGAAATGGCTGCTGCTCTAGTTGAATGTGGCCTAATGCCCTTAGGCACTGGCTTGCCATGTTGTGAATAGCAGAAATGAATGCAGCGGCATATCCACTTAGAAATAGTCTGCTTTGAGATAGCCTTTCCTTGTGATCCTGCAGCATATGCCACTAGTGGTTGCTCCGTCTTTCTGAAAGCTTTGGTTCTGTTCAAGTAGAAGCGTAGTTGTCTGTGCATGTCCAAAGAATGCAGAATTCTCTCCCCCTTATTCTGTGGGTTTGGATAGAAAGTAGGCAGATGAATAGCTTGGTTAAGGGCCACACTGGAGACTACCTTAGGCATAAATGTCGGGTTTGTCCTCAGAGAAACCCTGTCTGGATAAAAATGATAAAAGGTTCCACAGCCATGAGTGCCTGTAGCTCTGAGACTCGCCTTGCAGAAGTTATTGCTAGGAGCAGAGCTGTTTTCCAAGACAAAAACTTTACATCAGCTGTAGCGGCTGGCTCAAAAGGAGGCAGGGTGAGTTTTTCCAAGACATAATTGAGGTCCCATGCGGGTACTGGTGATCTCCTTGGAGGCCTTAAGTTTTTGGCTCCTCTGAGGTACTGCCTTAACAAAGGATGAGAAAAGATCAGTGGCTTTGTATTGTAATGAGCCAAAATGGCAGAGGCATGAATTTTAATTGATGAAAAGGATAGGCCTTTGTCCAGCATCTCAGTTAAGTATTGCAAAATCTGAGGAATAGTTGGTACAGTTGTGTCAATTCCTTGTGCCTGGTTCCAAGCACAGAATCTCTTCCATTTTCCAGCGTAAGATTTTCTGGTACAAGGTCTTCTGGCCTCCAAAATAACATCCATTACAGCTTTAGTGAGGGGCGCGTTTTGTATGACTACATTATCTGCCATGCTGCCAGATTTAAGGTCTTTAGCTGGCTGTGTAGGATCTGATTGTCTTGTTGGGATAGTAGATGAGGTATTTCAGGCAAGGTCCAAGCCGGGCATTGAGACAAGTTCCTTAGGATTGGATACCAGTACTGGTGGGGCCAGTCTGGGGCAATCAGTATCATTTTTGGTTTCTCTTGTCTGACCTTTAGGAGTACCTTGGGGAGGATAGGCAGTGGAGGGGAGGCATATACTGCTACGTTTTTCCAGCTGAAAGATAGGGCGTCCACTTTCCATGCTTGTCTGTGATAAGTCCTTGTGCAGAATCTTTTTAGTTGGTAGTTGTGAGGAGAGGCAAATAGATCCATCTCTGGGCATCCCCATTTCCTGGTTATCATGCTGAAGACTTTTCCACTCGTGGGGATCCATGAGGTTTCTGCTTAGCTCATCTGCCAGATAATTTATCTTTCCTGGCAGGAATTGTGCCTGCAGATGTACTTGGTAAGTCAATGCTGTGTCCCACAAAGTCATGGCTAGTCTGCAAAGGGGGTAGGAATGAGTGCCTCCCTGCTTGTTTATATACCACATGACCGTGGTGTTGTCTGTCTTTAACAGTAGTTGTCCCGGATGAAGTAGGTCCGTGAAGGCTGTCAGGGCATTCTGAACAGCTAGCATCTCTTTTTGATTGATATGTAGATGCATTTGGTTTGCGGACCATGTGCCTTGAATACACCTTCCTGCCATGTGGGCCCCCAGGCATAATCTGATGCATCCGTTGTTAATGCTTGCCTGGCTGGGGGTAAAGTGAATGGCTGCCCCTTGTTCTGATGGCAAGCCTTCGCCCACCATCGAAACTCCTGTTGCAGGCAGGGAATGAGGGTAATTATTGTTTCCAGACTGTGGCAATGTACATTCCAAACACTTTTTAGGTACCACTGAAGTTTCCTCATATGCAGTCTCGCATATGGAATTAGTAGAATGCAGTATGCCATAAAGCCCAAAGCTTGTAGAATTTTTCTTGCAATTAACTGGGCCTTTGTTGCCAACAGGTTGAAATAGGTAGTCAGTTGTCTTTGTTTGTCTGGTGTGAGATAAGTCATCTGGGCAGTTGTGTTTAAGCTTGCACCCAGGAATATTATCTCTTGAGAGGGTACTAGTTTTGATTTCTTTTCGTTAACTGTGTACCCTAGGCCTGTTAGAAATTTCTTTACAAATGCCAGATGCTGTAGTAGAATGTCCTTGTTCTCTGCTTGAATGAGGCAGTCGTCCAAGTAAGGATATATTTGTATTCCTCTATGTCTGCAGAATGCAATTATTGGTGCCAGGCACTTTGTGAAGACCCTGGGCGCAGTAGATAAGCCAAAGGGCAGTGCAGAGAATCGGTAGTGCATTGAGCCAGCTTTGAATCTGAGGTATCTTCTGCATGTTTGCCTGACTGGGACATGCAGGTATGCCTCTTTTAGGTCTAAAGTCACAAGCCAAGCCTTCTTGCCCAGCATGGGCAGAAGCTGCTATAGAGTCAAGATTTTGAATTTTGGTATATCCAGAAATGTGTTTAGAATAGATAGGTCCAGTATTGGTCTCCAGGTCTTGTCCTTTCTTGGGACCAAGAAAAGTCTTGAATAAAATCCTTGTCCCTGCTCTTGCTCTGGTACTTGTTAAATGGCCCCTCATGTCCATGAGGGATGAGACTTGCTTGTGTGCCTCTACCCATTGATGTTTTGGCAGGTCTGGCCAACCGTTTGTCCTTGGCTGGGTATGGAAGTGAAACTTGTAGCCTTGTGACACTATGTCTAGGACCCATTTGTCCTGTGTTATTATGTGCCAATTTTGAGAAAAAAGTGCTAGTTTTCCCCCTAAAGGTGCTGCCAGATGATAATGCTTGGTGCAGGTAGGGGGAAGTCATTGGGACTGTTTCCTGTATGGCTGTGATTTGTCTTCTCCACTTTTGGAGGTAGAAGCACACCATTGTTTAGACCTGTATGAACCTTGAGGCTGGGATCTGCCTCTTGAGCGTCTGGATCTGCCCCTTTGTGGTCTGTCTGACACTGGAAAGGACCAATTCTTTGTAGGCCAGTGTCTGCTAAATCTAGGTGGCTGTACCTGTAAGAAATCCTTAACCGTTTGCATAGATTTAGCTTTGTCCTCCATTTTCTTTAACACCTCTTCTGCTTTAACACCAAACAAGATATCATGCTGTAATGGAACATCTAATAATTTTGCTTTGACATGATCAGGCAGATTTTGTTCCTTTAACCAAGCATGCCTCCTGATTACAGAACCCGTAACAGTGGCCCTGCAGGAGGCCTCCAAAGAATCAAAACCAGATTGCAAAGTATGTTTTCCAACTTGTTCAGCTGCATGCAATAAATCCTACATTTCTTTGTTTTCTGCACATTCAGAATTTATCAACATTTTCTGTTTAAGCAGTGACATAATATATTGCTTATATTTGAGCATATGAAACTGACAGTTTAAAGCTCTTATAGCCAAGATAGCAGAAGTGTAAATCTTTTTTCCCCATCTGTTCAAAGCTCTAGAATCCCTGTCTGAGGGGGTAGAGTTTTTTGCAGTGGAAGCCTTGACCCCTTTGGGACCCTGAGAGATTGTTTCTGGATCAGCAGCAGGGTTTTTGAAAAGGAATTTATGAGAGTCAGGAACCCTGTAGTACCTGTCCTGCTTAACAGGCGCTGGAGGTAAGGAGTCAGGGGTCAGAGTGGACTCTGAAAATACATCATCTACAATGTCTAACACAGGTGGAATAGCTAGGGGCCTGTGTTGTGGTAGTAAAAGGAAGTCTCTGAACCTTTTCTTAGATTCTGAAAAATCTTGGCTCTCCCAGTGGAAATGCTCCCTCATGGTATGCAAGGTTTCCCCAAAAGAATAGCCCTCTGGAGGAGAAGCTGAAGGTATAGATTCTTTAGCATCAAAATCCTCATAGGGGGGAAGAGAATATTCCTGATCACAAGAGGAATCAGAAGAAATAGAAATCTGATCTGAAGATTCATAGTCAGTCTCTTGCCTAGGCCTCTTATCAGGAGGGGGATGGGAACCCCTGATCAAGGGAATTAAGTCTTCAGCCATTTTGAGCATCTGTTTTTTGGGCATCGAGGCCTGTCCCCGTGGCTCTTGAGTCTGTTTCTTTGCTTTAGAAGGTGCTTTAGCCTTTGAAGCTGAGGTTGGTTTAATGTAAAGATGTTTAGGTCTGAATACACCCTCAGAAGCTGGTGCCTGCTCAGCGGCTCGGACCCATCTGAAGGAATAGTATCCAAGGCTCCAAAACCTTGAGTTTCCAGCGGCATGGCCGACTCCCCATGGGAGTCTGTTGTGGCCTGCGACTCTAAAGTAGCGGGTGTCAGGGGCTGCGAAAGCGCCTCACTGCTAACCAGCAAGTGGCTTAGGAGAAGCTTCGTCGGTTTTGGGCCTCGGTTGTCTATCTCTCTCCTTTTCTTTGCGTTTTTTGTGAACTCTGGTAGTCAGATGGCTATCCGACGACATTTCTGGATAATTAAACTGGCCTCCAAAATAGTTTAAAGCAAAATCATACCGATGCTTAATAATGCGTTGGTTAAATCTAGCACAAAACCGACAACCAGAAACGTTGTGATCAGGGCCTAGGCAAGGAATACAGTAAGAATGAAAGTCCTTATGAGGTATTTGCTTTCCACAAGAAATACAATTATTTACTTTTTCTGACATCGGTCTGGAGCAAGAAAAAAGTTTCCCCAATGGGGTACTTAGCTTTATTGAAGAATTCGGATCTGAAACTCGAACACGAAAATCTCAGGAGTCGGCCGACCGGCACTTGCGAACTGCTTCTGCTTCGGGCACCGCACGGCAAGAAAGACTAAACAAAATGGCGTCAGCCGTATCTTTTATACCCCTGATGACCTGATGTCAGGGAAGGGGTGACAGCAGCCGACGCAGGACCCAGGACTTTGGAATTCAGGCCGACTGAGGGCAACCTGCCAGCAGGATTACCCAAATGTAATGACTGCAACAGTGAAACACAAAGAACATCTATGAAAACAGGAAAAAAATCGTACTTGACATGAAAGCCAAAAAGACAATACGGAGCCTGGGATTCTATTAAGCCTACAGTGCAAGATAGCACGTTGTCTTTTACTTTGCCCCTGGAATGTATACAGAAGACATAATGGACTGTGAGCTCATCACTTCTAAAATGTTTTGCTTCTGAGTTTTTTCTACAACTTGTGAATGCTCTAAAGAATTCAAAGGCACTCGGAATACAGCAAATCTTAAGCTAGTGTTAGTTCAGGATCAAGTTAGCTGTAGTTAGTATTTTTCTAAATTCCTTCTGTCTGTCCTGAAATTCTCAACTTTGTATGCAACTTGCTTGTTACGTACTTAATGTTACAAGTTAAATTGCTTAATTTGATTTATTACTGGTAATAAAATATTACTCAATTTTAAATATTATGGATGGTGGTTTATGTATTAGCCAAAGTGTAAAACCAATGTACTATTAACATTGGCTTTCACCATTCCAATACTTACAACTCAAGCTACTGCTACCAGACTATACTACAGATGGCATATTTTAGGATTTCCAATAATTATGTTCTCAGTGTGCCAGATTATTAGTGGCAATGTTAAAAATACAGCAAAACAGAAACTAGTATGGGAAAAGTATAATTTGCCACCTCTGGAAACACTATGTATGTGTGTGTCTTTGTATAATGAACTTGTCCATGTTACAGTTATTGTAGGTAAGGTAATACTGAAAAGCAATGGGCTGAGAACAAAGCCGGTGAAGTCTTGCAAAGCTGACGAACTCCAGTCTGCAGTTATACAGTGCAAGGTTTGTTTGGGGGCAATCCTGTTGGTCATAATCTGAGAAGAAGTGCACATTTTCACTATGCTATTAAGGCCAAATGAATGTTATTTATATAGTCAGCATAACAGAAAACGAAACCATAACCCTGTCACAAGTGGATGTGGTTTTATATGCTCATCTACAACACATTAATTGGTGGAAGCAGCAGGATATACTGCAAACTAGACTTGTTTAGTCTGCAAAATAGTTTTGCCAGCAAAGCTTCTTGTACCTTTGCAACTAAAAAGTAAGTATACAATAGTATACACTGCATAACAGTTATTTTTTTTACTCACAATATGACAACATGTTATTTGCATATTCTGCTAAAGACTGCAAATCCAAAGGACTCCCATGTAATGCTCTGAACACGGATAATTCACAACAGTCACTTTTTCAATAGTAAATGTTCGAACTATACGACCTGGAGATAGACTAACAGGGGAGTAGGTATGTAGCAAGCTTATGACTCTTAACACTTACTCAAGCACTAAATGTGTATGCAACCAGCAATGAACTGATCAGGACAAATGGGTAAGTAATTAACTCCTCTATTTATGGGCAAACCCATGGATGCACTAGGTACGATATCCAGTTATAAATTGTCCAGAGAATTTGAAAGTAGAAATGAGCTTTCTGAATGCTTTAAACTTACTCGCACAGATTGCAAAAAATACAGGATGCAGGGGAAAACCAGAAGACAATGTTAGTGATTTCACTGCAAACATAAGCGCCTTAACATACGTGTAAAAAGATGTCAAGTTTCTACTTTTGAAATATTATGACATCTTATGTTAAGGATCAATACTCAGTCCATTGCCTGAGGATATGAAAGATATGGCTACCAGACTTAGAATGTACCTCAGCTAGAGAAATGGGTGAAAAGGGTGACCTCTAGCAAAATGCATTAATATATGAAGACCAGTAAGGGCAGGCTAAACTATCACAGCAGGTCCCAAAGGAAAAGAAAAGAGAAGAGAATGTACTTCTAGTTCTTATCAAGAATTTAGGGTTATGTTTGTGAATGTACAACTGTCCATATGGACAGTTGCATCATGACAGTAATTGGCTGTCTTGAAACTGCCCCTGCTCCAGATTATTAGAAGTGTCTGTAGCTTTTACTGATACAGGATAAAGAAACAATTGCAGCCATAACTATTGTTAAGCCTACAGACAGTACAGAGGAACAGTATTTGCCTAAGCTGTCCACTCTACACAGGACAGTTCTTCAGGTTCCTTAGCCAGAGTCCATGTAACAGTGTTTGAGGGTATACCCAGTTGATATTTTAATAGGTAACTATTCTAATAAGTTTCTTATGAACATGCAATTATATGTAACCAGGCATGGAGATAAAGTACATTTGTGCAAGAACTTACCATAACAGATGTCCTGCTTATTACTTTTGCAGCAGTCCTTACAATATGGATACCCTAGCGAGGATAGCCATACATCTGGCCATCATACCAAAGTCATGGGCCCTTCCAGACATTGTAAGTCAGATGTCTGTACTATGTTCAAGGTGTAAGGTACACAAGCGACGTACAAGCAACCCAAAAACTGAACTGCCCCACGATAACAGGATGAGCTAATGATGAAGAAAAGAAAGACTGTGCATGTACACCCAGAAATAAGTAAAAAGAAGATCCTTCTCCAACAGGGGAAGGTGAGAAGGAGGGAGGGAGGGAGGAACAGAACACTGCAAAAGTGAAAAGTAAGACATCTACTGTTATGGTAAGTTCTTACACAACTGTACTATGTCCTTCAGCATTACTTACAATAGGGACAGTACTAGAGCTACTGTAAAAGATGGGATGAGGAAGAAGGAACTGAGTAATACTCCAAAAATCCATGGAGGGTGGTCCTGACAAAATTTGCTCTGGCCCTAGAAATCACATCTAACTTATAGTACTTGGTAATTGTATGTACAGAAGACAAAGCAGTGGCTTCTAAAATGGATCTAGCATTGAGACCTTTGAAAAAGACTCCAGAAGAGGCAACTGCCCAAGTAGAAGGAGTATGAACATAAGCTGGAAGCTACTTTCCATGAAAATAACAAAAAAGAAATGTCTTTAGAAATCCAACATGGTTTGCTTAGAAATAGCTAAACCCAATTTATTGCCTTGAAAAGAACAAAATAGAGCTCAGATTTCCTATCTTTAGTTTTGTCTAAATAATATGGAGCTGTCTTTCCATATCCAAAGAATAGAAAATCCTCAAACTACTATTTTATGGAGAAGGAATGGAAAGGAAGGAAGGAAAATAAATGGTCTGATTCAAAGATAAATCAATGACTTATTTTGGCGCAAAAGAAGAAGTGGTCCGAAGAGCCACTCTGTCTCTGCAAGAAAAAAATAGAAAAGGAAGTGCTACCATAAGGCCCTGAAGATCAGAGACTTTCTCTGCATAAGTCAAAGCCACAAAAAAAAAATCTTTCAAGTACAGAGCTTTAAAGAGTAAGAAGCTGATGATGGCTGAGTCAATTCCTCAAGAACAAAGTTAATGTCCCAAGAAGGAAAAATTGGTTTTCTTGGAGGCCCAATATGAAGGATGTCTTTTGTGAACTATTTAACCTGAAACTTAGAAGAATGTGATCCAGAAGCAAACAAGCAGAAATTAGTTTTAACAGAAGAGAATGTTACAGCAAAAGTGAGCAACTGTCACACACAAGAAAGTAGGAATACCCACTAAAAGTGGGTCCTGCTCATTACTGGGACACCAAGAAAAAATAGTTTTTACTCTGCTGTATAAAATTTTCTATCGTATGGTTTTCTGGCCTCCTGCAAAACTTGCAGAATGCCCATTCCAAAACAGGAGGAACTGCAGAAGATCTGGGAGAATCCATCTGTAAGACATCAGAGTATTTCTTCTGGATGTCAGACATCTGGGAGCTTTCCCAATGAAAACTGTACATCTTGATAATGGTGTTCCCAAAAGAAAGCTATTCAGTCGGTGAGTTAGACAGAGAGTATATTCTTCATCAAAACCTAAAGCAAGAAGACAGTGAATCTGGACAGATTAAGTCAAATAATTCTTCCCAGAATCCAAAGCCTCATCCTCAACAGCCAAATCAAAATCCCTAGGTCTTTTATAAGGATTGGAAGGAAGAACAGCAGAAGTTAATGACAAACCGTGTGGGGACTTTAAAGCCATAACAGCATTAAAAAGATCTTCAATGAAGTCTTGCCATTCTTTTTAAGGATCTTTATCAACAGGAGACACATGCCTAGTCTTTTGTTTCTTTTTACTGGAACCTCGGCCCTAACAAACTTAGAAGGTTCTCAACCCTGTCTTACCTCTGTGAGGGAACCAGGTATTTATTCCCTTACAAGTATCTGTGGAATCCCTCTATGTCCTTCAGAAATGACCAGCCTCAGTTCCCCTTCTTGTCAACAACAGACATTGTCTCAGATCAAGAATATGTGCAAATGGCAGGCCCTGTGTCGGCCTCCAAAACCGAAAGCAGGGGTAGCAACTGGATGGTCTCAGGCTATTCATCTGACCCTACATTAAGGTTACTAAGGTTAATTTGCTGCTAGACAAGTCTGCCAGACTGAAACCTAAGCCAATGTACAGAAAATTAATAACAGATTACATGAAAGCAAAAACAGTCACTATGTAAAACTAAGTGCAATGACATGTTCAGTGGAAAAACTGCAGAAGGAATGTGGAAATATTTGAAAAAGAAATTGTTTAAATGCAAAAAATAAAAAAAAAATGTTTAACATCAGGATCTAGGCATGCAACGTCAGGAGGATATATTTTCATAAAAACAAGATACTTGATTAAACTGAGAGACAAAAAAATATTTGAAATGGAAAACAGGTTGAACTACAACTTTGAAAATTGAAATAAACAAGCTGGACAGACAAATTAAGCATAGTGTGAGACAAGATCAAGAAAATTTGAAGAAAAGTTATATAAAGATACTGAGCATAATAAAATTTGAAGAAAAGTTATATAAAGATATTGAGCATAATAAAATTTGAAGAAAATTTATATAAAGGTATTGAGCATAATAAATAAGAGGTGAAAGGAGTAAATACATAAACTGATAAGCTGTGGGTAGACTCAAATTTATTCTCAGACACAACAAATTATAGATATATTTATAAAATGTTATGCAAAACAGTTTGGCTCCACAAAAGGGATGATAATTTGTCCTAGTGACATCCAGGTAACCTCAGATACTGAAATCAGATTAGATTATATTGAAAAATAACTATACAAAATGGACTCAAACAAAGCACACGAGGAGACAGAATTAGTAAAAATGACATTAGAAGAGTTCAGCAAGCACTTACAGTATCACTGTATCTATTATTTACTAGGTTGTATAAATATGGTGAGATACCTCAAGATTACAGACATGCTATTTATTAATCTGGTCTTTAAGGGAAAGGGGAGTAGGACAAACCTACAGTCATACAGAAACTTAAGTCTACTTTTGTTTTGTGGAAAACAACATTGGATAAGGCATTGTCAGAACTGGAAAGGTTGTGCTGAAAATAAATGTTTTACCACTGGAACATGATGTTCTATAATAATATAATAACAGTAATTGAATGAAAATTTGTTCTGTGATGTCATTTACATAGATTTAACTTCAGCATTTGATAGGGTCATACATAAAACACGGATACATAAATTAAAACAATTAGGTACCAATATACTCCTGATAAGATGGATAGCTGCATGGCTTACAAATAGGACATAGCAAGTATCATACAGCAAATGGACAGGTGAAATCCTTGGTTACAGTCAGAGTGTCCCACAGGGCTCTGTCCTAGGCCCCTACTTGTTTAGACTGTATCTATCATATCAATCTTTTTTATTGAAGTGTTCTACAGTCTGTATGCAGATGACTTGAAATTGGGTAAACTGATTACAAGCATTACAGACAGGGCACGTCTGCAAAGAACTTAACTAAACTGACCATTTGGGCACAGGAAAAGAATATGCAGAAAAATACATCAAAAACAAAGCATATGAGATTTGGGAGATATAAATTGAAAAGTGAATATTTAATAAAGCAGACAGTGACTGAAGCTGTAGATTCATTTAAGGACCTAGATATATAGGTAGATCCAGCTTTGAGTTTTACTAATCATATCAACCAATTGGTTAATGTTAGTTACAGAAAGTACAGTTGTATACACTTACCATAAATGTAGATGTTCAAGTGTATTCACTGTTGCAGTCATCACATTTGGGTTAACTGCCTGCAGGTAGCCCTTAGTCGGCCTGAATACCAGAGTCTTGGAATTTCTGCGTCAGATGCTGTCGCTTCTTCCATGATGTCAGGTCATCAGGGGTATAAAACATGCAGCCGATGCCATTACACCAGTTTTTCTTGCCTCAGATGTCAGGTGCCCCCAAAAATAGTAAGCAATTACATGGTATGGAACACCCCCAACAAAAAGCAAATACACATGATATAAGAAATGCCAAACAACAAAGATAGGTAGAAGTAAAGATAAGTCAGGGGACTGGAGGGAGGGTAACCAGGTCTGCAACAGTGAATACACTCGAACATCTACATTTATGGTAAGTGTACACAAATGTACTATGTTCTTCGTGTTTCACTGTTGCAGTCATCACATTTGGGTTGATCACCAAAGCTAAGGAAGGGTGGAGGTAGTTAAGAAGCATTAGGGCTGGCAATCAGGCCCTGTAAGACTGCTGTGGCAAATCCAGCTCTGGATTTAGAAAAGATTGGTAAGTGGTAATGCTTGGTGAAAGTGTTTGCAGAGCTCCAGGTTGCAGCTTCCAGGATGTCCCTGGTAGGGACTTCCCAGAGGAATGCTGTAGAGGTTGATGTAGCCCTAGCGGAATGTGTTCTGATCCCCTGTGGGGTGGGTTTCCCATGGTGCTTATAGCAGAAATGGATGGAGCATGCTATCCATTTAGACATGGTTTGCTTTGAAATGGCCCTGCCCTGTGCCCCTACAACAAAGCTGACTACCAGCTGGTCAGATTTTCTGAAAGGCTTAGTCTTTTCCAGCTAGAACCTGAGCTGCCTGTGCACATCCAGGGAGTGCAGGATCCTTTCCCCTTTATTCTGAGGTTTAGGGAAAAAAAGTAAGCAAATGAATGGATTGGTTTAAAGCCGCACAAGATATCACCTTGGGCATAAATGATGGGTTAGTCCTGTGGGAGACCCTGTCCGCATGGAAGATAATGAAGGGTTCCACGGCCATAAGGGCCTGCAATTCAGACACTCTTCTTGCTGAAGTGATGGCTAGAAGTAAAGCTGTTTTCCAGGAGAGGAATTTTAACTCAGCTGTGGCAGCAGGTTCAAAGGGCGGAAGCGTGAGATTTTACAATATAAAGTTAAGGTCCCAAGCAGGAGTGGGAGCTCTCCAGGGGGGGTCTTAAATTCTTGGATCCTCTCAGGAACTGTTTGAGCAGAGGATGAAAAAAAAGGGGTGGCTCAGTATTACAATGAGCTGAGATGGCAGAGGCATGGATCTTAATTGAAGAGAAGGATAGGCCTTTGTGGAGCATTTCTGATAAGTAATCTGGTATATGAGGTAAGTTGGGCACAGTTGTGTCCATTCCCTGAGACTGGTTCCAGGAGCAGTATATTTTCCACTTTTCCGAATAGGATTTTCTCATACTAGGCCTCCTTGCCTCAAGAATGACATCCAGCACCTGCTTACTGAGAGTTGCTGGAGAAGAATTCAGAGGATGAGCCAGGCTGCTAGGTTCAGGGCCTGTAGCTGAGGGTGCAGAATCTGGCCTGCCTGCTGGGACAGCAGGGAAGGAGTCTGAGGCAGGTGCCATGGTGGCAGCATTGTCAGGGTGTGGAAAAGAGGGTACCAGTGCTGACGTGGCCAGTCTGGTGCAATCAGGATAGTTCTTGGCTTGTCCTGTTTGATCTTTAGTAGAACCTTTGAGAGGAGGGGCAGAGGGGGGAAAGGCATAGATTGAGAGGTTTTCCCAGGTGAAGGACAGGGCATCCACTTTCCAAGCTTGGCTTTGGGGAGTTCAGGTGCAATATTTACTCAATCGATAGTTCTGAGGGGAAGCAAAAAGATCCACCTCTGGTGTCCCCCAAATGTGCCTCAAAAGCTTGAATATTCTGGGTTCCAGTTTTCACTCATGTGGGTCCATGAGATTTCTGCTTAAGTCGTCTTCCAGTGAATTTAGTTTGCCTGGCAGGAATTCAGCTTGCAGGTGCACTTGGCTGCTCAAGGCTGTGTTCCACACAGTCATGGCTAATCTGCAGAGTGGGTAGAAATGGGTTCCCCCCTGCTTGTTTATGTACTACATAACTGTGGTGTTGTCTGTCTTTACCAATAGTTGTGTCCTGGAAGAATAAAGCCTTTGAAGGCTGTTATAGCATTCTGTACAGCTAACATTTCTTTTTGATTGATATGCAGGTGCATTTGCGTTGGGTTCCACTTGCCCTTAATGCACTGCCCTGCCATGTAAGCCCCTCATGCATAGTATGATGCATCTGTTGTTAGGGTTTGGGCGGCAGGGGGTAGAATGAAAGGGAGTCCCTTGTTGTGGTTGCAGGCCTCTGCTCACCCAAGGAACTCTGTCCTTAAGCAAGGAATGATAGAAATCATTGTTTCCAGGTCCTGAGAATGTTGACACCAAAGACTTTTTAGGTACCATTGAAGTTTCCTCATATGCAGTCTTGCATATGGAATTAATAGAATACAAGAGGCCATGAACCCCAGGGCTTGCAGTATTTTTGTATTGCAGATATGCGGGTTTTGGTGGCCAGTAGATTGAAGTAGTTTGTCAAATAAATTTGTTTCTCTGGGAGTGAGGAATGCCATCTCGGAAGTTGTGTTCAAGCTTGCTCCCAGGAATACAACCTGTTGGCTGGGTACCAGCTGTGATTTCTTTTCCTTGATGGTGTACCCCAGTGAAGTTAGAAGTCTCTTTACAAATGCCAGGTGCTGTAGTAGCAAGTCCTGACTGTCTGCCTGAATCAGGCAATCGTCCAAGTATGGGTAATCTGAATGCTTTTCTGCTTGCAATATGCAATGGCTGGAGCTAGGCACTTTGTGAATACCCTGGGCGCAGTAGATAAGCCAAAGGGAAGTGCATAGAGTCTGCTCTGAAGCGTGGGTATTTCCTGCAAGATTCCTGGGGATGTGCAGATAGGTTTCTTTTAAGTCTAGGGTTGCTAGCCAGGAGTCCTTGGCTAGCATAGGAAGCAGCTGTTGGAGAGTTAGCATTTTGAATTCTGGAACCACCAGAAAGGTGTTAAGAATAGACAGATCCAGGATAGGATGCCAAGAGTTTTCTTTTCTGGGAACCAGAAACAGTCTAGAATAAAAACCTTGTCCCCTTTGTTCTGCTGGGACAGGTTGAATAGACTTGATGCTGAGAAGAGAAAGTACTTGCTTTTGGGCCTCTGCCCATTGGTTTGGGGGAAGGTCTGGCCATCTGCTTAGTGTTGGAAGTGGAATCTGTATCCCTGGGAAACAATGTTGAAGATCCATCTGTCTTGGGTAATGCATTCCCAGTTTTTGGCATGCAGGGCAAGTTTCCCTCCTAAAGGTTCAAGTACTTGGGCAAGGCTTGGAAGAAGTAAGGATAAGTCATTGTGCCATTTTACCATAGGATGGTGGCTTACTACTCCCTGGTTTGGACGTGGGAGCACTCCATTGCTTAGATCTGTGCATAACCTGAGCCTGAAGTCTTGGTGGTCTGCTGCCCCTGGGCTTGGACTGAGAAGGCCTGGAAAGGACTGGAAAAGACCAGTTTTTTGAAGGCCAATGCCTACTGAATCTAGGTGGCTGTACTTGTAAGAAATCCTTAACAGTTTGCATAGATTTAGCTTTCTCCTCCATTCTTTTGCGGACTTCTTCTGCTTTATTACCAAATAAACGCTCTTGGTTTAATGGTGCATCTAGTAATTTTGCTTGGACATGATCTGGCAAGTTTTGTTCCTTAAGCCAAGCATGCCTTCTAAGAACAGACACAGTGACAGCAGCCCTGCAAGATGCTTCTAAGGCATCAAACCCACATTGAAAATTATGTTTACCAACTTGGTTAAAAGAATGCATTAACTATTGTAAATCTTTGTGTTCTGCAGTGAGGAATCAACAACATTTTCTGTTTAATTAGCTCCATAATATGCTGCTGATACTTTAACATATGAAACTGACAATTTAAGGTGCTAATGGCAAGAGTAGCAGAGGTGTATACCTTCTTACCCCATCTGTCTAAAGCCCTAGAATCCATGTCCGAAGGGGTAGGGTTTTTGGCAGTTGTAGCCTTAATGCCTTTAGGTCCCTGGGAAATGGTCTCTAGATCCGCAGTAGAATTCTTAAAAAGGAATTTGTGAGAGTCAGGTACTCTACAGTACCTGTCAGGCTTCCTGGGAGCTGGAGGCAAAGTATCAGGGGTAAGGCTGGATTCCAAGAAGACATCATCTACAATTTCCAGAACAGGAGGGATAGCTACAGGCCTGTGCTGAGGCAAGTTTAAACATTCCCCGAGTCTCTTTTTGGACAGAGTAATTCTGGCTCTCCCAGTGGAAATGCTCTCTAAGGGTATGCAGGGTTTCACCAAAAGAAAAATCTTCTGGAGGGGAGGCAGAGGGAATGGAATCCTCTGCATCAGAATCCTCATAGGCAGATAACGGTATGTCCTGGTTGTCAGAAGGCTCAGAGTTATCAGATTCCTGATCAGAAGAATCAGAAGGAAAATCAGTTATTGGTCTCTTTGAGGGGGAAGGCTGACTTCCCCTAATTAAGGTAATGAGGTCTTCAGCCATTCTAAGCATTTGTTTTTGTGGCATGTGGGCCTGAGAATGCACTTTGATCGTCGGTTTCTTGGGCGTAGTGCAAACTCTAGGCCTGAGAAATTCAGTATTTTTGGTGTGAAATGAAGTCTTCGGTTTAAAATGTAAATCAGAAGGCCTGAATACACCCTCAGATGCCAGTGCCTGCACAGCGTCTTCAGACCCATCCAAGGTAGAGACATTTGCAGGTTCCATAGTCGAAGAAGCATCTCACGGCATACCGGACACCGAATGGGTCTCAGTAGAGGCCTATGAATCTGTAGAAGCGGTTATCAGGGGCTGCAAAAGCACCTCACTGAGTACCGGTGAACTGGCAACTAGCGTAACGATAGCGTTGTCAGCAGTTTTGGACCTATGCAGTCTGTCTCTGTCTTTATCCTTGCGTTTTTTTCGGAAGATCGGTAGTCGGAAGGCTTATTGAAGCTATTTCAGAGTACAAAGATAGAGAGCAAAAGAATTTAGCTACAAAAATTGCCCGACAACAAATTGTTCGGGCGTTGAACAAGGCACAAAACCGACAGCGAGGGACGTTGTGGTCTGGGCCTAAACAGGTGACGCAGTAAGAATGAAAATCTCTGTGAGGTATTTGCTTTCCACAGGCAAGACAATTATTAATTTTTTTCTGACATCGGTTAGAGTAAGAAAAAAGGATCCCCAACGGGGTACTTATCTTTTAGAAGACTTCAGGTCTGAAAGTCAAAAAAAGAAAATTTCAGGAGGTGGCCGACCGGCACTTGCAAACTGCTTCGGCTTCGGGCACCGCACAGCAAGAAAGACTGGTGAAATGGCATCAGCTGCATGTTTTATACCCCTGATGACCTGACGTCATGGAAGAAGCGACAGCATCCGATGCAAAAATCCCAAAACTCTGGTATTCAGGCCGACTGAGGGCTAGCTGCAGGCAGATAACCCAAATGTGATGACACAAAAAGCATCTATAGGTTGTATAAAAAGATTTATAAAGTCTAGGAAATCAGAAATGAAGACGTTATTATTTGTTAGTTGCAGTAGACCCAAACTTGAGTACAGAATAACAATATGGAAACCTTATAAGAAAACAAGCATGAGTAAACTGGAAAGCATACAGTGGAAACATACCAAGGGCATCCACGGATGTGAAAAATTAAGTCATTATGAAAGACTAAAATATATGAATTTGTACAGTGTCTCATATAGATATTTAAGAGGAGACCTAATTCAGGTATATAGGGCATTTAGAGGCAACTACCTCCGGGAATGTCTGGGATTATCAAAAAGTAGTAGAGAATCATCAGCCAACCTATGTAAAAGTACTGTTGGAATTGAATTCATCCTCAAGTCTTGGTGAGTACCTTCATGAGGTGGACCCTGTTTTTCACAAAATCTCACCAAGACAATACTGATATACAGACTGTATTGTATATAGCATATATCGTGGCCAGAAGTAGGTTAAAAAATAAAAAAGATAGCTAGGTGCACAAGAACCGGGATAAAAAAAGTGCCTAATCTTGGTAGGTGCACTGGTGCCAAGACTGGAAAAAAATGACAGTGTAGAATCCTCAAAATACAGAAACATTCCTACAATGGGGCTAGGCCAAGCCCAGGGGGAGGATGCCCCCCCCCCCTGTTGTAGAAGGAAGTCGTAGTCCTCAAAAATCACAAAAACTGACAGACCAAAAAAGAGTCATGAAGACAATAGAGTGGACTGCTGAGGATAAGAAAGAAATTATGTATTGTTACTATTATGCAAGAAGCCCAGAATTTCCAGACAAAAGCTATACGAAAATATTGAGAGAGATTAGAGGACAAAAATACTTCCACAAGAAAAACTGTCAGAAGCTTCAAATAAAAATGTGTGTTCGTTAATACAACAGATTAAAAAAAAAAACATTACGTAACCCAAGAAACCTTGGGCTGTTTGGGAAAATTACCACCTAAGTACATGCAAAAATATAAAGAATAAAATCTAGAGTCTTTTGAGAGGCATAAAAAAAGAAATGTGGACATGGGGAAAAAAGAGAGATCTGATTTGGTGCAATATTTATGCAAAAGAGAAAACTAAATTAATCAACACAAAAAGGCAGCCCCAAAGATATTTGAAGAGAAATACAGACAAAGGTATCCAGACATGGGGGTCTTATAAAAAAAAAATTACAATCATACTTTGACATGTTACCGATACCTGTAACTCCGTATGAATTGCAGGAGTCATTACTGGGTACATTGTGGGTGCTGCAAACAGCACTTCTGGCTAACATCAAAGATTGAAACAATACTAATTTCATGAACTTTAATCATACTTTGACTCAGGAATGGGGTCCATTCCTGTCATGGTATTAGAAATCCAAAAGATATGGAGAAATTAAAAAAAAAAAAAAAGCTTCTATAGGAATGAGAAGTATACTAACTGGTTCTCTGAACATCACGCAAACGCTCCTCTCGTAGCATAGGGCATAAAAAGTCATGCTCAGCCATAGCATCCTCAGACTTCTTTGCCACCAGTCTGAAAGCTTCTTCTGATCGATCTGTTTGCCTTTGCATCTTTTCCGCCAGTTGAATGCATTTTCATTCTCCGGTGACTGCCTACAGCTTGTTGCTGAAGTCCAAGCCAATGCAGATAAGTACCCAGTTGGGGTTTTGTTTTTTTCTTGGCTTTGTGGGTGCTGTTGGGGTTAATGTCATCCACAAAGGGTAAATGCCAGTGCGGGAGACAGATTCCCAATAAAGACCGCCACTATAAGCATCTTTTTTACTTAGGATCCTCTCACGACTATAAATCTTTTTCGATTTGTAACGCGTTTGTCCAGAAACACCTTTATAGTATGCTTTCTTCCCTTTCCTTGTATCTTGAGAATCAGTCACTTAAGCTTCTCCCTAAAGATACAATGAAAAAACTTCCCGCCCTGAGGGTCAGCCATTAGGGAAGACGGTGAAAAAGGTAAGACAGGGGTCCAGGGAAGTAAATAGTGTGGGAAGAAATAGCCAGGGAATTGTTATGGCTAGGCTTGTATAGGCCCTAAGGCCGATACCCTAGTACCAACCTATGAACCTATATTCTGCTGCCCAGCCTCTGTGGGTGTTTCTCCCAAGCTCGTGACAAACCCGGAGGCTTGCCTAGCTGTGTTGTCAGATTCCTCTGCTGTGGCTGGGTTGGAGGCCGGCAAGGATCCGGCTGGCAGCACATCTGATGAGGCACTGCAGGCATCCATTTCGGATGTTCGGGGGAACCATGGTTGATTATTTCCAAGGGGCCTCCGGGGGTTCCAGAGATTCTAGTTAGGTAAGAAGTTTCTACTATGGTTATCTAATGCCACCCTGGGTCACGGCCTCAGTTTTATAGGGCGGAAATTTCCTTAAAAAGGAAACAAAAAACTAAACATGTTTCTTCTGCTACTAGGTATCCACAATGCGAGTGCCAGGCCTTTACTCAGGGGTTATGTATTTAATGCTTTAATCTCATTAAAGCCTCCTCAAGAGGATTCTGTTCCTGCTTCACCTTGGTCCTCTCCTCCCCTTAAAAGGCCTAGAGAACAGGATTCTGAAGAAGAATCCCTGACTTATTCTATTCAAATTCCTTCTTCTTTGGACTGTGGGTAAGAGAAGGAATCTAATATTCCTAATATTCCTTTTGATTAAATTTCCTTTGGGGACACAATTTCTAGGATAATGGATTTTTTTAAATGGGATTGTGCTCAGGTCTCTAATATCCATAGGATATGAGTTGATGCAGATGGAATCTCCTAAACTTGCTGCTATCCCTCCTGTTTTGGCTGCCTTGTTGGATGCTTTTTCCAGTGCCTCTAAGTTACCTGATTCTCTGCCCTCTGTTCTCAAGAAGCCCGATAAGTTTTATAGGGTGCCTGAGGATAGCAACTTTTTGTAAAAATGTCCTGCTGCTGATCCCTCTGTGGTATCTGTACCTTCTGACAAGCCATCTCATTTGCTTCCTTCACCTAAATTACTGCCTTCTGACAAGGACAGCAGCACCGTGGAAAGACTGGGTAAGGTTTTCACTTCTGCTATCCTAGCTTTTATGGCTATTATTTATTAGACCCATATAATTAGGTATGTGTTGGCTCTCTTCTCTCAGGCTTGTCAGCTTATTTCTGATCTTCTGACTCTGAGGGTAAAACTTCTGCTCTTTCCTTGCTAGGGACTTCCCCTCAAGTGGTTCATCATTCTATCAACTGTAGTTATGATGCAGCAGATGATTCTTCTAGGGTTGCGGCTTTTGGGTCAGTGATTTGGAGGTATTCTTGGCTTTGGCTTCAATCTTTTCCTGATGATGTTAAGGCTAATTTGATGGATGTTCCTCTGGATAATAAACTTTTGTTTGGGGAAGCAGATGTTGGTTTAAGTCATTTCAGGATAAGGAGCTTAAACATCTGTTTCTTTCTCTTGTGCCTAAATTTCAGAGAAACTACCCAAATAAGCCAACTTTTGTTCACAGGTAATCTCACCCTTTTACTAAATGTAAAAAGACTGGTAAACAGCCTCTTCCTGCTAAGGCCACTCAGACATCAGGGTTTCAAAAGTCTTCTTCTCCTGACAAACCAGATGCTGTAAGACAATCCATCTCTTCCCATCCATATTCCTCTTTCTCTTCCCGTTTGGCTTCAGATCACTCAGGATTTTTGGGTTCCTTCAATCATTCTTCAGGGGTACTTCATGGTGTGGAATTCCTGTCCTCCTTTTATGGGCATTCCTCAGCCTCTTTGGGAACAACTTCCTTTCTTCCCAGAGGTTCTTTGAGATCTCTCGACTCACAGTACTATTCAAGGAATGCCTGTGTCCCAAAAGGGGAAGGGTTATTTTCTCAAGAATGTTTCTAGTGCCCAGAAAAGGGGCACTTGGAGACCAATTCTAGACCTTTCTCATCTAAACTCTTTTCCGAAGGTGCCTTCCTTTCAGATGTTGTCCCTTCAGACTCTGTTTCCTCTCTTGCTCCCTCAGGCCTATTTAGTGTCTCTGGATCTCAAGGATGCTTATCTCCATATTCCAATCCATCCTCTTTTTCAGGAAGTTTTTGCATTTCTCTGTTGCTTCGTGGCATTTTCAGTTCACTAAATGCCTCACTCCTGAGATTGCTTTTTGCAGGCTTCAAGGGATCCAAATATTTCCTTACTTGAATGACCTGCTGATTCAGGCATCCTCTCCAGAGATCCTTTAGCAAAATCTTCATTTTGCCATTTCCCATCTTCAAAGCCTGGGGTTCACAATAAACTTCAGAAAGTCTTCTTTGACTCCTCCTCGGGATAATGTCTTTCTGGACTGCAGGATTCAGACTGTTCCAATGCTAGCATCCTTGCCTCCTCTTTCTAACTCTTCTTCCTCTGGTCTCCATTACAGCCAGGGATTTTCTCAGAGCTTTGGGCTTCATGGGATCCACCATTCCAATGCTCCATCTGGCTAAACTTCACATGAGCAAGTTTCAGTGGTTTCTGAAGTCATCCTCTAGACATTGTATTTCCTCTTCTTCCTTGTCTCAAAAAGGAACTTCAATGGTGGATTCAGCAGTTGTCTCTGAATCCAGAACTCTCTTTTCATCCCCGTCTTCCCTCTCAGGAATTGTTCACAGATGCTTCACACGTGGGATGGGGAATAACATTTGGCTCCCTAAAGATACAGGGGATGTCGTCACCTCATCAGCAGAATGAGCACATCAGTGTCAAAGAGATGAGAGCTCGTATGCTGGCTGTTCAGGTCTTTTGTCCTCTCTTCTCTCCAGGGCATCTCAAAGTATTCACAGACAATACCACAGTGAAGTGGTATATCAACAAACAGGGAGGAAGAAGACCTTATCTTCTTTGCCAGTTGGCACTTCAGGTGTGGGATCTTGCTGTCAAGTATCAAGTGATGCCTATGGCAGTTTATATCCCTTTAGATCAGAACAATGTGGCAGACACTCTGAGCAGAATCTTAACTCAATCCCATGAATGGATGCTTCGCAGGGATGTGTTTCTGGACATATGTCCACCAGTTTGACACTCCTCAAGTAGATCTAAGATCTATTTGCCTCCCCTCTGAACAAGCAACTTCCTCTATTTCGTGCCAGAGTCCCAGGTCCTCTGGTGTGGAAGGTGGACGCCTTCTCATTTTCTTGGGAGGGGATGTTTCTTTATTCATTAATTCCCCTTCTTCTCATTCTGAAAGTCCTGTTCAAGATTCAACAGGATGCTCCCAATATCTTGTTGGTGACTCCCTTTTTACTGCAACAGCACTGGTTCCCCTCTACTTCTGTATATAGCCAAGGGCAATCATCACAAGTTACCTCACAGGGTGGATCTACTCACACAAGACAAGGGATCTCTCATCCATCCCCACCTGTTCACGCTTCAACTGACACTGTGGATGATAGGATTTTGATTCATCATAGACACCTTTTTTCTCAGGACGTGCTGAAGGTCCTGCAGGAAGTCAGGAAACTTACTAATGGTAAATCCTACTTATCCAAATGGAACAGGTTTTCTTTTTGGTGTCTCTCTCTGGTAAACTGGACCCACTTACTGTGGATGTTGTTTTGTTCTCTCTTATTTGTGTGTTACTCAATGCTGGTTTGGCCTACTCTATTAAGGCCAACTTATCAGCTATCTCTGCTCATCTGCCTTTAACTCCTCATTTAGCTTCTAGATTTGATGCTAAACAATTTCTTAAAGGCGTCCTTAATATTACACCTCCCAGGAAGCCTGTTCCTCCTCCCTAGCATCTTAATTTTGTTTTGGAGAAGTGGACTCAGGCCCCTATTAATCCAGGTGCTTTAGCTTCCTTGCAACATTGTTCTTGGAAAACTGTTCTTTTGTTAGCTCTTACTTCTGCCAGATGGGTGACTGAGTTGCAAGCCCTTATGGCTTGTCCTCCTTTTTTGATATTTCATGAGGACAGGGTGTCTTTCCACACTAATCCTTTTTTTTATGTCTAAGGTGGTTAATGAGTTGGCACTTAGTCTATTAATTTACCTACTTTTTTCTCCTCTCCACAACCTGACAGGAGAGGGTGCTGCATACTCTGGATGTGCACAGACAACATAAGACTAAGGTTATTAGAAAATCTGATCAGTTGTTTGCTTCTTTTCATCCTAGGTCTGTAGGATTAGCTGTATCCAAGCAAACTATTTCTTCTTGGATTTCAAAGGCTATTTATTTTTCTTACACTTTTCATGGCAGCAGTCTTCTTTCTTCTGTAAAGGATCATTCTATTAGAGTTGTGGTTTCTTCTGGTGCTTTTTTAAGGGCTTAGATACTAATTCTATTCTTGAAGCAGCTACCTGGACTTCTGTGCATACTTTTACCAAGCATTACTAGTTGGATGGTATTTCTAGAGCTGTTCTTCATTGCTCCTCCATCCCCGTAGTTCTTTACCTTTCTGGATGTACAGGTTACTCCTTGAGTTTCCTTAGAATGGTGCTCCTACTGGGGCAATCAGTTCTGAGGATGGTATGCCTGAATGTCACCTTTATGTTCTATGTTACAGGAGGAGTATTGGATTGATGTTCAACATACCTTAAAGCAAACAGTAGGCTTTTGATGGACTGGCCGGACATCAGGCCTCCAAGGCAGGGAATCCCCTACATTATGAATACTGCAGCAGCGAAGGCAAGGACATCTACTGTTACGGTCAGATTTTACACAACTGTACTTTTTGGTGTAATGGCAGGCTAGAAGGGTATTAATATCCATGCTTCAAATATTTGTATGTATTTATGTATGCATACATGTACAGAGACATCCGGCAGAGGCTGAACAGCAGGAGTCTCCGTCATAACTTTTTCTACTTCTTTTTTGAAGGTGGCTAGATGTTCAGGCAGGTAGTTTCTAAATTCATGGTCCCTTGAGTGAATAATTTCAACCACTGACTCTTTAAATATACAGAAAGGGAAGACAGATGGCTGTTCAGGGTCTTAGGAGCAAATGCTAGGCCGTGATTTGCACCCAAATGAAAAAAGGCACTTCTTCTGTGTATCCTTATGGAAAATCTGCCTCCCACACCCTTTCTGAATGATGTATACCTTCAATAAAGTCAACAATGAGAAAAAAACAGAGAGTCCCCAATGGGATACTTATCTGCCCTAGGCTTGCAGCCAATATGAGACAAATGATTTTCAGACAATTCAAAACACAACATTCGGACAGGCAACAAAGAAGTTCTGGGATTGGGTGCTTGTATATCACTTATGTACCTTACTCCTCAAATACAGGACATATGTCTGACTTACAGCACTTGGAAGGGCCCAAATGTTTGGTATGCTCGCTGGATGTTTGGCTATCCTCAGTAAGATGTCTCTATTGTAAGGAATTCTGCAACAGTAATTAAGGAAGGACATCTACAGGAATAAGGCAGCAACAGAGAGATGCAGGCAGTGTCTACATCTCTATTAAACGCCACTGCAGGAGAAAAGCTACATAGGGGCACTGAGCTTGAGTCGATTCACAGCTGTCCAAAGATACTGAATTTTATCTGGATGTGTCTACTTCAGCAGGCAAGCATAAATGCAAGGCATGGTTGTCAAAATATAATAAACTTCCTCTTTTTGTAAACTATGGAAGATTACAAACACAGAGTTGAGACAGGGAAAGCTCCTAGATCCCAATTTACAGCACTTGAGGGAGATACAGCCAAGGAGGCCCCAGATCATGAAGTAAAGTAGTAGTCTGCATACATGGAAATGGAGTTACTGTATAACCAATGAACTCCTGAAGGACAGTGACAAGGAGAAGCAATACAGTAGCTGGCAGTACCAATGGTCTTTCATCAGGCACTTCTGTACAAACACCTTACTATTTTTTACACACCATCTAAATAAACAGCATACAAGAAGAACACTTAGACAAATTTTTTATTGGCTATACATCGTAAAAGATGTGACAAGTACTGCAAGATTACTGCAGTGTCAGTGGCGTAACAGGTAGAAAAGTCACCTATGGTGCAAAAGACTGTGGGTTCAATTCCCACACCAGGTAGATCAAATGCTGGCACTCGAGTGCAGCATAAGAGGGATACTGCACTCCTGAGTGTGCTGTCCTTTGGATGAGATGTTACACCGAGGCCCCATATACTTGAGTTGGTAGTAGCTCAGATGGATGTAAAAGATCCCACAGCACCTACTGAAAAGAGTAGGGGAAGTGACCAGACACCCTGGCCAAATTTCCCCTACTATTATAAATACCACCTCGGGTCTCCTCTGAAAACAGGCTACTAGCCTAGTGATACCAACCCCATAAATACTAGACAGATAGATAAATAAATAAAAATAAAGACGACTGAGCAGTATCAAAAGTTTAACAAGCCAGGAGACAAAGCCAAGGCTGCTTTTCAGTCTTTGCCTGTTACTGAAGAACCATTCTAAATGATAGCAACAGATAATGTAGGACCATTTAGTACTCCAAGCACCGCAGGTAAGGGATGTATCTTGGTGGTGGCTTTGTCCTCTACTGAAGTGGAGAATGCAGCAAACTGTTAAAACTTTTCACTAGGGTGTTATCCATTTGAGAAATACTGACAGACAGATGGCTATACTTCATAGAAGGCATGCTAACCAGTTTGTGGAAGTTCTGTGGGGTAAAGCAGTAAAATAAATAAAATAATTGTAAAATATCCACAAACAAATGGTTTGGTGGAGAAGTTTAACTCTGCTCTTAACACTATGCTGAAAGTTTTACAGGACAATTTAAATGAGAGTGGGACAAGTACCTACCTCATCGCCTACTTTTATATAGAGAGGTGTGCCCCAAACATCCACATTTTTTTCATTGTCTGACCTATTTTATGGCCGTAGGGTAAGAGGGACCCTTGATTTAACTCATAATAATGGGAGTTCCCACAAGGAGTCTTTTGTAAAGTATGCACTGAATTTCAGGACTGACCTTAGGGAGCTCATTGGGCTGGAACAGGAGCAACTACACAAGCAGAACAGCAGCAAAAGGTCTGGTATGACTGAATAGTGAGAGTCTTACAAAACACAGCTGGATGAAAGGCAATGGTGCTTACTCCTGTTCAGCAAAATAAGCTGCAGGCAACATGGAAGGGTCCTTTCACTACTGCAGAGAAGGTCAACAATTAGTTATGTGGTGGAGTTGACAGGCAGAATAGAGAAATATAAGATGTACCATGTTAATATGATGTAGAGTCCTATCATTATAAAGAGAGAAGAGGTATTCAGTACTTGCAGTGAGTTACAGAAGGGAACACAGGGTAATATGGTTTTATACCTTGTTAAAAAGGCTTGGTTTGACACTTTAGCAGATGTAGAACTGTTCTCACAATAGGTATCCTGTACATAATTTCAGGACATTCAGGCAGGATTACCATAATTTGGAGGTATGTTCACTGCAAAGCCAAAGTGTACCTAAATGGGAGAGCACCACATGGACAGTAGAATCCAATGGCCAATCAGGTTCTTTACAAGGTGTTACCACAACTCAAGCAAGCCATGTGGGAAGAAATACAAAGATATATCGCATCTAGGGGTAACACAAGAGCCCTGCTGTCCCTGGTCACCATTGCTAGTATTGGTGTCAAAAAGTACGGGACCAGAACACTCCGCATATAACGTACAAAATTAAATCATCACAAAAATATCAGATTTTTACCTCATTCCAAAAATAGATGAAGCTTTACAGCAGCTGGGTGGGTTGCGCATCTGCTTCAACTGATCTGACGAAGGATTACTATCAGGTGCACTTTATACCCTCAGCAAGGAAAGACCCAGATATGTCATCCCAACATTGGATGTACAAATATACTAAAATGAAATTGAGATGAAGAATGCCCCAGCAAACTTCCAGACACGGGTTAAATCACATCTTGGTAGGAGTTAGACTTATGTTCTTATTTACAGAACCAATATTACTATGTAGAGACCGTCTTGACAATAACATATTCAATATATTAAAAAGAATAGCTATAACTATTAAGACAAACAAATGAGTGGAAATGGAAAATAAGATATCTGATGATCCTGGTTACTGAGGTGTCGGTGGTAAAACCTGGTCTGCGTTTGCCAAGGTACAATGTGTGCAGGTATGATCTATCCTATTAGCAAAATGCAGGTAAGGGCATACCTGGGAACATCAGGGCATTATAAAAGTTTGTCCCACAGTACAGTACCACAGCAACTTTACTTACAGGCTTTTGCCTCACCAAAGAATGCACTCACCCTAAATGGATTGAAAAGAACAGCTGGGTTGCAGGTACTGGAACCATTGGGCTGGGTCTGTGTGAGGTTGTTAAAAAATATAAATAAAATAAACACACACTGTGAATATCTAAGAATATTCCACCTACAGTATATGTAATGCATGTTCTTAACAAAAATAGCTTATTGTTACAACACTATGACATTATGCAACTGCACCAAGTCTGATTTGGAAGACAAAAATAGTATCCCAAAAACTGTTCATTCTATTCCCAGAGATTACAAGGAAGTGACCGATAAGCATGAACCCCTGGCTGACTTGTCAGACTCTCGGATGTGAGAATGCATTAAGTTCAAATGAAGATCAATATGACAAGAGGGACTGAAAAACCTGAAATATGATTTTGTCTCACTAATTATTTTGTGAAAATTAAAACCTTCTTTAGTTATTTTACTGTAACAGTCTCTGACAGCTAACATTATGTGCTGCTGGATATAATTTTTCTTTTAATTAAAGAAATTTTTGCAGTTAACTTCCGTTTTCATTATCAGCCCAACGACAAGCATTCTGGCATCACCATATTGTGTAGTCAAAAGAACTTTTATTTGTGACCTGTTCTTTGTTTCACATCCCTCCTCCCCGAATAGACAGTACAAGGGTGTGAAAGCAAGTGAAGCATACATGTTCATTACAGAAAAACTGAAGAACACTCTCTAGCCTGTAGTAGAGGGCAATGAAACAGCATCAACAGCATCCACTCCCTGGGAAAGGGTACCAGCTTCCACGACTAACTCCCCACTCCTGCTCACTAGATTCTCTAAAACCTGCCTATTATTTTAACTGGGGCTGGCAACAGTGCAGGCAGAAAGTCTGCCTTAGGCCAATAGGTCAGTTTAATATTTTTATTTCTTTTTACTTAAATAAACAACCTAGTTTTGGTGTACCCCTGTTGCATCACATTTTTAAAACACTGTAGGACATCAAAACCTGTCATTTTATGCTGAGAAATTCTGAATGGCCTGACATTATATGAAGTGTGTGAAATCAGATTATGGCTGAAGACAGTCAACATACCAATACCCTTACCTAGCTAACAAACAGAAATTAACAGAGATGCAGTCTGATGTGAGCACCTGCATCATTGTACAGGCAAACTATGCCCTTCACTAAAATGTGTACAAGGTGATTTTCAACAAATGCTACTCAGAGCTACTGTCACTAGCTTAGTAAATCTAACCCAGATCCCATGTCTCGACCATGTTTAGTGCTTAGCAAGCCTCCACCTGCATAGTGAAAATCATCTGAACTGAAGCACCCTCCCTCCCCAAGATGGTTCAGCCAGTGTCAGAAAGTCACTCCCATCCTGCTTTCCAAGTGCCTGAGCCACTATTCAAACTTAGGGTGTCTGGACCATTGACAGGTTATTACCTTTCTATATCACTGAGTCACAAGATCTACTTTATTTTTGCCTAAACACAGAAGCGACAAAGCATTATAACAGGATCATGATAATGACCAGAAATTAACAGTGCAAATCAGTTAAGTACAATTCCCAGATACTTAGCTTATGAAAAAAAAATGTTTGCTGTTTTAATTTAATGTTCCTAGTTATTAACTGATTATATAGTATAACAAGCAGAAAAATAAACCACATTTAGAAACATTCTAATGCACACCCTTTCAAGCTGAAAGACTGTGTTGCTGGAATTAATATCCTTCTCACATCAAAAGACTATGGATCTATTTTCAAATTTGGCAGCAGGTGTGTTTTAAAGGAATTATATCATCTCAAAATGACAAAAACATCAATTTAAAATCTGGAGATACACACAGTATCAACACATGTCCTCACAAAGCCCAGCTGTGGATTTATCTTTTCAGTGAAGCAGCTGGCACTTTAACCATCTACACTAGCCTAGTGCTTGACAGCAGACACACACATACGTACATGCTCCACAAATCCTGCCACAATACTGGGAAAATCATGCAAACATCAAAGAAATACTTCAGCACTGCTAGTCAATTTCTCCACAGTTGAGAACAACTGTTATACCTGCCAGAAATTATGCCCTAGGTTACAGCCTTTTGTCTAGATAAGCAAGCCTATTTCTCTGTTTCTAATGCTATCAGGATACTCAACCCCATGTTTGAAACAGATATGTAGATAGACACACAAGAGGCTGGCAGATATACAGATAATTTTATCACTTCACTTCTTTAACTACTATTTTTCTTCAGTTGGTCTCCAGAGACCACT